>NW_028327175.1:202379152-202702917 GCF_987537825.1 Furipterus horrens
TCAGCCATCCAGCACCACTCGGCCCAGACCACCATTCACCAGCAAGGGCTTTCAGCATTCCATCAGCACATGAGTGTGTGCACACACGTGTGCACACATGTGCCCATGAGCAGACACACATGCACATACAGTCCAAGACACTGAAAGGCAGGCTGAGGGTTTTGACCTTCACCGTGCAGATAGCCAAGCCCGTTAGCCAGACCCAGACAAGATCTCGGGCATGCGGTCAGCTTAGCGTCACCTTCATGGCCTTCCTCAGCCTCGTGACTGTCCCGGGCCGTCCCCATGGCCAGTCCTCAAGGCTGGAACCTGACAGGCCTGGGCCATCCTTTGGTGTCAGGCCACCCTGCCTGTCATGACCGGCCAACAGATCAGGTCCACATCCACCGCAGCCAACGTGGCCGGGTGGCGCAAGTGCAGCGGTGCTCAGGGCAGCCCAGCCTCGCCCACCTCGCCCGCCGTCCCTGCTGGCACTCTGCTTTTTAATCCGTGTTGTCACAGTACTGCAAACATGACTTTGCTGGCTGTTTGCTGAGGGGACCTTCAGCCAGGACACATCCTGTCTGTTCTGATTGCCTGGGCGCCGCAGCGGGACCAGTGCCAATAACTTCTGGCGCTGCCCCTCAGCTCCGCCGTGTGAAAGCCCACGTTCCCTCTGCCCGTCCTCCGGGTCCAGCGCCCCTGGTGAGCCCGGGCAGGAAGGACCCGGCCAGCCCAGGGGACGCCAGCTGCGAGCTTCCTTTGTCCTCACTGTCCTCGCTGTGAACGCACATGAAATCCTGGCCCGCACACCCCAATTCCTGATGTCTGGCCCTCAGCCCACATGTCTCATAACCGTGTGTCACCCCCACAAAACGCCCGGCTCCAGGGAAGGCAATGCCTATACTCTTGAGAGATAACTTGAACGCAGGCCCGGCAAAGGGGTGGTCCCGCCTGCGCGGGTAGAAACTCTTTCCCCGGAAGCCCCGCCCTCTGCGCACGCAGACTAGGGTTGACCACAGGGGAAGCATGTGCCAGTCACGCGGGACAGAAGAGACGCAGGGTGACTTCCGAGGCCAGCCACGGGGGACGATGCTGCTCTGCCCCGCTCACTGGGACACTCAGGCCTTCAGCCACCCGCCAAGGATCTGGCCTCCTCGGGCCACCTGCACAGGCCATGTGGAGACACTTGTCAGCAGTCCCAGGACCCTAGCGGTCCCAGTGCAGGCCAGTGCCCGGCTGTCAGAGCAGCCGCCGCCTGAATCTCCCACCTGAGGCCCCAGAGGTCACAGAGCAGAGGCGAGTCACCGCCGCTGTTGCCGGCCCACACCCCTGGCCGAACGAATCAGTGAGCACGATGAAATCATGGCTCAGTTCGGGGGTAATTTGTCCCACGGCAGATGCCACCAGTGCTGCCCATGACAAGCACAGTGTGATTTTTCCATTGTATACGAAGTGTCAAGGCTTCAGGCCAGAGGGAGACGTAATCCCACAAAACACAGTGTGTTTCCTTGGGCTGATGGGGGCATCTTCCCCAGCCTACGCCGCTGCTGCAGACAGAGCCTCCTTCCTCCCGGTCCCCGTGAGGAGCGCCGGTGGCATTCTCCAGGCTCGGGGGTTACCGTCCCTCTGTCCACCCTGGCTGTGGCCGGCGGGGTCGGCCCTGGCTAGCCATCTCCCTCGAAGGCTGTTTAGACTCCATCAGTCACAGGCTGCCGCGGGCAGCAAAGCCTCCCCATCCTGCCGTGCGAGCGGCCGCTCCGGAGGCCAAGCCCCGCCCACGCGCCACTGTCCTGTGCGGGGAAGGAGCGGGGCTCCAGCTGGCACTCAGTGTAGAGGGTGTTTGTTGCAATAAACACACCGAGATGTGTTCCTTCAAGAGCGTTTGACAGACGATCTCTGGAGACCATCTTCCTACGTTGTTTTTCTAGCGAAAACGCGTATTTATGTCTTTACACTGGAAGGAGATTTACTTTCTTAATAACGGGAACCTCGGTAAGAGCGGGCTGCTGCGCGGGGAGCCAGAGCTCGCTTCTGCAGCGCCGGGGTGGGGAGGGGCTTAACGGGCACCCCGAGGACACGGGAGGCCTGCGTTAGAGCCTCAGGGCAGCCAGCAACTCGGCCAACAGCAGACACGAAGAAGTTAAACCTTTAAGCACTGAACTGCGAGTGGACGGGGGTGTTTATGGTGTGCAGCTTCCTGTTTCATAAGTTTTCATTTAAGCACCGGGAACAGCTGCCAACTTCCGTCTGTCTCTCCCACATTCTCTTTCTGAAAGTGGCCAAGACGCGCCCTGGGGAAGCCTGGACGTGGTCCAGAGCGGAAAGCCACCCTCCGCCACCGTGTGGGGAGCCAGACTCACATCCCGGGGGCACATCTGCCACTGTCCCCGCAGCCCCCAGACCGTTCGTGCCCACAGAACCAGCGACTGCGGCCGAGACACAGGCCCCGGCGTGGGGGCACCGTCCACACCCCAAGCCGGGGGCAAAGTCCCACTGGAACGTGCGTTTTTAGGTGACTGTACAGATATCCAGACTCACAGCTTAACAGGACTGCACGCGTCTCTTTTCTTCCTGCTGTTTACGGGCCCCTTCCCTCCCTCCTCAGCCACCCACCTGCCCCCAGGTAACCGCACTGAAGGGTCACAGACATAAATGTGAGCTGTTTAGGCAAACACACGGTGGGGCGAGATGCAGTTGTTCCTGTGGAAAATAGTAAACAACCAATAAACGATAATACGACTGCACACCTACACTTGGCCCGCCTTGCCCAGACTCAGAGGCGCTTTTCCCTTGTCTGCTCGACGAAGCACAGAGCGTGGCACACGCGTGTTTCCGAGACTTGCTTTCCTCTCCTAACAGACTCCAAGACGGCCGCACGCCGCGTCTCCCCTCGGTGCTCATGGTCCACCCCCATCTGCATCTTGGCCCCGGCACGCGGACACCCCCGGGGCTTCGACTCCGTGAGCGAGCCCCCCAGCACCCTGCACTGCAGCCCCGGGCGCCTGTACCGCTGGCAGAGGGAAGGACGCAGCACCCCAAATGGCAACCTGGGGGGCGGTGGCGGAGAAGGGGGGTCCACCACAGCCTGGAAAGCGTTTAGGCTTTTTACCAAAAAGGGTCCCTCTTCGGAGACTCGTCTTGAGGCACGTGTAGGGTCTCTGCTGAGACAAAGGCCTCGTCACCATGTGTCCTGTAACCACTGAAATGACAGAAGGAACTTTCTAAACATTTCAACGCCCAGCGCAGAGCCAGCAGACGTGGGCACAACCGGAGAGACGGCGGGCACGCGGGGCACGAGCGTGCGTGGGGGGGCAGCGTGGGAGAGCCGAGCCTGCCCGCCGCAGGCCAGGGCCGGGGTCCCCAGTCCCGCCATTCCTTGATCCCCCCTGAAGAGCCGCAGCGTTTCTGCCTGGCTTCTCTCTCTCCGTGCGCGCAAGCCTCAGCCGCTTGTCTGGCCGCCGGGGGCTCCTCCGTGCCGGGCCAGGCCCCCACACCACACCCTGCAGCCGCTCAGCCCCCCGCCGCCGGAAGGATGTTTGGGGGGGGCTTCCTGTTCGGGGCAACGATGAGTAAGCCCACTACAACGTAGCTTTTTCTCTTGGGCGTTTCTGCAGGCGCGGGATCCCTGCATTCACCATAAACTGTCAGCACCTTACGGGGGGCTCCCAGCGGTCCTCCGGGTGGCCGTGCTGATCCACACCCCGCCCGCAGCGCGGGGATGTGGCGTCCAGGGGTGCACGTCCCGCCAGCACGCGGTCCTGCCACCCTCTGCGGGTTTGCTTGTCTTTGCTTCCCGGCCAGTCCAGCAGGGGCGCCTCCTCGTGGTCTCGGCTCGCGTTTCCCCGGTGCGGGCGTGTCCGGCGTCTTTCGTGGGCTTGTCCATCACTGTGCGTGTCAGGTAGCAAAGCGTCTGCTCAGGTCCTTGGCACATTTTCAAATTACAGTTTATTTTCCTCCCATTGCGTTTGGGGCTGCAGTTCCCAGCTGCTGAGCACAAGCCTCTTCCTCAGAGGGGTCACCTGCAGACTTCTCCTTAGACAGCACCCTCCCCAGGGAGGGTTTCCGTTTTCCTTAAAGGTTGTATTTCTTTATGTTTAGAGAGAGGGGAAGGGGGGGGTGGGACACAACACGCGGCTGCCTCTCACACGCCCCCGGCTGGGGACCTGGTCAAACCCAGGCCTGTGCCCCGACCTGGAATCCAACTGGAGACCTTTCGGTTCACAGGCCGGCGCCCAATCCACTGAGCCACGCCAGCCAGGGCGGGAAGCTTTTAACTTTGAGGAAGTTGGGTTTATCAGTGTGTTCTGTTCTGGTTTGTGCGTTTGGTCCAATACCTAAGAAACCGTTCCTAAACCCAAGGTCACAGACTTTCTCCCATGTTTTTAATGGGCAGAGGGGGGGGTGTTAGTTGCTGCTATAGGTATTTACAGTAATATCTGAGAGCGATAAACCTTGGGGGAGGGAGAACTGGCCACCATCCAGTAAGAACGAACCGGAAAACCATGCAGATTTCCTGGCTGGCTTAGCCTGCGGATACGCACGAGGCAGTGACAGACGCCTCATAAACAGTCACTCCTGTAGGACAGATGCAGCCAGGGGAGTGGGAACAGCTCAGCGAGATGGCCGAGGCCCTGCACGGGGGCCAGGGGCGGGGGACGGGGACTCTGCGGCCACACCTCCACACCCAGTCAGGGACGCCACGTGCACCGTCAGCCCGGAAGCTCCACGGGCAGGGCAACGGGTGCACGGACCTCGATGGGGCCCTGGCCCGCCTGGGGAAGAAGAGCCGCAGACCAGCGGGGACAGAGGCGGGCGGGCGGGCTGAGGACCGGGTGTCCCTGCCGGACCGCGGGAGAACAGTGGCGTGTCCCCGTCCTCTGCAGTTTGTCATGAATTTTCCATGTGTCACCGACCCACCCCACGAGTGCTGAGACCCGGCCGTGCGTGGGGGAGGGACTCAGGGCGGAAGGCACTCTGCAGCCGGAACGCGCCCGCGCATGGCCGGGCCTGGGCGTACGCCCTGGCCAACCCGACCGCCCCTCCCGTGGCTTTGATTCTGGGGTCCCCACTGCACAGGAGGTGGCTCAGTCCACAGCGTCTGCCGGTCACTCTGGAAACCCTTGTTCATCTCAGATACGGAACACACTGGCTGTCGATTTAGTTCAGGGATGTCTGGGGACACATGGACAAGGACCTGCCCGTCATGGGCTTGATCCCCAGCAGCTGAAAAGCCGGAGCTGACACCCGAACTCCCGAGATCCGTGTCGGGACACTGCCCTCTGCTGCCCGCAGAGCACATGGCACTGCCGTCCCCACCTCAGGAGCAGCGTCTGCACCCTGCCAGCCAGTCTAACGCCCCCACTCCCGCGGCCCCCAGAGGCAGGGCCACAGCTCAGCGGCCCCCCCAGAGGTGAGCGCGGCGCAGCCCTGGCTCCATTCACCCTGCCTCCCCCTCACCTTCTGCTCTGACCGCTCCCACGCGCGGGCGCCTTGCACGCAGGTAGCCCGGGGTGCAGTGGGCTGTCCGTCGAGGTTGTCCAAGGGCCTCCGTGATGTTCCCACAGCAACACCATCACCTGACAACGCGCTTCTTAGAAGCGAGCCCCTCCCCGCGTTAAGGGACCCGTGGCCCTGTGTGTGGGCGGACAGGTGAGAGGGGAGAGAGGCACCGGCTCCCACCGTCACGGAGGCAGGCAGAGCGGCCCAGAGCTGGGGGCCCGGCAGGGCTGACGCCGCAGCTCCAGCCAAAGGCCTGCTGCTGGCAGAGCCCCATCCTCAGGGAAGGCCAGTCCTTCCGCACGGCCCTCGGCTGATGGGCGAGGCCCAGCAGACTCTGCCCGCGTCTCCTGACGCAGCTGTGCACCTCGTCCCAGAAACACCTGCACGGCAACATCCGGTGCAAGGCCTGGCCAAGCGCCTGGGGTCGTGGCCCGGCCACGTGGCCTGTGACACTCACCGCCACAGGCCCCCCAAAGGGAAGGGCCATCGGAGGGCAAGCTCGCTGGTCCGACGCCTGAGGGGCAGCGTGGAGGGTGCGCAGCTCCTGAGACAGGAGGGTGGGGCTGGTGACTCACCTCCAGGCAGAGAAGGACCATCCGCAGGTGGCGCGTCAGAGCGGGAGCCGAGCTGACGGAGGGCGGGGCTGCGTGATGCCTCCCGACTCAGCGTCCTAAAGAGACCTTGTCCGTTCCCTTCCCTGAAATAAGCAGGATGGCATTGAAGTTCACGTGGAACAATGTCTGAAAACAGTCAAGCACGTTTTTTAAATAACAAGATGGGAATCAATTCTAATCAGATCTGCAAAATTCCCACATTGGCGACGGCATCCTGAGCACGCGTGTTTGCCCAGGAACACGCAGGACCCGAGAGGACCCGCGAGGACCCACCAGGGCGCCTGAGGCTGGCCGCGTCCTTATGGGGATGCAGGCAGTGGGGGGAGGGGGGGGCGCGGATCGGGCAGCTTGTTTAAAGACGTGCTGGTGTAATGGCTGTGAAGGGAAGAAATCAGAGCCCTGGGTCACACCACGCATAAAAATAACTCCTAACGGAATGAAGATGTAAAGAGCAAAGATGGTAAAAGAAACTGAAGACCCTGTTCCACACCCTGTAACTGGGAGCCACCAAGGAAACTGGAACTTCCCCTCACTATTCTTTGCTTCTGGTCTGTTTTGTAACATTTTTTAAGCAAGAAGTCAAAGTCCCTCACACTAAAGAGGTCCTGCACGCTGACACAGAGACACAGAGACACCCAGGGACGGAGCGAGGCGACCTCGGGCCAGGAGCAGCCCACGCGGGGAGGAGACGAGGGACCGCGCCTGCCCTGCAGGCCCGCGCGCCCGCCCGCAGCCTGGAGGCTGCACATCCAGCCCGGCCAGGGGGCTGGCATTCAAGAGGCAGGACCCCCGACAGAGGACTCCAGCAGCCCCTTCGGACAGGACGGAGCCTGTGTGCGGTAGTGCAGCCGGCAGCCCAGCCTCAGCCAGGACCACGGCAATGTGGCCGCCCTGCCCCGCAGCCCCCGGCCCCCTCCACCGTCCCAACTGGAAGGCCCCGTCCCGAGCACTGGGCACCCTCCTGGCAGAGTGGGATAGGTTAAGAGCAAAGAGAAAGTACCGATCGAGAGAGAGCCGGCCTGGCTCTATCGATTCAGACTTCAGAGCGGGAACGTGACGAGGGACGCAGAGGGGCACCACGGAATGGTAAGAGCTCGATGCTCAGGAGCTGTGCCGTCCCAACTCATGCGCCCCAACCCACGGTGCAGCGTCATCCGTGAGGCAAACGCCAGGAGAGCAGAGCAGAGGGACAAGGGTGCCCACTGTCGCAGCTGGAGATGCCAACACCACTCAGCAGCTGCAGACGAGAAGGACACAGTTGACCGGGGTTAACGGACGTCTGCGGACGGCTGCACCCACAGCCGCTGGCACCCCTTCCTCCACCCGGCAAGAGTGGCAGCCGGTCGCTCGCTTATGCGGTAGCAGCGAACAGCTAGACTCTGAAATCCGAAAACCCACACAACATACAAGAGCCCCAAAAGGACTAAAGCACCCAGGCGTACACTTTGGTAAGAAAACATTACAGGGTCTGTATGCAAATTTCATAATAGAACCCTAGTGAAGGGAAGCAAACGATCTGAATACGGGGGGCGGGGGGGGGGGCTGTGCTCAAAGATTGCAGGGCTGAATCCTGCTTGGTGCCAGTTCTGCGCAAGCTGACCTCTAGGCTCAACACAGCTCCAGGGCCGTTTGGTGAAGACAGACAACCTGGTTCTAAAGTCCACGTGGAAAGACAGAAGACCGAGAAGAAGCAGTTCTGAAGGACACATTTGAAGGACTTACTCTACCCAATTTCGGGAGCTGCTATAAAGCTAGCGCAATCAAGGCAGCATGGTATTGGCAAAAGAATAGACACGCAGATCAATGGAACCGGATAAAAAGCCCATTATGGACCCCCATGAATCTAGTCGACTGACTTTCAGCAAAGGAGCAGAGGCAGTTCAAAGGAGAAAGGACAGCCTTTCCAGCAAGCGGGAAAACGGGACGCCTGAATGCAAAGGAGGAGAAGGACCCTCACTCGGACCTGATACTTTTACACACACACACACACACACACACGCTCCCAATAAACGGCTCCCTGCAGGTGCGGGGCTTCTTGTGGGCGATGAAAACGCTCTGGAATCGGACAGTGGGGACGACTGCATAAGCTCATGCATGTACCAAAAGCCACTGAACTACCTACAAGAATGAATTTTAAGATATGTAATTATATGTCAGTAAAACAAAATTAAGTCACAGTGACTCACAGAATTAAATGTAACAGAATATAAAACTTGGAGAGAAAATCTACATGCCCTTGGGTTTGGTGATGCACTTGCAGACACACACCAGGAGCACAGCTCGTAAAAGAGAAAAATGATGAGCTACATCTGACTAAATTTCAAGTTTTCTACTCTGTGAAAGATGGTGTTAAAAAAAAGAAAACAAGTCACAGAGTGGGAGGAAATATTTGCAAAACACATAAAGGATTTGTACCCTAAATATACAACGAAACACTTGAAACTCAATCATACGTTATCAAACAAACCAATGAAAACCAGGTAAAAGATCTGAAAAGACGCCTCAGCAAAGAAGGCAGCACAAGAAAAGATGCTCACGTTGCTTACAATCAGGGGACTACAAACTGGAACAGAAATGAGCTACCGCCGCCCCCCTCCGTGAACGGCTCGAACCCAAAACCCGGACAGCAGCGAGGGCGGCCACGGACATGGGGCCGCAGGCGCCCAGGGGTGCTGCCGGCCGGAATGCAAAATCGTGCAGCCGCTTTCAAAGGCAGTGTGGCAGCTCCGTGGCAGAGTACGCCAGGTCGGACCCGGCGACCCGGCAGCCGCACGTCTCGGTACCCACCTGACCGATGGCGGGAGCGCTCGGCACAGAGGGGCCCCACGAGAAGCTCCCGTGGGCGGACGCTCCTGCGGGATGAGGCACCAGACGCTGGCCTGAGGCTCGGGCGGGGCGGGTGCTGGAGGTCGTCTAGGGTGAGGGCTCTGAAGGGGACCCCAAGTGGACGGACTCCACCGCCCAGGCAGGCCCGCAGCCAGCCGCAGGCCATTTCTGAACCCTGCTGACTCCTGCAGTCACCCCACCAGTGACGTCCTAAGTCAGCGAGGGATGCGGGGGGCGGGGAAGACCTGAGAAGGGGCCGCCGCTCTGCCTCCCACTGCGGGTGCCCTCGCGCAGAAGCACCGCGTTGCTGAGCCAAACCGCACCGCCTGCGCGGAACACCAGGTCTGGGAGAGGCCAGGGGCCGGCGGTCCCCTCTCCGGGGAGGGAGCAGCAAGAAGGGGCTGACGCCGGGCCCGGCCCTGGGCTTTGGGGAGGACCAACGGAGGGCGCAAGGGAGGGCTCTGCAGGTCGGCGGGAAGGACCCCAACGCCGGGTCACTGTCGCTGCCCCTGGTCAGACGCGCTGGCCGTGCGCCACAGCTGCAAACCGCCCCGAGCGGAGCAGACCAGGACGCCACGCTCATTTCACACCCTCAGCAGCTGCACTCCGCGTTAATCCCTGCCTTTCCCTCACTAAATCCTGCTCCTGGAGCTGCCATCGGCCCCCGGCTCTCCCCTGGCGAAGTAACAGCCAGGACCACTCTCCGCGGGGTTGCCCATCCCATCACACCGCCAGCCGAGGCGCCCCGCCACGGGTGTGGGTCTGGGGTGTGCCACTGACGAGGCAGGCGGTCCCAAGTCCCCGTCTGTCTGGGCACCAGCCGGGCCTCTCACCTGGTGTTAAAAGCCTGCCGTTCCAGGGTTGGGGGAGGCGGGGGCACACTTTTACGAATGATTAGGCTGGGATACGACCCTCCCTGCAGCAGAAGGCCGATGATGGCGCCCACCTCTCTGCCCACGTCCTCCTGGAAGCCGGGCAGGACGCAGAGCTCTGCCTGCGACAGCAGAGGGAAGCCCGTCCACAGCGGCGGCACTGAAGTGGGGGCGAGAAGGCCCTCCCAGAAGCGTCTGTCTCCGCACGGCCGCCCGTGGCACCCTCACAGTTACTGATTCCAGTGAGGACGCCGGCCCCGGCTTCTCACGGTGCAGGGGCTGCGGGGCGGGCTCAGGCTGGTTTGAGGTTTAAGTGGGGGCAACAACAGAAGAACACGCAAAGCAATTCAAAAATGAGCAAAAGGCTGAAACAGACGCTTCTCCAAAACAGAGCGATGAGCGCCAGTAAGTCAGGCTGTCCGCCTCCAACACCCCGGCTCGGCAGGAACTCCCCGTCCGCAGAGGCTTCAGAACCACGGCGGAGGGAACAGACCTACCCAGGACACTGTATTTTGTCTGGAGGGATGGGAGGTGGCTAGTCTCTCTAGAGGAGAAGAGCGCAGAATTCCCGTTTCCCGTGCCTTTCATTGATGAAGGGATTTGGGAGATACAAGGTCAAGACTTCTGAATCATCAATAAGCTTCAGCTAACAGTCACTGATTATAGATATCAACAGAGAGAACACAGTGACCAGTCTGTCAGGGTCTATTAAACATCTTGACGCCACACTCGCATTAGGTGCAAGGCTTCGTACATTCTTAGCTACAGATTGTTTATAGTTAACTAAGAGATAAAAAAGCAGAGCAAGCTCTACAGCATAACATGCGTTCTTTAAACCCAATTCCCATGGAAACCCTCTGAGTGGCCTTTGGTCCTGTCTGCCTCTCAGCCTTCTGGTTTTCTGTTGAGTCTTAGAGGCGCCCCCTGGGCAGGGACGGGCTCACAGCCTGGGCTACAATTCCCAAAACTACAGGTGCAGTCCCCTACAAGTAAGCCCACCAATCACAAAGGAAATGTCAATTAAACCACAGAGCAACACCACTCACACGCACTTCAAGGGCTACTTTTAAAAAAAGAAGTAAACAGAAAACAGTGGCGTGGGCGGATGCAGAGAAACTAGAACCCCACGCACTGCGGGTGGGAATGGCAAGCGACCAGCCGCTGCGGGACCCCATGTGGCGGGGCCTCAGAAGATCACGTGAGCCGGCAGCCCCAGTCCCAGTGTCCCCCGCAGAAAAATGAAGGCAGGGCCTCGGACAGCACCGTACACCGTGCTCACAGCTGCATTGTTCACAAGAGGCAAAGGTAACACAATAAAAGTGAAAACCCAAATGTCCAAATCAGATGAAAAGATAAGGAACATGTGGTCCCTCACACAACAAAAGGCTGTTTGGCCTTCAGTGGAAGGAAATTCTAACTCGGATGTGTGTGTGGCAGGAAGTCCTGCTGTAGCCCAGAGGGACCCGAGGACTTGTGCTCAGGGACTGAGCAACGCAGAGGGACGGTGCTGTGTGAGGCCCCTCCCGCAGGGTCCCTGAGGAGTCAGGGCCATGGGGACAGAGAGTGGATGGAGGTGCCGGGGCTGGGGAGGAAGGAGTGGGGAGTGAGTGTCTGATGGGGACAGAGTGTCAGTCTGGGGAGATGAAAATGTTCTGGAAGTGGACGGGTGACGGCCACACATTGTGAATGCACTCAGTGCTACTGAACTGTACACTGGAAATGGTTAAAATCATGAGTTTTATGTTGTATATATTTTACCACAATAAAAATAAAGTAAGAGAATAAAATGTCCTAGAAGAAAAGAGTTCGCTGGGGGCCCCTTGACCCCCTTGACTGAGCGTGAGCAGCCACCAGCAGGACTTGCAGAGGCAGCGCCGGCCGGGGAAGAGCTGTCCCACCAGCATCCTCGGCGCCATAGCCGCTGGGGCTGAGGAAGCACCGGCACGCGGCCCCAGAAGGGGGAGCTAGTTCCTGTCTAACAACAGTGAACTAGAACTTTAACTCGATTACTCGGAAGCTACCCCACAGCGATGACCCTCCTCATTCGAGATCGCAGCAAACTGGATGCGATGAGGGCCCTCGCGGCATCACGCAGCAGGTCCTGAGTCCCCCCACGTCACGGGCAGACCTGGAGCCCCCAGGCCCAAGGTGAGTGAGCTCTGCCCTTTTCTGCAAGGTCTGCAAAGGCTCTATTGAAGGGCGCTGAAGAGGTTCTGCACCCGGGTAAAGACCTAGGCAGGAACCCTGTTTGGAAGCTCGAAGGACCTTTCTCATCAGTAACATGGAAAATAGACCAATACCAGCAAAAGGCCTTCCAAGCTGGAATCTGAGTCGTAAGGCCTGGGAGACAGACTGGCCGTCCTGGCCTTGCTACGGGGACACTTTGGGGGCAACCATTCAGGGTTTCTTGTGGATGAAAATGGGGTTCTACAGAGAGTCACCTCCCAGGGTGGTCTGATCACAAATTCCTAACTGGGCAGGTCACAGAGGGCAGGTCACGGTGGGCAGGCATGCCCCAGGCCTGTGACTTCGTAGTACAAGGGCTCCCTTCAGCTCACGCCAGCCCTGCCCCTGGTTTCTGTGCGTCTGGGTTAACACCCTTGCAAACAAGCCGGAATCACCCTGGAGAGCCGCAATCTCATTAACGGCCTGGTTACCCGATTCCCCCCCCCGCCTTCTCCAGCCTCCTTAGGTTCCTTCCTTCACTTCAAACGCATAAAAGACACAGCAAAACTGTCAATCTATGGAGCACTGGAGCTCTTGTTCCCCAGAACATGTCGTTAGTTTGGCTCAAACACACTCATAAATATAAGTCCCTACAGGTTTGAACACTTATGTCAACAGTATGAGCCACAAGTAGCTCCGTGATAATCATCACAGTGCATTTCACCCTAACCCTACAGTGACGAACATAAGACGATTTCAGCGGGGGCTGACGTAGAAAGGGTGGGTATGCTAACAGGGAGGCCGTGGTCACACAGTCGCCATCTGACCTCCACCGTCCCGCAAGGCAGCCTAGTTCCCCCAGCGTGCACAGCGGTGGTCTGCGCCCTCCCCCTTGATGCTGGGATTCTCCCAGCATGCACAGCGGTGGTCTGCGCCCTCCCCCTTGATGCTGGGATTCTCCCAGCATGCACAGCGGTGGTCTGCGCCCTCCCCCTTGATGCTGGGATTCTCCCAGCATGCACAGCGGTGGTCTGCGCCCTCCCTCGAGCCTGGGCTTCTCCCAGCACGCACAGCGGCTGGACCTTCACTGGCGGGACCTTCACTGGCGGTGGGAATGCAGAGCAGCTGCCCCAGAGGCGCCTTGTCCTTCTGGAAGAGAGGGATGAGCTATAAGCCTCCTACTGGAGAGAACCTCCCAACGGGGTAACCACTGCGCACGGATAGCTGTTACATTTAAATTCAAGTTAATTAAAATCAAATTTGAACTTCAGCTCTTCAGCCGCACTAGCCACACTTCCAAGTGCAACAGCACCCTGTGGCCAGTGGCTACCGCGCTGGGCAGGGCAGACCTGAAACCTTCCTCTGCACAGGCCGTGCTGTTCAGAGCGCCCCCCGGTCTCCCAGTCTGGGTAACGAGGTGCCCTCGAGGATCCAGGCAGGGGCCCTGAAGCCCTGAGCAATTCCCAAAACGAGAGGAAGCTCGAGGGGCTGCTCCTTCCGGCCCACACGCCCAGGGAATGCTTCCAGAACATCCCGTGCACCACAAGGAAGCACAGCCGTGTTGCTGCCCCAGGAAAGTGGGGGCAGCTTACGAGCTGACTCAAGAGAATGACTTGCTGGCCCCGCCTGGGGGCTAATCTCAGGTGACATCAGTCCACGTGCTAATTCAACTACCAGCTCATCCAGTTCAGACGCAGAGCTGACTTTTCACCTCCTAGGGTCGCCCTAACTGCGTTTATCATTATGCCAGAATTTTATCTCAGTTGGAATTTTCTTTTTCGAATCCTATTAAAAGTGTTACTAAGCTGTATTTAAGACCTTACCTTGCAATTATGTTGAGCAAATTAAAACAAATCAACACTGGCCTAGTCCGTTCAAGGGGAAATCATTGAGCTGCTGCAAATTTAACTAATACTTTTAAAGTCAGCACTGATGAACATTTTAACGCTGCCCAAAATAAGCCTATTTAATTTATGGAGATAAACACGTGAGGCTATTACCTGCCAAGCCATGCTGGGGGTCAGGGGAGGCACGTGGTGGCCCCATGAGACTAGGAGTGGGCGAGGGGCCCCAGGAGAGGGGAGCAAGGTGACAAGCACATCAACAGGACCAGGCTCCTGGGAGCTGACAGTCCCAGGTGTCCCCGTCCCTGTCACTCACGTGACAGAGAGGGCAGCGCTTTAGAAGCCTATGTCCAGGTACAGCCTGCGCTGCAGAGCCCTGCGAGACCCTGGTCCCCAGGACGCCCGTGGCCCCACTCACTCTCAGCACCCAGCCCCTCTGCCCCGGACACGATGGGGGGCCGTCCTTATAAGGGGCAGGAAGTGGGCACCATGTCTCAAGTCCAAACCCATCCCCGCTCACATCTCGA
The DNA here is from genome assembly GCF_987537825.1 of Furipterus horrens. Classification (NCBI taxonomy): domain Eukaryota; kingdom Metazoa; phylum Chordata; class Mammalia; order Chiroptera; family Furipteridae; genus Furipterus; species Furipterus horrens. Next base: position 202,393,483 of record NW_028327175.1, read on the forward strand.
ACAAACACCACAAGCTGGTATCGATTGAAAGGCCTGAGTAGCTAGAACTGGGGCCTCTGCAGCCTCGGGGGATGGTGGGGGGGCACTGAGGCTGCCCAGTGGGTCCCAGTCCACCGGCCCGCGGGCATCACCACAGCTGGAGCAACCACGGAGAGCCAGCCGCCCCAGATCGTCCCGAGAGCAGTGACCGGGCCTGATGAGCACACAGGGCAGAATGGCACCGAACCCAGGGCTGCTGGCACTTTCTCCACATTCAGAGGCACGTAATCTGGCCACACCAGCGGTCCAGGTGCAGCCTGGCACTGCCTGCCACACGCAGAAAACATCCTGCAAGTTTTATTCCCTATTCTTCAAAATTGCCAACACGCACTCCATCAAAAACACTCATTCGTTTTTAATTTAGAAACAGTTCCGTAAAGGGCTCACCAGGGCGCTGCCGTGCTCAGGAGGATGTGCTCCAGGACGCCCGGAAAGGAGGGGAGGCCTGCCCGGGGAGCACAGACTGAGCGCTGCCAGCAGGGGGAGGCGGCCGTGCAGAGCCCACTCACCCGCTCCCACGTCAGAGCTTCACGCCCTCGCTCTCCCGGGCTCACGGCTGTCAAAGGTCCCCCGCGACCCCGTCCCAGTCCCGCTGCCTCCCTGCAAGAGTATGTGCGCCCCAAGCCCGCTGGTGGTGGTGATGGGCGCCTTTCCCAGCCAGCCCTGGAGTCCTGGTGCTCCGCAAATGCACCTGAAGTACTCACTTACTGTTATTTATGGAGTCTTGTGTTTCCTGCTCAATTATTTTCTCCTTGACTTGATATATTGGGCTAAAATGATGAAATGTTGAACACAAAATGAGCTCCAAATTAAAGAGAAATCAATCCTCAGATGGAGTGATAGGAATTCCTAAGCCCTATGTGAAATCTGTGTGTTTAGAACATCAGATAATTGAGAGCCCTGAGAGAGAGCTAGTGACCTTTACTGAGCAGTCGCTTCATGTCCCTTAGAGAGTCCTCACCCTGGGGCTCAGGTGGGATTGCCAAGCCCACGGGAGTTTACAACGTGGGACGCGCACTCTGCTGGCAGCAGGTTTAAAACCCCTCACAGGTCAGACCTAAACCTGTGCGCTGGCTGGTCACCGAGACAAAGGTCACGCAGCTCACAGCCCGCTCCTGTCCTGCAAACGTCTTCTGACCTACTGTGCGCCGAGCACAGGGAGACCGGGGAGCTGCAGGCGCATGGGGGTGGAAGGGGACAGCAGAGACCCACGCTGGCCTCGCGCTGCTCAGTCTGGAGGAAAACGCAGACCACACGCATCCTCCCAGGACGTGACGACAGACACTTCCCTCTCCGCTGCACAAGTAACGTCTTCCACGAAGCCCAGCACGCCCATCCGACAGCGTCCGAGCAACCCCCCAGCTGAGCCCTAGGGGACATAACAGCCGGCACCGGGACCCCCACGGCCCCCAGGAGTCACTGTGGGAGGCAGGTCCCAGTGGTGCCCTGGCCCGCAAAGCCCTTCGTGGCCCTGGGTTCCTGGGAGCCCAGCCTTGGCCTCCCTGGTCTGCACGGCCACCAGCCACTCCCTGCAGGCCCCTGTGTCACCACACTGTGGGGACAAGCCTCCCCCCAGCCCCTGTGATGTGGGGTCCAGCTTCTCCGCCAGCCCCTCTGACAACCCTGGACCTTGCTGCTCAGGTGTCTAAACGGGGACCCCCAATCCATCAGAGAAGCTCCCAAATGCTGGACCTCATGAGAAAAGGGGTCCAGAATCTGACCCCTGACCTCCCAAGAGGTACTGGCCTTCACGGAGGGGTGTTGGGGGGGCACGGCTCTGGGATCCAGGGAGGCAGCCGGGTCAGCCTTGGGCGTCCCTTCACGCCACCCACTGCTCCATCTGTGTGACTCGGAAGGCCAGTCACAGGTCTCTCCCCACAAGTGTGACATTTAGGCTTAGTTCCCAGAGGGCTGAGCAGGCCCCCTGGCCTCTCCCATGGCTCCCAGGCAGTTGGGAAGCTGACCAACTGGCACATGAGGTCAAGCCAGAGTGGCTGCGGGGCTTTATCCCAGGAAGGCAAGGGCACCAGGCATGGCGGCAGGCGGCCGATGGGGTGCCAGAGCACTCCGCAAACGGGCCTTGGAAAGGACGGGCCCTGCTCCGAGCTGCGACAGGACGCCCCCGTGCCTGGTCCCTGGTCCTGGCTGAGAGGAGGCCCTGGGGGCTGCAGCTCCTTCTGAGGGTGAGTCGGCTAGGTCCTGCGTGCCCAGCCCCCGCCGCGCCCCGGCTCCCCCGTGCCCAGGCCCCTCCATGCCCGGGCCCCTCCATGCCCAGGCCCCTCCATGCCCAGAGAGGTCCGGGCAAGAGTGAGGCCCAGTGCTGGGGTGGGAGATCTCAGAGGCGCTGACCTCCTATGACAGGTGAAAACTGAGGGGCCAGCAGAGAACCTTAAGCCCACGTGCCCGCCTGCCCATCAGGGTGCGCCCCGTCTCGGCTGCACCCGTCTCGTTCCTCAGCGCCTCTCTCCTCGGTGCTAGGAAATGGCTTGCTTCCCCATGGAGTGCTGGAACGTGTACCCAATGCAACTTTTCCCAGGAAGCGGTGGGCTGGCGGCTCTGGCATACGAGAACCGTGCCCAGGCCGTGACGTGTGCCCAGCCCCGCTCTGGCAATGCTGCAGCCTGCAGGACGAGCGAGGACCGCGGAGGAGGCGTCCCGCACCCGTCTGTGACTGCTTGCGGGACTCAGCCCCTTACTCTCTCAGCTCAGCAGACCCGATCGTGACATGGACGTGGGAGAACAGCTCCAAACCGCTCGCCACAAACCTTTGGAAGACGCAGAAGGACACAGCTCCGACACCCTCTTCCCGCCACCGTGACAGTGGGAGAGCCAAGGGGATCCTCACAGGGTGTCCCTCAGAGACGGGAGTGCCGGGCCCCAGGGGCCACCCCAGCAGGAAGACTTGGGAGAAAGGGGCCTTGTTTGGGCCTTTTTCCCTGTGAAAGGAGGATGGGCGAGTGCCTCTGAGATGGTGACAGCAGCTGGATGTGGTGAGGAGGGACGGGAGAGGGAAGGGGGCGAGCTCATCGGAAAACTTTCCCCGAAAGTCCTGAGAAACGTGAAGGATGCTGTATGTCCTTCTGGCTGCCCGCGTTAGTTTGCAAACGAGCAGACGTGCCACAGAGACGCGGGCTGCCGCGGGCAGGAACCACGGCTCCCAGCCCTTCAAACGCAGGCCGGGGCCAGTGTCCACGGCCCAGGGCCCTCGCCCCGCGCACTCTCGCTGGGCCCGCCAGCTCGGACGTTGGGTGGCGTTTCATTATCATCGCTGTGCGGCCCCGACGACACTGCTGCCCCCTGAGTACAAACAGTCAGAGGGCGTCGGGACCGTGACCAAGTCGTCCCACGTGCGCCGCGCAGGGTTTCGGAGCCACCCAACTGCAGGACGGGGTGTGGGAGGCACTGGCTGCGCGTCAGAGCTGAAACCGCAGGGCAGACACGGAGTCGCCAGGCGGGGACCTGGCGGGTCGTGCGGGAAAGGAAACGTGGGATGCAGGTTTTCGATTTGCTTAACAGACGTCCACCGGCCCTGCGACCTCTCTATGCTGTGCTCGACCCAAGACTCCCCGAACCGCCCAACTCTCAGGACACGTTCACGAGGGCACAGGAAATACTGTCCGGAGCTCAAAGGCCACGTGACCGCAGCTGCCGGCAGGGCCTCGCATCACGGGACCGATGGGGGTGGGAAACGGAGGCTCACCCCACGGCCTCCGCCACGGGCCCCTCACACCAGCGAGGCCCGGGCAGGAGCGGGGACCGCAGCGTGTCCGTCAGAGGTCGGCTCGCTCCCTGAAGAGGGCCAGGCTCCGCTATTGATCAGGCGCTCAGGCACTTAACAGGGAATAAACAAATGTCTCATCTAAAGCGCCGCAGTTACTTCTGGGTTAAGTCGGTGTGGGTTACTTTAAAAGGGAAGATTTTTATAAATTTGGACATGCTTCAGCAGGAAATGGCTGAAAATTTTAATGAAAATTTCATATGCTTATGTTAAAAATTCATATTGCATTACTACAATAAGTGTTAACAATTTTAAACAGTTAAGGTGGCAAACTTTTATCTTTTCTATATCACAGTGGCTACAATATTAATGTCTTAAATTTTCAATATTTGAGCTTTTTAAAAAATTCTGACGTTGAGATAAAAACAATTTTAAGGAAGTATGTGGGATTTTTAATGAATGCATAATTGGCATATTATGGAAAATTAAGCAGAAACTACCAATTCTTTAAAAATGTGCCCAGAAATAATGTCAAGCAGGTGAGAATACTAGTTAGAAAATATTAAACATAATCTTGTATTAAATTGTTAAATTCTAAACCTGAATTTCAATAAAATTTTACAGCTAAAAAATAAAAAACGAAACGAGGTCCCAGAGCGCCCCCCCGTGGTGAGTGTGGCTCATCAGTGCTGCTGGCTCCGCGAACAGTCCCCACTCTGGCGTGGGTGCTCCTCATCTTCCTCCCGATTTTGCTTCCCTGAATGGCTGGGGGTCCCACACCCCGACCCAGCACAGCCCCCACCCTGCTCCCCCCGGCCAGTCCCTCTCTTGTCCGGCAGGCGTCGAGCAGGAAGGGACGAGACCCCCTCACCCAGGCCTTCCCCCGGGCGTGGGAGGGAGATGGGGAGGCGCTTCTGCTGCTCCGGCGCGGGTGTCGGGCTCACGGCCGGCCGGGCGGCCCCTCTGAGCCCTGTGGCCTTGGAAAAGGCCTTCTTTTCACGGGGCTCCGTGTCCTCCCCGTCCCACCAGCACCCTCTGCCCAGGTCCACCTTCACGGCCTCCTGAGACTCCGGTGGGCACAGGGCTCCCTTGGGGCAGGGCGTCCCTGAATCCCGGCCAAACACCCTACATGTTACTTCAAGGTGCCCACAAACAACGCGGCACACACAGCTTAATACAAAGGGACCAGCGGCCAGAGGAAGGCTGGGGGAAGGGTCTTGGGTGCTGGGGGGGGGGGGTCTGGCCAGAGAAAGGGTCCCCGCAGAGGGTGAGGAAGGGGCCTCAGCAGAGCAGCTGCAGGGGAGATGCTTCCAAAACACTCCCCCACCACTAAGTCGGGAAAATAACTTTCCCATCGAATCCAAAGAGGGGAATGGAACAGGGACTGAGTAAGTGTTGCCTGGAGCAGGCCCTCCCCCGACCGGGCACAGAGCGTCTGCAGAGACAGCAGCCGGCGTCGCCCTCAGCGGTGAGACCTGGGAGCCTTCCCGTTGAGATCAGGGACGCAGCCAGGGTGTCCCCATGACACTCCTCTTCTTTTTTCTTTAACCCTCACCTGAGATACATTCATTGATTTGAGAGAGAGAGGAAGGGGGACAGGGAGGGATGGAAACATCCAGGTAAGAGAAAAACATCTAACAGTCGCCTCCCATACGCGCCTTGACCGAGGATGGAGCCCACCCCCTAGGCCTGTGCCCTGACCAGGACTCGAACCCGCCTCCTCCTGGGGGATGGGCTGATGCTCCAACCCAGGGAGCTACCGGCCAGGGCAGACACACCACCCCTTTCCAGCGCCCTACTGGGAGTCCTTGCTGATGCAACAGGGCAGGGAAGGGACTGAAAGACACAGATTGGGAAGGAAGACATGAGACTGTCCTTGTCCACAGGTGACGCGACTGTCTACACAGGCGATCGGAAAGCACTGACAAAAGCCCCTGGAACGAAGAAGCAACTGTGGCCAGGCCGCAGGAACCAGGTTCACGGACAAAGCCAGCTGCTTCCCCACACAGCCAACAAGTGTGATCTGATATTAAAAACACCACTTACATCAGCACCCCCAAAGTAAAAGACTTCGGAATCAATCCAACAAGATACACACAAGACCTGTATGAGGAAAACTACAAAACCCTGATGAGTGAAGTCAAAGCTCTGAATAAATGGAGACACGTTCCATGTTCACGGACAGGAAGACTCATCACGGTCAAGAGGTCAGTTCTTCCCGACCTGACCTGTGGGTTCGGTGCAATCTGACCGAAATCCCAGCAGGCTGTTCTGTGGACATCAGCAAACTGGTTCTAAGGTTTAAAAGAAGAGCCAAGCCCTGGCCAGGTAGCCCTGTTGGTTAGAGCGCTGTCCCTCACACGCAAAGGCTGCAGGTTTGAACGCGTCAGGGCACAGGCAGGAATGAACCAATGAGTGCATGAGTAAGTGGAACAACAGGTCGATGTTTCTCTCTCTCTCCCCCTCTCTCTCTCATCAATAAATAAAAAAACTTTTTTAGAAGGAGAAGAGACAGAAGACCCAGCACGGCAACTCAAACTGAATGCGAACCAAGCTGGAGGACTGGCACTACCTGACTTCCAGACTTACTGTAAAGCTACAGCCATCAGGACAGGGGGTATTAGTGAAAAAGGGGACCAACAGATCCATGGGACAAAACAGAGCCCAAAATGCACCCTCACGAACACGGCCGGCTGGTGTCTGACAAGGCGCGGAGGCAGCGCTGCGGGGCAAAGACAGTCTCAGCCAAGGCGCTGAGACCCCTGGGCCCACAGGCAGAGAACGGGACCCAGACTGAGGCCTCTCGCCCTTCACTGCATGGCCTGTGTGCAGCGCGCACCTACGTGGGAGATGCAGGGGTGTGTGCCTCCGGCGGTGACACAGGGGACCCGGACCACCTGGGTTTGCAAAGCCCTGCAGACACAGCACAATGTGAAAGAAAAGTGCGCCCGCTGGACTGTCGGAATTTACAAACTTCTGCTCCGTAAAAAATGCTTCAAGACAATAAAAAGACCAGCCACCAACGGGGAGAAAATATTTGCAGAAGACACACTTGATAAAGGACGTGTATCCGAAACACTGAGAAGCCCAGACACGTTAGTCTGGGGTATTAATTTCCTGGGGGTGCCGTAACAAGTTACCATAAGTGGGGGGCTTAAAACAGTAGAGCTTTACTCACAGTTCTGGGGCCAGAAGCCCACCGTCAGCCCCCCTGGGACACTGCGGAGGTGTCAGCAAGGCGCCGCCCCCCTCCCGGGAGCCTGCAGGGCAGAATCGCTGTCCTCCAGCTTCCGCGGCTGCAGGCGACCGGGCGCAGGCTGCCCCGCAGCCTCTGCGGTCCTCACCCGGCCTGTCCTCTGCACCTCTGCCCCTCCCGCCAAGGACCTGGTGACTGCATTTAGGGCCCACCCAGGAAACCCAGCTCTCTAATCACATACGCAGAGACCCCTTTTCCAAGCAGGGTCACACCCCTCTGCTCCAGGGTCAGGACCGGACCGTCTTTGGGGCCACTCTCCAGTTACCGCAGGCGGCGTGAGGACAGAGGGGACAGACACAGGCAGAGCCCGGGGAGCCAGGAGACCGCGCCGCCGCCGGGGCGTGGAAGGGCCCGGGTGAAGGCTGCTAAGAAGGCCCGTGCCCGGTGGGCAGCCGCCAGGGCGACCGAGGGCTCTGAGGGCGCTGCTGGGCTGTGCGCTCCCTCCTGCCGCTGCCGGGAGCTGCGGCGACAGTTTCCCTTGGTTTTTACTCATTTGGGACGTCAGCCCCTTTTCCTAGCAGTTTCCTCTAAATGCACGTGGGACCTGAACAGATGTCTTGAGGGTGAGGGCCCATTTGGAAAAGTCACAAACGTGAGGGGATGCGGGTGAGCTGCGGCCCCCAAGCCGGTCTGCAGGGACACCGCGGCCACAGGCCAGGACACCCCAGGACGTCGCCCACGCTGCCAGCAGAGGAGGCGGGAGCTGACGGGCTCGTGGCCCGCAGCCCCGAAGAGCCAACGGTTGATCCCCAGCAGCCGGCCAAGGGGCATGGAGACGTGTGGCCGCCCCTGCACGAGTCTGTCCACCTGAGAGACCTCATACCCTTAGCAGAGGTGGCAGCCCCTCCCTGGGCCTGGTCTGTCCCCCAGGGCCCTCCTGCTCCCTCCGGCTGGGCCAGCAGAGGGCAGCAGGCCCCGCCTGGACCACAGCCTGTCTGCCAGGTGTCCCTCGCTAGTTCATGGTGACAGGAAGGGATGGGGCCCCAACAGGACTCCCCAGCTCAGAGGCCTCCATAATGAAAAGAGCTCACATTCAGATACATGTGGCCACTTCCAGAGACTGGTCCATCTCTCCTCCGGACCTCATGACCCCAGGTGGCCGGCAGGGCTGCGTGGCGGTTCCACCACGGAGGATGGAGACGCTGCTCAGGCTGGAGGGGCAGGGCAGGGTTTGGAACCTTGCGGCTGGCCCGTGCCCTTAGGTGGAGGACACGCTGGCACCAGCAGGGCTCAGGGCTGAACACCCCGTCACCAGCTCCTGAAATGGAGATACGCACACGTCCATCCGGTCACACCCCCATTTTCCAGTAGTCCCCAGGAACCTCTGCAGCATGAACCCCAAGTTCAGGACCACATGCTAGGACACGCTTTAGAGCTCAGGCTGCAAACAGTCCTGCGCACGAGGGCGGGTCCGTCTTGGGTCAGGCAGGGAAGCGCATTCTTGCACTGCGTGCGTTCTGCAGATTCTGGATTTCGTCGCCCTGAGCTTCAGCAGCAGGTCCCCGAAACGTGCGGCTCGTGTGGGGGTGTCCTGCCCTCGGGATGGCCCGCCTCTGCACCCACTGTCACCCCACGCAGAGAGGAAGCGTTCCTGGGAAAGGGGCTCACGGAAAGGTGTCCCCAGAGAAGGCAGAGCTGAGCTGAGGCCAGAAGACCAAGGCCAGGCCCCAGGGCCAGCGGGATGGCCCCGCCGCGTCAGCTGACCCACCGGCCGGCACCTCTCCCGGAGGCGCTGGGAGACTGCGGCCCTGGAGCCCGGGAAGCACAAAGACCTTTCGTGAACACTACACAGAATTCCTCGGTGACTGAGACAAATGCAGGAAGACTTGACGTTTACTGGGCGTGATTTAAATCCCAGTTGGCTCCGGTAAGGGGAAATTACAAGCGTCTGAAGAGCACGCCGTCAGTCCTGGTCCCTCTGCTGTCCCCGGGGCTCGCGCTTCAGGCCGGCCTTCACTGAGAGTTCGCAGACAAAGCACAGGGGGTGTCGTGAGGCTGGCATTTTAGTTCTGAAATGAAGTTATCCCCAACCGTGAACTGTTTCTTAAAAACAACACTAAAAATAACAAGTGCTTTTCTCACTTTCAAGGACCTGACTGAGAAGAAACGTCCCGTCACTGACAGTGTCACACAAGGCGGGGACGTGCCCAGGGGCGGGGACAGGAACGACTTCTCCAACGTGGCTCAGGGCTCACCTTGAGCGGTCACTGCAGTGACTGAGGCAGCTACAAGCGGTGGGTGCTGCCCACAGCCCTCCTCCCATCCAGCACCCCACGCAGACGGGCCCAGGGGGCGGCGTGGCCGGTTCCGTCCGTGGGCCGCGGCTCGTGCATTATTTCTGGCAAGGCAGGTAAAGCTCGGGCAGAGCAAGCACTGGGGTTCCCCCCGTGGCCCACCCACGCCACGGCGGAGGCCTGGGGTGCCATCTCCCCTTGTTCCATGTTTTCTGACACCTGGGCCACAGCCTCAAGGTCACCTCTGAGCTTCAGCGGGCTTCGATGCAGGGTGACTGGGAAGCCGTGGGCAAGTTATCAATGCTCCGTCTCTCTCAGCCTCAGTTTCCTCACCCGAGGCTGCGCAGAGGGCAGGGCTCTCAGCACTCAGTGGCACGCACGGGAAGTGCTCAGGGCTGATCCGGACCACGGGGAGCACAGAGCGGCCCCGGGAGGCGCCCCCCTGCTGAAGCACGGGCATAGTTGGCACTCAACGGCTCGCAGGCCGCCACCCTGCTGAGGCGACCGTGTGAGTCGGGGACTGAACTGAGTGCCTGGACGCACACGGGCACAGAGAGCGAGATGGGCGAGTGGGTATGAGTCTGTTCATTTCACACGGGCACCGTGGGTCTGTTCTCTCCTGCCGCCCTAAGCATGACCACAGCCTAGTGGCTTCAGACGAGGTCCATCTGCTCTGCCCAGCTCTGGAGGTGGGGCAGGCGTAGGCGGCTCCGTGGGCCGTCCGCCAGGCGGAAAGCGCAGCCCTCCCCACGCTCCCCTCAGGGTCCCTGCAGCAGCAGCAGGTCACGGCCCTCTCACGTCTTCCAAGTGCTCAGGGATCAGACTGGGCACACACAGGTCATCCCGGGTCACCTCCCCATGTACAAGTCTGAAGCCTTAGTTCACTACACCTGCGAAGTCCCCTCGGCCATGTCACGTAACATCATCCTTGTTTTTGCCTTCTTCCCTCCCCTTTCTTCATCACGTGGAGAAAAATTCAGAGAGCCAATTCTTTCTTTCAGGAGTAAATAAAAAATATGGGATGGAGCTTCATGCTTTGTTGAACTCCAGTGTCGGGGACCATTCTCTGTGGTTTCGAGAATTGTAGCCCAAGCCGCAAGCCCGGCTCCGAAACCTGTAAGACCCGACCGGAACACCGGGAAGGCCAGAGGCAGGCATGACTTGAAGGCCACTCAGAAAGTTCCCATGGGAACCGGATTTAAAAAATGTACACTATGCTTTAGAGCTTGCTCTGCTTTTCTTATCTCTCAGTTACCTACAAACAGTGGGCAGCAGAAGCGCATGAAGCCTTGTCCCCAGGTCAGCATGGTGTCAGGATGTCTAACAGGCCCTGACAGACTGGTCACTGTCCTTTACACTGACGTCTGTAATCAGTAACTGTCAGCTATAACCCACGCGTCTGAAGCTAACTGACGATTCTTGAATCTTGACCTTGCATCTCCCGAATCCCCTCCTCAATAAAAGGGTCTAGGAGGGAGCGTTCAGCGCCATTCTCCACTAGAGAGACCTGCCGCCTCCTCTCCTCCCAGACAGAGGACAGCGTCTGGGTAACTTTGTTCTCTCTCGTCCGTGACCCTGAAGCCTCTGCTGGACGGGGAGTTTCCGCAAGCCAGGGCATTGGAGGCAGCCCCCCTCACTCCAGCAGCGAGGAGGCAGCAGGCTATCTGAGTCAGGGGTGTTTGCAGCAGCTTTATTCCAGTCACCAAAGCTCGGGAGCAGTGAAGGTGCCCTTCGTTAGGTGAACAGACAGACACAAGCTGTGGCCCGTCCAGATGCCAGGGAGGAAAAATTGCCCTCTACCCTTCAAGGTTCTTCCAGCTGGACTGAAAATCAACTTAACATGAGAAAAACTAGCAAGAGAAAAACAAATTATATTTAATAGCACGTATACCTCCTGTACACACGGGAGAGACCCAGGAACAGAGTTCTGAGCCGAAGCGGGGAAGCCATCACCTTAAACACCACCTTCAGCTAAAGACAAAAGGTGTCGGGGTGGGAGCCAGTTGTGGGGGCCGCAGGAAGAGCGCAGGCACCGAGGCTGCAGACAGAGCCAAGTCCGTGCCTTCTCCGTGGCAGTGCGGGCGAGCCAGGCCCAGTGACGGAGGCCCCCTTATGAGGGTACCTTGGAAGGAGGTCCCTTTACAGAGGTGGGACCTCTGCCCTCCGGTAGGTTTACAGAGCTTCTCCCGGGTCTGCTGTGTCTTAAAATCAACCAGCCTAAAATAATCAGAATCCCAAAGTGACATATTTTGGGGTGGCAAACTCTGGTCCCCTTCACAGACAATGGAATATTACTCAGCGATAAAAAACTTTTTTTTATCAAACCATGAAAAGATATGCAGGAACCTTAAGAGCATGTTACGAAGTGAAAAGGGCCAACGATAAGGCATGCTGGGGAGGGTAAGACCCTGGAGACGTAAAAAGATGGTGGTGGCCGGGGCGGGGCGCAGGAGGGATGGACGGGGGAGCACAGCAGGCACAATTTTAAGGCAGTAAAAACACTCTGGAGAAGAACAGAGACACGTCTCTGCATCTGGGGCACAACTATGACAGCTCTGGGCCTGCCACTGAAGCGGGGCTCGGAAACAGTCCACACTTGGTATTTTAAATAGTATTCGGTCACCAGGATTTAAACAAGACAAAGCATTGCTTTTTATTGTTTTACGACACGCAGCCCTGGCTGGTGGGGCTCGACGGCCCGCGCACCGGCCTGCGGACTGAAAGGCCTGCGGTCCGAGTCCCGGTCCGGGCGCGGGCCCGGGGCGCGCGAGAGGCCACCGCGCACGGACGGCTCTCCCTCGTCCTCGCTCCTCTCGCTCTAAAGATAAGTAAATAAAACCGGTTTTTAAGCGGAACGAAGATATACAAAGAGCGATCGCGACTTTTTTCAGGGTTTTTAAGCTACGAAGGGAGGCAGCTCGTTATTCTCAGGAACAGGTTACTTTTGCTCTCTCTGTTCTTTTCAGCGCGCTCTACTGTTCGGTTTGAGAGGCAGTGGAGGGGGCGGCGGGGGACGGAGAGACCCGATCCGGGTTCGCGGGCTGCTTCCGGCACGTGCCCTGCGACCGGCCGGGGCTCCCGTGCGGCTTTCACGTTTCAGTCCGAGGCAGGTCGCTGACGAGAGAATCCACGCGGCCGTGCCTTCGGGGGCGTCCGAACACCGTTCCAGCGTCCGCGGGAGGGGAGTCCGGTCCTTGCCGCCCTGTCGCAGCCGCTCGGGGGCCGCCGGGCAGGTCCCACGGGAGGCGGCCGCCCCGTTCTCCGCGGCGCTTCGCGGCCTGCACTTGTCTCGCTTTCGCTCAAACGCGCTCGGGACGGGCCCGCACGACCCCCCGCAGGCGCTCCGGGTGCGGGGCGGCGCCGGCAGCCCAGCCCGCCTCCACCGCGCGGCCCCGGCCCCCACCCCGCCGCCACGCCCCCGCCGCCGGGCCGCCGTCCCAGTGCCCTTCCGCACCGCCCCGTGCCGGCGGGAGCTCACCTGCTGTCTCCAGGACGCCATCGGAAGTACACACAGCCGTCCCGGGGCGCAGCCTGGGTCCGCCCGCAGGGACCCGCGGCCCGGAGGGGCGGCCGGCGCGGAGAAGCGCTCCGGGGCGGCCCGAGCCCGGACGCCCCGCCCGCCGCTCGGAGCGCACTCCCATTGGCCGAGGCGCTGGCAGGGGCGGGGCCGCCTGAGCCCTCCCGTCAACCCGAGAGAGAAGTCCGGAGGCCGACAGCGCCGCACGTGGTCTTCAAGGTCCCTCCCGGCCCGGGGTTCACAGCCCGCCAGCGTCGGCGTCTCCCGGACGCCCTGAAGCGCCCCCTTCCGGGCTCCGAGGGCCGCGCCGCGGTGTTCGCGCAGGCGCAGTCAGAAGCCCCGCCCCCGGCAGCCCCAAGCCCCGCCCCCAGGCGCAGGGGAGCTCCCGGCGGCCCCGCCCGCGGCCGCGGAGGAGGCGGAGGGGAATGACGTCATTGAGCAGGGCGACGGGCATTGGGCGCCATTTTGAAAAGGGAAAAAAGTCCCTCCCCGGCGGCGGCGGCGGCGGCGGCGGCGGTAGCGGCCGGGCTGAGGTGCGGGGGCGGCAGCCGCGCGGGGCCGCCTGCTTCGTCCGCCGCCGCCTCGGCGCCCGCCGGCCGTCCGGCCATGGCAGGTGAGGGGCCGCGCGGGGCAGGGGCGGGCCGGGGGCGCGGGCGGGGCCGCGCGGCCTGACGCGCCCGGTGTGTCCGCAGGAGCCGGAGGCGGCGGCTGCCCCGCGGGCGGCAACGACTTGCAGTGGTGCTTCTCGCAGGTCAAGGGGGCCATCGACGAGGACGTGGCGGAAGGTAAGGCCGCGCCCTCCGCGCCCCCTCCCCCGCCCGGGTCCGCGGCCGTGGCCGCCGGGAGCGTGCGCGCCGAGGTCCGAGGGGCCAAGGTCAAGGCGCCTGCCAGCCCTCGGCCGTCCCGCTGCCGGCAGCCGGGCTCCGGGGCAGGCGGGTGGCCGCGGTTCCTGCGTGTCCGTCCGTCCTCTCTTCCTGCGGGGACGCGGCGCCGGTGCCCCGCTGGCGCGGGCTGGGGTCTCCCCGACGCCGCGCCCCGCTCCTGCCCCGCGGCCCCGAAGCGGCTCTTCGGAGCCCCCCGTGCCGCCTGGGAGCCCCGCGGCCGTCTGCTTGTGCCCCGGGCGAGCGCAGCCGCCCTTCTCCTCCGGGCCCTGTGCAGCCCCGGCCCCGGGACAGGGCGCCCGGGCCGCGAGCGGGTCGGCCGGGCTGAGGACTCGCGTGGCTGGTGGCGGGCGGCTCCGCACCGCCGGGCGGCGGCGGCTGTTCTGCGCCCAGGGCGCGCGTCCTGTCGGCGGACGCGGAGTGGCAGGAGCGAGCCGTTCGTGGAGGCCGGGTGGGGGAAGGGCCCCGCGTGGGGTCGGTGTGACCAAATCCGGCTACAGCGACCCTCTGCGCGGCGGCGTCTCACCCCGAACACGCCGCGCTTCCGAGGGTCCCGACCAACGGCCTGTGCTCGGAGCGACGCCGGCCCCGGAGTGAGCAGCCGCCTGGGACCCGCCGCTCCATCGGCAGCCACGCCGGGAAGAGGCGTCGGCGACCAGGGACTGCGCCGGGGAACGGAGACGACACGCGGCGGACGCTGCGCCCGGACACCCGAGGATGCCGTCGCGTGGAAGGGCGCGCGCGCCGGGAGCTGAGCCCGCTGCCCGGACTCACGTGTTTGCAGGGGGGCCTGGCACGGCACTGCTTCTGGAAGGGTCGTTGTGCTCGGGTCTCTGCTGCAGACATGCCGGATGTCCCCGCTGCGCTCGCAGCAGCAGCCCGGCCGGGCACCCTGAGGTCCGTGTGCGAAGTCCGCGGCCTGCGACGGCGCGATGGTGGCCACCGCGCCCCCAGGGCTGCCGCCTCTGCAGGGCGCCAGGAACCGTGGGCCTGGGGACAGTCCCTGGGGACTCACCCTCCGCCCTCGGGCGAGCGTCATCCCGCCGGTGGAGGGCGTGAGCAGGAGGCTGAGAACCAGGGGAGGCTTCCTGGCCGCGGGCTTGGGCCTCCGAGTGGCCGCGTTCCAAACGGCCTCCGCTCTTCGGAAACGGTCGCGTGCAGCTTTTCCGAGCGTGACGCTCGGTCGCCGTCACCCGGCGCCTGCCCCTCCTGGGCCCGCGTCCCCGGGGTGCGCGCCTGCCGGGAGCGGAGGACGCTGCCGGTCCTTGCTCGTCGGTCTCGGCAGCGCGGCAGCGTCTCGAGCCGGAAGGATTGGCGCCATCCCCAGCCCCGGACGTCAGACAGCTCCTGGCTGTTGAGGGCGATGTTCCAGGCGGAGGTCGCTCCGGGGCCTCTGCGTCCGTTGCCCCGTCCTCACGCCACCCCGAAGGGAGACGCTGCTCATCGCTGTCCCCAGTTTTAGACGCAGAAGCCAGGGCGCAGGGCCAGGGACCCGGTCCGCAGCTACCGCCTGGCGGGACCGAGGGCTGCGGCCGGGCCGGTGCGAGAGCCCCTCCCGGGGACGGCCCGTCCTTCGGAAGCTCGCCCCGCGAGGAACCGTGGGGAACCGCCCGAAAGCAAAGGAAACCGAGGTGCTTTCAAGGGAAGTGCCCACCCGCGCGCCGCACGGTCAGTAACAAGGGGACGAGAACGGCGGCGCAGAGCGGAGAAGGGAAGCACCTGCGGGTCGCAGCCGCCCGGGAGCTCGGCCGCCAAGGGGCTTCGCGGTGGCGGAGCCGCCCTCCTGCGGGCAGCTTCGGTGCGCCTCTGCCTTCGTGCCCAGGGTCCTTTCTGGAGACGCTGCGGGGCGGGGGCGGGGGAGCGTTGCGCCTCGCTTGGGAGTAGCTGGGACCTTTCATCTCAGAACCTGTAGTTTTAAGTCTCGGCGTTTTATTTGGTGTCTCTGTTTTAATCGGTATTTTAACCCGTGATCTGATCTGTTGCTTTAAATTAGACAATGTTTTTCTAGAGAAGTAATACTGAAGAAAAGTAAAGGTTTATCTGCTTAACTCAAGTTTGTGTCTGGAGGGTTACATCAGTCATCGGGGTGTCTGAGGAACCTGGCCAGGCCAGCCTCCGCAGGGTCTGCATGGGTGGCGTGGAATGGGGGAAGGTTCACGCCGGGGACGGGAAGAAAGATTAAGGGCACTTGGGCACTGATACTAGGAAGCTGCTCTGTGTTGCTGAATGGGAGAGAGTCTGGTTTCCAAGACATCAGCAGGGGCAGATGTGCCCTCGGAACCCGTGAAGTGTGGAGGCAGTGACGGTGAAACTCTTCGGTCGCGGTCGGTCATTTCAGAGCAGGATGATTGGTGGTGGTTTTCTCCAGTACGTAGAAGATGGCATTCGTATTCATTGATTTTTTCCTTTCTCAGTCACAGCGGGACAGGGTGTCCGGTTATTTGAGTTATTCCCAATGTGATGTCTGCATTCCATTGAGTAATTTCCAGTTCCTTCCCACTTATACTAACAGTTCAGGAAAGCGTGTTCCGGGGAAAGCCAGCAAAGAGGGAAATGGCCTGGGAACATGCTTGCCATTTAACTTAGGAGTTTCACGAGGAGCCTCTGCCTTTAGGAGTCGGACACGCGTGGTTTTCTTAACACACCGGCGCACTTACTGAGGGCGCGTCAGCGTAACATCTCTGAGACCGGGCCGCACGCTCAGACAGCTGGACTGGCCTCGCTTATGTCAACGGGTGTAAGTTTTCAAGATTTATGGTAGTATTAAACCGCACTTCTCGGTTTTAAAGATTTTATTTATTTCCTTACTTTTAGAGCGAGGGGAAGGGAGGGAGAAAGAAGGAACATCCATGTGCGGCCGCCTCTCACACGCCCCCAGCCAGGGGCCCGGCCGCAGCCCAGGCCTGTGCCCTGCCTGGAATCGGCCGGCGACCCTTCCCTCTGCAGACTGGTTCTCCGTCCACTGAGCCGCACCAGCCGGGGCTCACTCCTTGGTTTTGAAAGTCTGTTCTCCCACGGGAGGTTCTGGGTTTGGTGTGTGTCTGCCAGTGATTAGGTCTGAGGGGCCTCTCTGAGCCTTAGCTTATTTATATAGAAATTGCATCGGAGGGTTATTGTTGAGATCAGGCAGCGTGCGGTGCTTCTGTGACCTGCAGGTTGTTGCCGATGGTGGGTACAGCTGTGTTCGTGGGTGTTCCGCTGCAGCCGTATTTAAGTATAAGAAGAGCGGTTTCTTATTTCCCCCCGATCTCCCTCCAGTCTCTCCACTCACCCCTGATTTCTCCCGCCACACCTGACCCTGGTTTTTCCATTGTTTCTACTGGTGCTTTTCATCCCTTCAGTTCTGCGCGCGCGTCCCTGTCCCGGCCTAGAATGTCCTTATCTGTGTGTCCTACCCACCCTTCTAAAGCCATCGCAGTTCCGCTTCTCCGCGAGTCGCTCCTCGGCCACTCTTACTCCAGCAGCCTGTCCTCAGCCCGACCCCTCGCCTCACGGACCAGGCTGTGGAGCGCTGGCCGCGTGCTGCTCACGGGGCCTCGGCTGTGTCAGCCCCGTGGGTTACGAAGTGCGAGGGTGTTTTCAGAGCACTTCTTATGCATTTACTCAGTTTTATTTTAAAGTTTAGGGTATAAGCAGTCATTCTTTTATTTTTTATAAAACACAAATCTTACGAATGCCATTTGGCAACGTGCTCCTCTGCGTTCCTGGGCTGTAACCTGAGCTCTCTCAGCAGCCCAGCTCCTGGTAAGTGTGCACGGACCTGAGCTCCTTTCACTGTCGCCACGGCCACTTGGCACATCAGAGCCGCTGCCATCTGCATCTTACAGGGGAGTGAGTCTCAGACTCGGTCACCTGCCCAGAGTCGCAGAGCCAGCGGGTCTAGCCTCAGTCCTGGTGCTGCCGGCCCTGAGCCCCTGCTGAGGTGTGCGAGCCACGCTCCTGCCTGCGTAGCTGTGTCTGCCTCCTGGGATGGCTGCACAGCAGTCCTCGTTCATCTGCCCAGTCCCCTCCTCTCCGTGTCCAGGTTTGCTGCCCCCGCAGATGCTGCAGTGGGGCCTGGCACCTCCCTCTGCCCTGGGCAGGTGCTCCTGGAGCACAAGTCCTGGGAGAGGACACTGTCAGAGGCCCCTGGTGCAAAGGCTGTGCCAACCTAGAGTGTCCACAGAGCAACTCCTCCCCCACTTGTGCTGAGAACCTCAGTCCTTTCATTTCACCTATTTCGGTGGCACATTCAGTATTGGAATTTGTATTTCCTTATTGGTTATGCCACTGAGATTTTTTTTTTACTTGACTGTTTCTATTTCTCTTGTGAATTGTTGGGTCATATCATTTTTCTACCGAGCCTTTGGGAAATCAACTTTTAAAAGCTCTTTAGATGTTGTGAATATTAATCTCTTTGAACGGTTTTTATTATCAACCTTGAATGTTAATTCTTTTGCCCCCGTTTCATACACTCTCCTGCCCCGGAGTTCAGTTATGCTAGTGTACGTGTGTCTTTAACAGTGGGTTTGCTGTGGGTGTCGCTGCTGTTGGAAATTAAGAAGCCAAGGTCCCCGTGTGGGCCCACAGTGGTGTGGGGCGGAAGCAGAATGCGACGAGGAGAGCGGTCCCTGGTCACGGGACTCGGAGCTCGGGCAGGGCAACCACGAAAGCAGGGTCAGGGGAAGTCACGGAGATCTCGGCGTGTGGGGCAGACCGGCCTGTTTTGTCTCCATGTCCGGAGATGACGAAACACAGCGGAAGCAGGAAGGTGGCCACGCGGGCACCTGGGACAGGTTTTCTTCCCTGCGCCTCGGGCAGCGCGCAGCGCTGTGTTGGCCCACAGAGTAGCGTTTGAGTAACTGAGTTCTCAGCGACTCGCCGTACCCGCCGCAGAGGGAGCAGGTCCCCTGATAATGAGGAAAAGGTGATGGAAGAAAAACTGACGATAGGTCCACATTCGTAACCACATCCATCGGCCTGTCGTTCGTCTTTAAAGGGAGTGTGTGAAAGAGTTAAATCCTCAAAGAATTGGCATTAACTAGCAAAGAAATGTAAGGGGAAGCAGTGATGAGGTTTTATTTGGGGGTTGCATTTCCAAAAGAGGGTCAGTTTTTTAGAGGGCCGATTGGCCTGTCTGCCTATCACACTTGAAGCACAGGCTGGGACCCTCCTTACAGGACTCGTCCAGGGAGATGCCAGCCTTTCGTGCAGATGTGTGTACAGAGTTGTGTGTCGCAGCAGTAGGACATCTGGAAAAACTTAAGTGCCCCAAAATAGTCAAGTGATCGGCCAGATGGAACACCCTCATTGTGGATCACAGAGGCCTGTGTCTATCAGAAAGCAGCCTGGGTGGAGACGTAACGCCACGGGACACTGAGCGCGGAGCTCTGGAGGTGGCCCACCCGAGGCAGACGTCAGCGGGTACCGGAAGGCCATAGGACCAGGTGTGCATTGCAGGACTTCCTGTCACACATGTCCAGGCTGGACGGATGTCTGGTGACGGCATCACTGTTGTAACACAGTCGTCGCACCTGTCACCCTCTGTTCCCCTGGGCGCGCCCGGCCGCCACGGGGGGTCTTTACGTCTCCATGGTCTTGTCCTTGCCAGGCGGGCACGTTGCTGCCGTCGCACAGTGGGCACCTCCTCCGATCGCTCTCGTTCACTGAGTCTGTGCGTCGCTGTTCTTGGTGCCTTTCAGTGGCTTGGTAACGCGTTTCTTTTCATTCTTTGCTGAATAATGAGTCCGTTGTCTGGAGGCACCACAGTTGATTAGCCCCTTCGCCTGCTGAGGGACATCCAGGGGCTTCGACTGTGAAGGCGAGTGGACACCGCTGCTGTAGACGCGGTGCCGCGCTGGGTGCTGCCGTGCCCCTGAGCCTGGTGACGGGACACGGAGCATCTCTTCACAGGCCGGTTTGCCAGCTGCGTGTCCTCTCCGGTGTGGCGTCTCTTAGGGTCTCGTGCCCATTTTGTAGTTGGGTGCTTTTCTTAGTGTTGGGTTTTAAGAGTTCTTTGTATATTTTGGATAATAGTTTTTTATCAGGTGTGTCTTTTGCAAATATTTTCAGTATGTGGCTTGTTTTCTCTCTTGAATACATTAGAATTTTATTCTGTTTCACGGCAGAATTAGATGTGAATTTTTTGAATTAGGAAATTGCACGTTTCTAACCTACTTTCTTGTTTATGTTGTTTCTAGTCATCATTGCAGGTACTTTTGAAATGTTTACCTCAGTAAATGTGTTCCTAGAAAGCTAAATAGTCACCTACTGGGGGCGAGTAATTGTGGTTGCTTCAGGTTTGACGTAATTGACCTGTTTTATCACTTACTTGATAATCTTACCTAGTTTAGGGTTTCTCTAACTTAAAAATCCCATGCATTCTTTTCAGGTGTGTTTAAACGTACTTACCTGTGTTTATTGAGCATAAGGAAGACTCTCAGGGCTGCACGTGCTCCGCCTGACAGATGCTAGTAAGAGGCAGCATTTAGGGAGAGAAACGTGGTTGGCCTTGTTTCTCTAGCGTGGTGGGCCGTGTTTGAAGGTCACTTCCCAGTTAGAGAGTCTCCTCTTTTCACACCAAGCTCCCTCAGTCATGCTCTTCTATGTAGAGGAGGAAAATACGCATCACTGCCACGTTTGAATCTGAAGCACAAGGAAGCATGTGTCGTCTGGAGAGGTGGCAGGGAGGGAAGCCGCCGAGGAGCCGTGAGCGATCAGAAGCCCGATGGCGGCGGCCTGGGGCTGGCCCCGTAAGTATGTCCGGACTGAACCTAGGCTGTGTCTGCCTCTCATCGTTTCTCTGGAACTGAGGTGGCCTGATTTTTTACTCCCTGAGTCCCTGTGTCTTTAGCGCTCTTTGTCCTAACGGCCTGACGGGTTTGTGTAACCTTCCCCGCGACCTCTCCGAGCCGCGGCCTCCTCCCGCTGGTGTGCTCCCGGACCGCCAGCTCCTGCGCTGGGCCTTCGCTCCTCACCGTGGGGACGCCACGGCCCCACTTCCTCCTCTTGGTTTATTCTCCTGCGGACACATGGCGCCTTCCAGCGGCTTCCTGAGAAGGGCTTTGTTGCTGTTTTGCTCTTTGCAGGTTTGGACACATCTTGCCTCCTCCCTCCAGTGGGTCATAAACTTGGCTGCGTGTAGTGTTGTAGGTGGAGAATCCCTTCCACCAGACTCCTGCGGGCGGTTAGCGTCCCACCGTTGGCCCTGCACCCGTGGGACGCGCCTGATTCCTTCTGCGCATCGCCCTGTGCCCCTCGGGGTTCTGGGTTTCGGGGGCCCGCCCCTCGCTGGGTCTGTTCACGGCCGTGCTTGGCCTCTGCGCAGCCCCTGCGTCCGTGCTTGCGTGGTTGTCCCCTTTTCCCTGTCGTCTGCCCTGGCCCTTGTCGGCGGGGTGAGGGGGCTCCCAACCCCACCCTCTGACGAGCTTTTATTCCCTGTTGGCCGTCACTTTGTCTTTCTGCTCTACCCTTTGGAAGAGGCCTGAAGTTTTAAATTCTTGCCCTAGATCGGAATTTCAAAGATCGCTTCCTGTTTTTCCTCTCACAGCGGGTCTCACTGCTGGTCTTTCCGGGACCTGCTAGGCTGCAGGCCTCCTGCCCGATCACACGGCAGCGGACCGGCGGCGTGCAGGGCCCAGAGCCGCTCCTCTCTGCCCGGCAGTGGCTCCCGGGCCGTGGTGAGCGTGGCACTTGGCCAGAACTGGAGATGTGAATTGTTTCTTTTGACATTTGATCGACGCACTGTCCCTCTTTCCTCCATGTTCCCTCTTTGTTTTGGGTTTGCTCTTACACATGAGCTGGTCTTGAGCTGTGGGTCCATGTTTCAGATGGAGCCTCTCTGGACCTGGGGGCATCCGCTGTACGCAGGTGGCTTTTCAGCTGGAGGACCACCTGTGGCGGCTCAGTTCTTTATGGGCCCTGCGTGTTTGACCCTCGGTGCTTCTCTCTGGGGCTTAATCCTTTTGGAGAGGGACCCTGGGGATGGAGAGAAGGATTCACTCCTGGCCGTCAGCGTTTGGGACACGAGCAGGCGTAGCTGTGGGTTCCCACCTGCCAGGATGAAGCAAGCCTAGGGCCACAGTTCTGCACAGGCTCCATCAGCCCCCGCTCCTCCTTGTCGCCTTTGGACGGGGCCTCTTCAGTTTCCTTCTGCTGCCTTGGGGTAGGGAGGGGAGGGGATGAGCCGTGGCCTCCGCCCCTCAACTCGGAGTCTGAAGGGGACGCCCCGTGGTGCTGGGGGCGCTGCAGACAGCAGCAGTTCTGTGTGCGCCAGGCATGTCTCACAGCAGCGCCAGGCGTGTCTCACAGCAGTGTCAGGCGTGTCTCAGCAGCGCCAGGCGTGTCTCACAGCAGCGCCAGGCGTGTCTCAGCAGCGCCAGGCGTGTCTCACAGCAGCGCCAGGCGTGTCTCACAGCAGCGCCAGGCGTGTCTCACAGCAGTGTCAGGCGTGTCTCAGCAGCGCCAGGCGTGTCTCACAGCAGTGTCAGGCGTGTCTCAGCAGTGCCAGGCATGTCTCAGCAGCGCCAGGCGTGTCTCACAGCAGTGTCAGGCGTGTCTCAGCAGTGCCAGGCGTGTCTCAGCAGCGCCAGGCGTGTCTCACAGCAGTGTCAGGCGTGTCTCAGCAGCGCCAGGCGTGTCAGCGGCGCCCCGGGTCCGGCCACTTCCACGTCACCGAGCAGCCTTGCTCTGCAAGGCTGCGTGAGTGACAGCTGGGCGCTGCGGCAGAATTGCGTCGTCGCACGGTGCACAGCGGTTTCAGGCGCCGGCTCCGTGCCCTCAGTCATGGTTGTGCGCGCGCTGTCGGCCTGGTTTTGTACAGGAGTGTTTGTCGGGTTAAATTCACGTTGGTAATTTAAGTTTCATTGGTTCTATATTCTCATCAGTATTGGGTTTGCATGTTTATTTTTATTTTAGAGCTCTGCAGAGAATATTTCTGACTTTAGGTTTATACACATTTACGTAGCTCAGTGAACATACTTTTTCACTGCCGAGTCATGGGAGTTTTTCTTCTAAGAGATTCAGTCCGTTTTAATTAACGCTGACAACCACTGACAGCTGGAATACTATTAATTCTAGCATACCGTACACCCTCTGGGTACAAGTGACATAGATTTTTCCCTTTTAGTCCAAAACAGAATATTTCAGTTCCATTTAGGCAAATTGGGTTATTTTGAGTAATTTAGTTTAAAAACTGACACTTCTAACAAGAAGCCTAAGCCCTTTTTCCAAGTCTAATTGAAGATTTTTTTTTAAAGGAAAAAAGAAAAAGTATGTTCTTAAAAGTCAATATACTGTGCCAACGCAATAAGAAATCATAATAATAATTATTTGATCAAAATGTCTGTGCAGACCTTTAAGAATTATATTGTGGTCACTTCATTGGGAGCTCTTCAAGTACTATAATTCCAGCACGGGGGTCTTTCCGAGCAGTGCAGACGGCGTATGTGGCCGCCGTTAGCACCGACTTCCATGCCCTGCGGCCCAAGCAGTCGTCCTCACGCGCTGGGGTCACGCCCTCTGAGCTGCTGCCCCAGAAACGGACAGATAGTCTGAAGTGAACCTGTCCTTCCTCAGAGCAGCCAGAGAGAGGAGGCTTTCTGGGGCAGCCGACGCAGGTCGTGGCCCCTCGGGGGAGGGGGGTCACACCCACACCAGCGCTGGGGCAGGAGCTCCTGGAATCCAGTTTCCTTGCCGGGTGGGGGCGGGTGTTTCTTGCTTCAGTGTCCGCATCACAAATTCAGATCCGTCCCTCTAACTCAGGTGTTGTCCTTAGGAAACCTAAGGATTGTCCAGCACTTGGCTGTATCCTCTGTCCCCTGAGGAGCTGACGTCCAGGAGAATTGTGTTGGTGTCCAAAGTCTCAGGGACCTGCCCGACCGTGTCTCACTGGGAAGCGATGTCATCATTGTCAGTGGCAGTGGCTTCATCCAGACAGCGGACTAGAGCCTGTGCTGTCTACAACTAAAGTTGCTGCCTAGAGATGACAGTGTTTCTGAAATGCTTTGTAACAATCAGATTTATTTTAAAAGTTGCTTTTAGGCACACATTATACATTAGGCAGCAGTCTCCCGGACCGGTTCTTTCTTTTCAGGATTTATTTTCTAAATTTCTGTGCTCTGTCCTACACCGACAGCCCAGTTGAGATCAATCCTGGTGCACAGGCCACTGGAGCAAAACCCGTAAATCCCCGTGTGGTCACTGGTCTGGGCTCCAGAACCAGGAAGCGGGGGCTCGGTAACTACAAGCTTCCCGTGAATCTTGACTTTGTCCAAGGAGAGAGTTTTATACGTGTTTATCTTTTGACTTTGTTGATTGTTGATGTTCACTTTGACTGTCCTCACAGTCATCATCTGGTAAATTGCTTCTGTGTTCTATTTTATTGACAGCTGACATCATCTCAACTGTTGAATTTAATTACTCTGGAGACCTTCTCGCAACAGGAGACAAGGGTGGCAGAGTGGTTATTTTTCAGCGGGAACAAGAGGTCAGTAACTTACAACCCGTACCCCCGATGCAGCGAGTAACGTTCCCAGCTCCCTGCCGAGGAGAGAAGCAAAGCCGTGTTCTCTGTCTCTGCCGCCGCATGAGCCACAGAGTCTTCTTCCCAGAATCCTCTCTGGGGGTCCGTCCCTTCACTTCCACTCCCGGGGCTCATCGGCATCTCCGGGGACGCCAGGGACGGAAGGAGCACGGCTACGATCCGCGCAGGCGCTCTGGCCGGGCGGGACCCCCTCCACGGCAGGTGTTGTGCCTCCCTGGCAGCGCGCGCCTGGGCGCCCCGCCTTCCTCTCTGTCCGCTCGCACGCGTCTCTAAACTTTGTCTGAACTTGTGTGGTGAGACTCGGGTATCGAGGCTCGTGAGCCCTGGTCTCTTCCAGGGACATCTGTGTGGCCGTCCGCGCCACCAGAGGGGCACCAGGGGCATCTGCAGGGTCGGCCCTGGCTCCCGACGGAAGGGGTGCGTGGCTGGGGCGAAAGGGAAGCAGTTCGCGGTTAGAGTGGGTCTGCCGCAGCTCTGGTTTGCGTGTGGCCGTGTGACTAAGGAGTTTTTCCACCCTAATTCTCTGATCTGGGGTGGTAAGACTTCCCTGTGAACGTTTTCTATACCATCGTTCATTGCTCTGAATCTTCACGGATGATGCGATGAGTTTGCCGTTTGCATTCTAATCCCAGAGGCGGGCTGTCTCGGGGTGCCGCTGAAGAGAAGTGTACATGCGGTCCTTTCCACCGGAAGTGGAGGGGGAGGGTGTCCTTTCAGCAGAAGGGTTGTTTACCAGGCTGCTGAGGCAGCCGTCTGAAATTTAAGAGTTCCCTTGTAGTTCCTTAAATTTTGCCATTTTAATGGTGTCCTGATAGAAAATGTATTTTCCTTGTTTTTACGGGTCATTGTTGAACCTCAAAAAAACTAGCGTCAAATAAGAAACAGATGAGGGTGAAACTCAGTCATTTTATTAGCACACGCTGAGTGTTACAGGTTTGAGAACCCGTCACCTCGTGTTTAGCTGAGGTGTGCTAAGTCGTTGCTAGATAACCCTAACCAGCTGCGGTTTAGGAAACACTGGGCAACTGGCTTCCCCGTCTTTTTGTTCGTGTTTTGATGAGCACAAAGGGCTTTTATGTGCTCTTGGCCTGTTTCAGGGAGCAGGGCACCGGGTGAGCGGGTCAGGGACAGAGGACGGAGGGAGGAGGGAGCAGAGGTCGCAGTGCGGTTCTCTGTCCAGGGGCTCCAGCCCCGCCTGTGGATCTGCGACCACGCGCGTGGCCCCGGCTCTGCGGCCCAGCCTTGGCGCTCAGCTCAGCCTTGGCGCTCTGGGCCAGCAGGTCGTCCGGGGCAGCCGCGGGCTGCAGGCCCGTGACGGCAGCCTGCCTCCCCGCCCCTTCCTCGACATGCCAGGCTCTGCTCAGCCCTGCGCAGCACCCAGTCCTCACAGAGCCTTCTGGCACCTTCTCTGTCCTGCCTCTCCTGGGCCGGGCAGGAGGGCCCCCGGGCCCTGTGCTGGGAGGGAGTGGCCGGGAATGCGGGCAGCCCCTGGACGTGGGCGCTTCGCTGATTTGTTCATGCTCTGCTGTTTTCCTTGGTGGATTAGTGTCTTGAGGTCAGGACTGATGGGTTCCACGGATTTCGTTGTACTGTTTGAGTTCCTCTGTGCTCGCTTGTGAGGCAGGGGTGCATGCCGGGGCCCGCGTTTCCGTGGGGAGGCAGGGGTGGTGAAGTGGGGCCGCGGGTGAGAGGGGACAGTTCTCCTGACACAGGCGCGGCGTGGGCCGTGGGAAAGAGGGGCCCGGCCTCGCCGACAAGGGCGCTTTCAAGGCCAGGGCAGCACCTGCAGTTGGCACGCTGGGGGCGGCGATGTCACCTCGCAGGTGGGTTCTAACACGCGATCCTAATTCAGTGCAGAGCGGTGTCTGTCCACACAGAGGGTCATTTGTTTGAGGTCTCGGTCACACTAACGTGCAGTATTGGCTTCAGGTGTACACCGTGGCGGTTCGACACTTAGACACCCCGACCGTGAGATCACTTCAGATGCTCGTTGTGGAGCAGGAGTTAACCAGACATTGGTCTCTTCACCTTCAATTGTGAAATACTTAGTAACTTTTATAGAAAGTGTCGTTCCCTATAAACGAAGCGTTCAGAGGTGACTATACACGTGCCGGGAGCCGCCGCCGGACTCTGTTTGTAGAAGGGAAGGCAGCCCTGGGCGGACGGATGGCGCCCGCCCTGTCCTCCCGTCTCCTGCTTGCACGTCACTTCCGAACCGAACTTGATCCTCTGCCCCCCCCCGAATCGGTCACTGTTTGGGTGACAGTGTGCAGCGTCCCAGGCAGGGTTTCTGCTTCTACTGCAGCGCGTGGAACGGTTCTGTGTGCTGAAGCCGTGCACAGGGTGCGTCCCGACACCGGCAGGGCGTTCCCCCGCCAGCTCAGGGGTTGCAGCTGCCTCTGACCGTCCCCGTCCCTGTGGGCACCACCCTGTGCTGGCTGGCTCCTCCAGGTGACGGCCACTCCCAGTCCTGCTCGGGCCCTGCAGGGCCAGGTTGCTCGTTCCATCAACTCTGTGGGTCCTGCTCCCCTCTGTCCCCGGGGGGCGGGGGGCAGCAGCCAGCCCAGTACCCGCGAAGGAGCCTGGCTGTTCCGGAACCTGCGGGGCCACAACGGGGGCCTGGGGCTCTCGTCTGTCTGACTGTTCGTTGACCGAGGAGCTTAATTTTGAGTGTCATCTGCTGGGCCACTTATGAGCCCGGGATTTTTTATCAACTTTTAAAACCGTGTGTGGCCATTTGATGGTCACGCCGGTAGTACTGACGTCCCCGCAGCGTGCTCGTTCAGTAAAACAGCTTCCTGTCTCCTTGCAGAGCAAAGGCCGCCCTCATTCTAGGGGCGAGTACAATGTTTACAGCACCTTTCAAAGTCACGAACCGGAGTTTGACTATTTGAAAAGTCTCGAAATTGAGGAAAAAATTAATAAAATTAGGTGGTTACCACAACAGAATGCTGCTCATTTTCTACTCTCTACAAATGGTAAGAACTTTTGTTTTTAATGGCTGTTTGATTCAGGATTTATTTTCATCTTCTGTGTATAGGTTTTTATTTTAATCTGTTCCAAAAGCGATTTCTTCTTTAAACTTGGGGGGAGGGTTACTATTCACTAGGAAGCAAGTGATGGGCTGAAGACCCCGAGCTGACACACACACTCACTGTCCCGTAACACATCCTCCCAGGAGGACCAGCAGCCCCCGCGAGGGCATGGGGTGCCCGCTCTGCCCTCCCCGCGGTCGGCGCTGACACCGCTGCTCACGTGGGGAGCAGGCGCGCACCCCTAGTTAGAAACACACACAGCTTCCTAGCACAACACCCAACCAGGGGTGGGCACGGAATGGTTTTTCTTCTAATACGGAGAGTGAGGTTTTTATTTTCAGATAAAACTATTAAATTATGGAAAATAAGTGAACGGGATAAGAGAGCAGAAGGCTATAACCTGAAGGATGAAGACGGACGACTTCGAGACCCATTTAGAATCACGGCACTGCGGGTACACGTTGCGTTCCCTTTCCCCTCTCCTCTCTGTGAACGACTGAGAGTAATGCCTGAGGCCACTGTTATCTGCCTGCTTCGTTCAGAAAGTTCCTGGTGATGATGACATCGTTCGTGTGTCAGAACCGGGGTTCTTGTAGTACAGACACAGGAGTCTTTCTAGGTGGATCAGCCAGCCTTCCCTGTACAGGCTCAGAAGAGCGACGGGAGGGCTGAGGACCGGGAGGTGTTCGGGCCACCTCCCACGGGGACGGAGCGCAGGCCGCAGACTGAGAGCTGAGCCGCAGGCCCCCGAGGTGCATTTACGGTGGTTCCAGCTGGGTCTCCCCTGGCGAACAGAGCAGGTGCTTCAGAACCCTTGCCTGTCGGTCCCCGGGCATCGTTACCTTTCTGAATTGTCGAGTCCCCTCTCCCTTCGTGGTGTCCCTGGGGAGAGCAAGAAATAGCCATATTTCATCACTTCTGATGCCTAGGTTTCTTTGCATTTTTAACTTCTGTGAAGATAAGTAAAACTTAAAGTCTTGGTGTCTTGTCATTGGCCTTGTGGTACAGGCCCTGGATGGCTCCTTAAATATGACATCAGGGAGGCCAAACCGGGCCTCGTGCTCCCCAGGAAGCGCCGTGGTGACCAGGCCAGCACAGGAAGGCCAGCACCGCGCGGTGCAGAGGGTCCCCGGCGCCGACGGCCGGTGCCTTTGAGGGCTGCGTGGGGGCTGGGGACGCGGGGGGCCGCCCGTGCTCAGGCGGGCTGCTGAGGCCCCGCAGAGAGGGCCCTGCCGCAGGGACGCTGCGCATGTGGCGTCCGAGCTGCCAGCCCTCGGCTCCCCTGCGCTGGGTACAGGTGGGGGGCTGGGGTGGCGGGCGCACGGGACGGAGTCCAGCCCGTCAGCGGTCAGGAGAACTGGGGCGCGACCCGTGAGCGTTGCCGAGGAGACGCGCAGGACGGGACAGTCGTCACGAGGCCGCGCGGGTTGGTGGTGTCGCCCCACGTCCAGGGGGGTGAGGCCAGAGAGCTGTGTGCTGTGTCAGGCCGAGCTTATGGAACCCAGAGTGAACCCAGCCCCATGCGGACAGTGACGCCGCCTCGGGTCCGCGTCCGGCAAGCTGCTTTCCCCGGTGCCCTTTCAGTGCGGTGTCCTGTCCCCTGGAGAGCCTCCCCTGACCTTGGCTCCTCTCCACAGGAATGCGGTTTCCAGGCCCCTTTTCAAACCCTGTCATTGGAGTAAGTGCCTCTAAGAGCCAGTGCCGGGCTGAGGAAGGGCACGCCCCGCTCCCAGGGCCCCTCCTGTGCGCTCCTGCGCCCTGTCCCCCACAGCCCGCCTTGTTGGCCGCTGATGGAGGCAGAGAGGAGCCCACGGCCCCTGCCCGCTGCCAGACGGACAGACAGGGAGGGTCTGGCTGAGCTTCGGGCGGCTTGTGGCCCAGGGGCGGGCAGGACAGTAAAGTCACATCATTAGGCGTTAGAGTCCCGGAGGCAGCGTGCGAGGAAGGGTCGGTCCTGGCAGTGGCAGCCGGGAGGGGCGGCCCGGGCGTTACCTGAGACGGGGGCGCGCCTTCTGTTGTCTGCTGTGTGTGCCGGCTCCACGCTGCTGGGGTCTCGTTTTGAATTTCTGTTTCCTTCGTTTTTAGGTCCCAATATTGAAGCCCATGGACCTCATGGTAGAAGCAAGTCCACGACGAATTTTTGCAAATGCTCACACATACCATATAAATTCTATTTCCGTCAACAGTGACCACGAAACGTATCTCTCTGCAGATGACCTGAGGGTTAACCTGTGGCACTTGGAGATCACGGACAGAAGCTTTAGTATCCTTCGCCAGGCGGTCTCCCTCACCTGGGCACATTCTCCAACAGGGAGCCTCAGCACAGACCCCCCCGGCCCTTGCTGCCGGGAGCCTGAATGCATGTCCCCACAAACACAGTACCCTTTGGGAAAAGCTCTCTCTGATGGGCAGGGCGCAATTCCATCACCTTCCTGGTGACTAGGAAGCAGTTTGAAGTGGGGTGTATTGGAAAAGTCAAAGTTACTGCTTTTTTTTCCTTTCCTTTTTTATTGGCTAAGTTTGCTAAGTTTACTGACTTTGTTGAGAATGACGTTTAATTACGCAACCCGAGAAGTGACCGATCACAGACGAGTTCTGTTAAGAAGATGCACTATTTAAGGAGTAGTCAGAAATTCATCTTTAAGTGATACCTGCTAATGTTGCTTTTAGGGTGAAAATCTAAATATTACTGGCTAGTTCCTCATTTTAAAAGTTACTGATTTCTCCAGAAAGTGAGGGGCCTGTGAAACGTACGTACCGGGCGGCGTCAGTCAGCTTTCCCACGTGGTGGATGGGGTGCCGTCCGGCCAGCCCACCGGCCCCACGGCTGCTCCGCTGAGGCTCCGCGTCTGGCACTGGCCCCTCTGCTCTTACTCACGTAACCTCGGGAGGTGAAGTGTGTGGGGCTTTAAGTTCTTGCACTTCACACCTGGCTTATCCGTGGCTGTCCTTAACTGGGGGAGCCCTGCCCCTCCTGCCACCAGGGTAGGGTGTTGCGTTTGTTGTGGTTTCGGACGCTGAAATAAATCCGGCAGGCAGGATGATTGGCCAGTAACGAACGGAGGGCTGTGGCTCGCTCAGACCATCAGCGGAGAGCGAGAAGCCTCATCCTCCTTTTATTAGGGTTTCAAAAGTTACTAAAAATAGAACAGGGGGTATGAGCTTTACAGCCAACAATAGGAGAATTTTACAAGTGAAAGTATCATTGATATGTCTAGCACCTATCAGGGAAGCAAGGCAGACAGACACTCTAATCTTCAAAGCCAGCTCCATATCAAGACTTCATTAACAAGGAAGCAGACGGAGTACACAACAGAACCTGTTTTACCCAGGATTCCACGACTCAGTGGCCTCGACAGCGTAAAGCCGAAGGCGGAGACGAGAGTTGCTCATCGTCTCCTGAGTCACGGGATGCCACCTGGGTGGTGGGGCACGAGAATGCCCCTACCCAGAGATCTGTCTTCCTGCAACAGTAGGGCCGCGTGTTTGACTGCCACCCTCCTCTTCCTCCTCTTCTTTCTCTAGCAAAACCTCCCAAGTGGTGATCCTCGCGTGTGTGCCCCCGCTCCTGTCTCCTCTCTGTTCTCACCCTCAGACCCTCTGGTTGTAGTCACCTTCCTCTGAATAAAATTGGAATAATGCAGAGGAAGGCAGGCGCTGGCCCCCCAGCAGGTGTCCAGGGTAAGGAGCCTGACTGGGTGAGCAGGTTCACATTTTAAAAACACCAGCTTGTCCTCAACACGGCGACAGTGAAGTTCCCAGCACCAGGGCGGTCAGGAGGCCTGGCAGGTTTGTACCTGCAGGGTCACTGCACACGTGACCGTCTTTCCGTGTTGGCAGGCATGTGGGTTTGTACCTGCAGGGTTCCCTGCACACGCTGCCTTCCTGTCACGAGCCGCTCTTTGGGGCCACGGGTCTCTGTGATGTCCGATCCACTTCCGCGAGTGTGTTTTACTGTCCACCGTCATCTTCTCCTGTCGGGAGCACCTGTTTTTCCGTCATGAGCTGTGCGAGCTGCCACGTCACGGGCTCACCTGTGCAGGCGTGGCTTGCGTTGCTTTTCATACACAGTCCCGCGGCTGTGCTTCAGACGCCCTTCGTGTGACAGGTTAGAGCCGGGAGTCGTGCTTGGGTGGCCGTGAGCACACACACCGCCTCGGGTCTGCTGCCGGGGAGAGCTGGGCAGGCGGCCCTTGGACTTCGGGCACACTCGTGCGTGTAGCTCCTTCCGGGTAGAGCATGGGGTCTTTGTGCAGGCGGGAGCTTGCTTTCCTCACGTACCGCACGGGGTCCGTGTGATCTGTGCGGAGGCCCCTTGGGACACCCACGGCGGCAGCGAGAGGAAAGTGCGCTGGAGAGTGTGTGCGTGCCTGTGCCTGTTTCTCTGTGTCTGTGTGTGATTGTCTTTCCCTGTGTGTGCGCATGGGTGTGTCCCAGGCCCATCGCCCTGGGCTTCGAGGCATCGGTGTGGACCTCTCACCGGGCGAGAGCTCCTGGAGACTGTGTGATGGCCCGGCTCGCCGCGGGCTGCGTCCCCTCCCCAGCCCCGGGGCCCGTGGACTAGCTAAAACCGCCCCTGCAGCCTTAACGGCACTTGCAGACATCGTGGACATCAAGCCGGCCAACATGGAGGAGCTGACGGAGGTGATCACCGCGGCCGAGTTCCACCCGCACCAGTGCAACGTGTTCGTGTACAGCAGCAGCAAGGGCTCCGTCCGGCTGTGCGACATGCGCGCCTCGGCCCTGTGTGACCGGCACGCCAAGTGTAAGTGACGCCGCGGGCCTGCATCCAGCCCGCCCCCGCGCCGGGCACGCCTGTCGCCCCTGCTCTGCCTGGAGCCCCAGAGGGCCGGCCCAGGGCTCCGGGCTGGGCAGCCGGAACCCACCAGCAGCCTCCAGCTCTGTGCGTGAGGCCTGGGCCAGGGCTGCCCGGACGCACTGGCCCCAGGACCCTTCCCGCTGCCCGCCCGTCCTCGGGAGCACCTGGCACTGTAACCCGCGCCTTGACTCCTTCCAGGCCAGGACGGTTGTGGCTTCGTTTTACTTCCACCCACGAACAGGCCCGACTTTGTAGAACATCTGCGCGTGTCGGGGGGATGTGACGTGTGTTGCAGAGATTTTGCTGGCAGGTGCCGGAGCTCCCGGTGGCCCGTCCTGTTCGAGGCAGCGCCTGGGCGCTCACCCTGGCCAGCGTCTGCGGTGGCTCCCCCGTCGTGGGCACCAGCACGTGAGGGCCTGGCATCAGCGAGCTCACCACCTTCCTGCTTCACTCCCTTTTTTTGAGGCTAAAGGCTTGAATGAACAGTTTCAGGTTCTAAGAGTAGTCGCTTGTCAACAGTGTAATTTTTTAAATAAATGCTTGGGATTGCCACCAGCTTACCTAACACTAATCTCACGTGCAGAGAGCCAACAGACCTACAGCTTCCCGTACTTAACGTAAAAAGCTTAAAGTGAAAGGCTGTGCAGACCTCCTCGCCCCTGGCTGACGGAGCTAAAGGCACAGCAGTGCCCAGGGCGTGGGTGCAGGACGTGGGTGGATGGCTGTGGCTGACCACTGAGTGAGCAGAACTGCAGACGGGTCTGCCAAGGAAGGTGGGGGTCCCATCTCATCACAGCGGATCCTGACCCTTGAGTCATGAAAACAGCTCACGGCAGGTGGCCCGTGCGGGTCGTGGGAGCTTGGGCCGTGGCGCGCCCAGGTGGAGGCCGCGGTTACTCAGCAGACGTGGGGCACGTTCTCGGAGGCCTGAGCGCAGCGCCTGCATTCCCGTGCAACGCGTCTGTCTTCCGTCAACGGGGACAGGCGAGGCCGGACGTGTCGGCTAGGGCCCGGAGCCACAAGGACATGCAGGCGCCTGCGCAGTAGCGGCCTCCCGTCAGCACAGGGAACTAACCAGGACCCACACCAGCACGTCCTGGGAGCTTTTCCCGGTAGTCGAGGCCTCGCCCACAGAGACGCTGGTCTGAGTCTGCGTGAGGTCAGGGCTCGTGCTCCCGAGGCTGCCCCTCGTCACTTGCTGGCACTGGGGTGTCCTGTCTGAGCGTCTCAAGCACAGAAGTGGGAGACCAGGAGCGTGCAGAGACGGCCCTGGAGCAGCGTCCCTCAGGGGTGTCAGAGTGATGATTGTCTGGTCTCTAAACAGAAGTCGAAAACATTGTGTTTTTCAGTTTTTGAGGAACCTGAAGATCCCAGCAGCAGGTCTTTCTTCTCAGAAATAATTTCCTCCATCTCAGATGTGAAATTCAGTCACAGCGGTCGGTACATGATGACCCGAGACTACCTGTCGGTGAAGGTCTGGGATCTCAACATGGAGAGCCGGCCTGTCGAGACCCACCAGGTGAGGCTGCTACGTGGAGACGTGCCCCCCCCCCCCCCGCCCCCCGTGACGCTTCCTAACCCCCTTGTGATCTCATTAAGGTCCATGAGTACCTTCGAAGCAAGCTGTGTTCTCTGTATGAAAACGACTGCATCTTCGACAAGTTCGAGTGCAGCTGGAACGGCCCGGACAGGTGAGCCGGTGTCAGGGCCGCCCGTCCAGCCTCGTCTCCCTCGGGGCCCGGGGCCGACGGGAGCGGGGGCAGCTGCGTGGGGGACGCTGGCAGGTGTGACTTTCCAGGCCGGTTGTGTGTCTGGTGACGGTCTCAAGGGGAACCCAGGGTGCCTGGGCGGCCGTCCCCTGGCCCGTGGCCCCTCCTGGATGAGACGGGAAGCACAGTCCTGGGCGCACGGTGCTTTCCAGAGGCTGCGCGAGTGATAATCCCGTAATGTTTACTCTCCGAGGTGAGTGAAGAGGAAGGGGGGCGGGAGCCCCTTCCCGTCAGTGTGTGTGGCCACAGCCCCGCTTGCCTTTCCTGTCGCACTTGGACAGGTGGTTACAGCCAGGGCAGCGTCTGATTTCGTTCACAGTGTGACAGCTCTGGCACCTTGGTGGCTACTTGGTGCACATTCTTGGAAGGCGGTAGCACTGGTGTTGCTGAGTTCCCTCTAACGTCATACAAACGATTCTGTCTCAGGATGGGAGGGTGTGATCCTGCGTCATCTTTAACGGAGCTTCATGTCACAGCGCTCCTGGCAGAAAGGGACTGGTGGGCACGCGGGAAAGCTCTTCAGCACGGGCACCGCCCACCTTCACACACTCAGTGGGGCTCACAGGAAGGGCGGTGGTACGAGGGCCGGGGGCGAGGACGGCGCCAGGCCCCCTCTGCCTCCGCTCACGCAGCCCAGGGGCGGGACACTCAGCCGTGCGGCCCTGCAGGCGAGGCATTGAAACAGGCCCCGTGGCCACAGAGAAGGGTCTGTCTGTGTTCAGATGGGGTCCCTGGGGAATCCTTGGGCCGGGGCGGATTATAACCCTGACACTCGTGACCGTGAGCCTGTCCTCCGTCACAGCGGCATGGAGTCTGTTGCCCTGGCTGCGTGTCGCGGGGGAGTGCGCTGGCGTCTGCAGGAACAGACCGGCTGCAAACCTCTGGGCCCCCCCTGAGTGTTTGATGGGCGCTGGCTGAGGACCTGAGACTCCTGGGTCCACGTGGTTCCCCAGTCCCCCAGGAGTGACGCGAGGGGCCCAGGCTGCCGCACCGGCCGTGGGCTGTGTCGGCCGCGCACACAGAGCCGTCCTGGCACGTGGTCAGCAGCCTGCACTGGAGCCCTGCAGACGCAGGCCTGGCAGGCGGGCCAGGTGTTCAGCACTCGAGGGCCGGGCTGGCAACCCCCCGAGAGTGTGCGGGGCGTGCGGCCCACCCAGCGGAGGGCCCCTGTGGGTACGCCCCAGGCTCGGGCTCCCCGAGCAGTCAGGTACAGGAGCTCTCGGGGAAGCTGTGCCACCACAAGCGAGCCAGTCCTTGGAGACAGCGGGACAGGCACTGACATCAGACGTCACAGAGCACACGGCAAGCGCGCTGGAGCTGTGGCCGACTGAAGGCGGGACCCGGACCTGCACAGACGCGGACGGGGCGACACTCTCGGCAGAGCACCCGGCGGCCGCAGGTGCAGTGGCTGGAAGTCGCGGAGCGGCGTGAGCCACAGGCCCCATGGGAGGCTCGGGAGGGTGCAGAGCGCACACAGCACCCCGTGCGGCCGCGTCGGGGCCACAGGACGTGCCGCCCCTCGGGATGTAGCCGAGCACAGGGTCGGCGCCTCGGGACGCAGGGCGCATACGTGTCAGCAGTGACTGTGCTCCCGCACGTGGTCGTGCGTTTCTCCTCTTCGCTGTGTCTGAGTTAAACCCACTGAAGTCACCTGTGCCGAGGAACCTCCAAAGGCTGTCCAGGAACATGGACTTGTTACTTCCTGCTCACGGACACTCCCCTGCCTCATTCCCTGGAAGCTCCTGTTGGGGGGCAGAGCGAAGCACAGGGGCCCTGCCAGCAGCGCTGCTGGGAACCCACTGAGGCTGGCGGGGTTCCCACAGGCGGGGCACGCCAGCCGGGGGCGTGGTTTTTCTCCGCGGTGTATCTTCTTCTCTGGTGGGAAGTTCAGACGAGGTGAATCAGACCCTGACATATTTGGCCACAGCCTGGATCAGTCTTGAACCGTGTGAATCAAACACCAGGCTTCCCGCTCATGGTGCCGTGACCAGAGACAGGAGGACGTGGCTGTCGGAGGAGGGAGACGAGGAGAAACGCAAAGACTGGTCACGTCCGCCAGGGGAGGCCGGACTGTGGTCGGAACATGTCCCATGCGGCACTGGACGCATCCCAAAGCCAGGGCTCAAGCATGGCAGTGTCTGCTGTCGTCCAGCCTCTCTGCTCTTGCCTTTCTAGAAAAAGGCCAGAAGCTTTCACCAGTGTAACAGGAATTGATTATGGTGACATATGATCTGCTGAACGCCATTAGAACCAGTCCTAAGAAGCAGCCCCGCAGCGTCCGGAGCACAGTGTGCAGTGGGGTTCTGCGTCCCCCACATCCCTCCCAGGGACTCCACCTCACTTCGTTACTTGTTGCTTCATGTGGGAAAACTCTGAAATTAATGAGTTTACAAGGACGTTCTTTGCTCACCTGTGAATGGCACAGTCGTGACAAATCAGACTAGCGTCTGTTGAATGTGAACGTGGATATCAGCTTGGAATCACTGACAGCACAGAAGTTCGGGCTGGAAAACAAACTGTCCTGTTAGTTGTGGCTGGGACAGCTGATACGTAAAGGGTTTTGTTTTGTTTTTAATCTTTTTCAAAAACACATCAGTATAATTAAAGAGTGTGAATCCGTTGCCTTTTCACTCTGCAATGTTTATTTTCACTGCCATTGTCCATACGCATATGTACACATATATGGAGCTCAGTAAGGAGGTCTCCATGCGTGTCGCTCCTGACCACAGTTACTTTGCAGGTCTCATTTCTAAGATGGTTCTGTAACACAGCGCAGGGTCCCAGAAGGTGACCACACAGCCCGGCCGGTGCTGGCCTGGCACCGAGTGCCTGCTGGCTCACACGTGCTTCTCTCTCTGTTTGAACAGCGCGATCATGACGGGGTCCTACAACAACTTCTTCAGGATGTTTGACAGGAACACACGGAGGGACGTGACCCTGGAAGCTTCCAGAGAGAACAGCAAGCCTCGCGCCAGCCTGAAGCCGCGGAGAGTGTGTCCCGGCGGGAAGAGGAAGAAGGACGAGATCAGTGTGGACAGCCTGGACTTCAACAAGAAGATCCTGCACTCGGCCTGGCACCCCGCCGACAGCATCATCGCCGTGGCTGCCACCAACAACCTGTACATATTCCAGGACAAGGTCAACTAGGGAGTGGCCGGACTGCGTCTCGTCTTGCATGGCAAAGCGGGCAGCTCCTGCCGGGGGAGGGGCGTCCCTCCTGTCGCGGCGCGCAGGGGCGCACGGCCTGTTCCCTGCCCAGACAGGAGCCCGCGCACAGCCGGGGACCACGGGCGTCGCGCAGGTGACGCACCCGCTCGGGGCGGACTGATGGACGGAGCTCAGCAGAGGCTGTTACTCACAATAAAGGTATTTATGTAAATCCGAGCCGTCCTTCCAGTTTATAGACCAAAAAGTGAGCACCCAACAGAACGCTTCTCCCGTGTCTCTCACCCCTCTGGTGGCTGGCTGGGCTCTCAGGCGCCACTGTGCTGACCTCCCGGGACCACCAGCTGAGCAGGCTCAGGCAGCTGGGCCCCCCACACATGTGGACCTTTCGTCACACCTGGTGTGACCACCTAATAAAGGCAGCACACTGTCCAAAGTGTTTTTAACCCAAACCTCGGCGTCGCCTTTTTCTTGACCTGTGTGTAGTGAAGCTGCACCGGGTGGCGCCCCCGAGCGGTGAGAGCGCTTGTCCTCCACTGGCGGGGCCGGGCGGGGCCTGTGTGGCGCTGAGCTGGCCCGCCCGTCCCCTCCTTCTAGCCGCTCGCTTTTTAGAATCGGTAAGTCCGACGCACCAGGTCCGGCCGTGGACTCGCTGCTGGGAGGGGACCCCCGGTTCCCCTGCCTCT
This sequence comes from Furipterus horrens, assembly GCF_987537825.1. Lineage (NCBI taxonomy): Eukaryota > Metazoa > Chordata > Mammalia > Chiroptera > Furipteridae > Furipterus > Furipterus horrens. The sequence goes on from NW_028327175.1 coordinate 202,431,124, forward strand.
CAGCTTCATGCGGTGGTCAGCGTGGCCGGGGGCCTGTCACAGCTCACTCACAGTGTCACGCTGAGTCCTGTGCTGCACCGCGAGCCAGCAAACCCTCAGTCACGCGGCGATGCCACCTGCGTCCCCAAGACAAAGCCCTGGCGGTGTCCCCACCCTGAGTGGGGGGGCCGCGCTGCTCCAGGCCCACCCCTGAGCCCCGGTAGGTCGGTGTCCAGGGGCAGGAGCCGGGTCACGCTCACTCCGGAAACTGGTGAGAGATGCGCAGGTGCCGGCCACTGCGCACCCCCATTCGGGACAGTGCCACTGGGTTCCCGCTAAGTTAGAAATGGAGAAGCTGGAAGTGCGTTACTTCACTTAGAGAGGACGCGTACACTGCGTACTGGTTGGGACGGGGCCGCACATCTGAGGGGGGTCAGAGTTGAAGCGTCAGTCGGCCCTGGCCCTAGAGAAGACAGCAGTTCCCGTGGAATGGGGTTGTGTATGTTTCCACTCTTCGGACCAAAAAGTGTAGTAAAATTTTAATGTTTAACTGTGTTTGCGCTGTGTATTTGGACAACTTTTAAATATATTTCCCACCGAGGAGAAAGCCAGCCTTCTGCATCTCGGAATTGACAGAGCAGGCGGTAAGGGCCACGCGTGTCACTGTATGGAGGCTGCTGCAGGCCGGGGCAGCCTCCTGAGGTGGCCTCGGGGGGCTGGAAGGCCCCGGCACTGGTGACTGGTGCCCCGAGAAAGACGCCCTTGAAAGGCCTTGAGGAATTACCCCATTCTTTTTCCCTGTTGCGCTTGATCCCAGGTGAGCCTTTTTCTCTTCCCATCAAGTAAAAACCCTGAGGTTTTCAGATTTGGACTTATTTATTTGTATTCTTTATTTTAAAGATTTTTATTTATTTTAGAGAGAGGGAAAGGGAGGGAGAGAGAGGAGGAGAAAAACATTGATCAGTTGCCTCTTGCACGTCTCCAGCTGGGGACCTGGCCTGCAACCCAGGCCTGTGCTCTGACCAGGACTCGAACCGGTGGCCTTTCAGCTTGCAGGCCTGCGGCGCTCAGCCCACTGAGCCACACCCAGCCAGGGCTTCATTATTCCACAATGTTCCTCTTGTCCCCTATGTAAGTCAGAGACATTTTATCTGTACGAGGTATTGTGGGTTTTTTCCTTGCTGAGGACCTGCTCCTGTGTCGCTTGAGGTGCGCGAGTTCTCCAGGCTAGTGGCCTGGGCTTACTGAGCAGGCGGGACCCATGTGGGGATTCAGACGTGCATTTGGTGAAAGGAAGATCGAGCTCTGAGCCAGCTTGAGGCCAGGCCTCAGGTGTCCGCACACCACGTTGTCCCGGCCAGGAGCGGGCCCGGCTGGGTCCGCTGCCCCAGGCTGCGCAGGACTCTCCCTGTGCCGCTTTCTTAGGGGCAGGTGTGTGCACGTCTCTGCTTAAGGGGCTGACAAGGGTGTCGCCATCAGTGCTTAGACTCGGGCCTGGGCCGCATCGGGCTGCTGTGGGTCCGGGCGTCGGGCCGTGCGCGCAGCCTGCGGGCGCTCAGTGGCTGGACTGCCCCGTAGGAGCTGTGCCAGGAGCCTGGGTCAGCCGATGCCAGTCCTCGTGGCGGCCGGTGGGAGTGACCGAGGCCGGAACGCAAACTGCAGGTGGAGAGACGATGCAGCCCCCCGTGGGGTCACCGAGGTGCCCACGTGCCAGCTGCCAGGTGTGCGCCCGGCGCCCTTGGCCCCTCACACCAGCGCTTCGCTCCTCGCCGTCACAGCACGCGAAGCACTAAAGCCCGTGGCACACCAAAAATACGTTTTTGGCTGATCTCATTTTTAAAAAGCGTAATTGATTCCTTGACAGCAGACAGCTGCTGTTGTGCTGGCTGTTGTGACTCCGTTTTGTGACTCTGAGGGACGGGCAGTGCCCCTGAGGTGTTGGTATTGCAGGTGTAGAAGCTGGCGGCGCACCGGGGGGAGATCACCGCCTTACACACTGGAAAGGCCAGTGCGCTCGGTCAGCGCAGCCTGCCGGGCAGGTCTCATCGCCGCGGAGGCCACCCAAGGACGCTAAGGGCGTGACCCCACTCAGGTGACTCGGGGTGCAGACCAGGTTTGCGTGAGGGCGGCACCGACGGACGAGCCGTCCAGCTGGGTGCAGGCCCCGCACAGGCACGCGGCCCGTCTGCTGTGGGGGACCAGCTGGCTGGTCACGGGTGGTGGGCCAGACTTAAACGTGCGCCTTGCCCCACGGCACCCGCAAGAGGGCGAGGGAGTGGGGGCCTTGACCTCGGTCTCTTGGGAGCTGCCTGGTCTGAGGCTGAGGGAGGGGAGAAGGGACTGCAGAACCTGCGGAGGCTGGAGCCGCTGCTTCGGCGTCCAGACCTCGCGTCGGGCAGCTCCTCCCTTCACGTACAGCGTGGCTTGAGCTGGACGGCGCCAGCTGTGTCCCTGAACTCAGGGTCCAGTGTGGTGGCAGTCACGTGGGCAGGAGGCTCACGACACAGAGGAACCTGCACTGGCTCTCCATTTGGGGGGTTCTGACATTAAGGCTGAGACTCCCGCCATCGGGGCTTGCCCCCACCCCCGACCTGAGGGCTACACACTCCCCGGAAAGCCGTACCACGCTGCCCGAGACGCCTGTGGTTCCCCTGGGACGCACGCGCCTGGTCAGGCCCAAAGGTGACTTTTTTCCACTTTCCATTTGGCTGTGTGACAGTGTCAGGTGGGGACACAATTTTCGGTTTTGCAGACCTGGTCTTTGGGGGGCAGCACGCCTTTCCTACATCCCCAGACCCCAGTGACGTTTCTGACAGGCCCTGTGCCTGGACCGGAGCATTGTGGGGAGACAGAGACCCCTGCACACCCTCGGGGACCCCCTGCTGGAGGCCGTCCCTGGAGGGCCGGGCCCTGGCTGGTTTGCAGCCTCCCCCTCGGTCTGGGTTGGCTGGGTATGTGCCCGTGGCTGTCCTGCAGCTCTTTGGTGAGGGCCGGGCCAGCCCTGCGCACGGTGGGGACAGGGCGCCTTCCTCACTGTGAGGCAGCAAAGCGGTCTTCTGAGGACGCTTTCATGAGGGGACAGTGACGGCCCACGTCACCATAGCTGCCCTCCATGGTGACCCAGCAATCTGGCGACACGTTCATATGAACTGGGACCCTGAGAGGCTGCGTCTCTCCCCCGCACACTTCATTACCTGTTGGCGGGCTCATGGCATTGCCCTGGTCCGTGGGTAGAAACCCGCACGGCGGTGACTGTGTTCCTCGACTGCCCCAGTTTCAGCCCCTGCAGGTCCCTTCAGGGCGCTGTCATGTAAGCACCGGGGGGTGCAGACACCCCGCTGTGGCATCCGCTGGCCCAGGGGGCCCAGGTCTGCTGGCGGTCAGCCCGTTGCCAAGTAAGTGACAGCAGCGAGGACGTGCAGTCATGTCGGCATTTGTCCTGGGCGCTGAAACCCTGTGGCAGCTCCTCCCCAGGCTCGTGCGGGCCTCCCCCGCCAGTGACGGCCTGGCTCCGCGCCAGCACACGGCAGAGCCGCCTCGGGATCCCAGCCGTCCCTGCGTGGGTTCAGGTTTACTGCCGGGCTGCAACGGTCCCGTCACCGTGACTGCCCCTTGGGCACCCAGGCCGCTGGGATCCCATGTCGGTCCTGCCCACCTCCCGCCCCTTCAGCAAGGCCCCTCGGTGAGTCGGGCTCCCTGATCGCTGTCTGACCTGGGCGGTCAGGGAAGCATCGCTGCGGCTGAGTCGGTCTCACAGACCGTCCGGGCCCCCTGCACCGTCCCTCGTCCCACCCCACCCCGTGCCCACCCACCCAGCGCATCCACACCGCGGTTTCGTGCACACGGGCAGACTGCGCGCTTCCCGTGGCTCTGCCTGAACAGCAGCTGCACGTGTCTCCTCAGACCCTCGCTCCCCAGGGTGCGCCGTGGGCTGTGGCCTCACAGACCCGCGCCCCCTCCCAGCGGGGGCTCCTGGGGCAGCTCGCCCACCACCACAGGGTCCCCGCCCCAGACAGACGCCCTGACGGCTGGCGTGGCCTCACCAGGTAGGCCTCTGTGCTCAGCGTGGCTGGCGGCTGCGTCCACGGGGTGGGACGTGACCCTGAGCAGCCTGGCCCGACTTCCTCCCCAGCAGCTGAGTCTGGGGAGGCCGACAGCGCCCCTGCAAGGCTGACCTGTGGGGGACCGGGCAGTCGTAAGACTGCCTGTCACTCCTACTTCCCGCCTGCGGGGCCTCGGCTGAGAAACCACTGTCGGCTTGCTGCCTGTCCCCCTTGGGTGAGGAAGCAGGCAGCGCCCCCTCCGTGGAGGCACCAGGGTCCGCGTCCCCTCTGCGCGGGCTGCAGCTGTGGCACTGCATTCAGTCTGGCACGGACACCCGAACGCTGAGGTTTGTGTTCAGGGCGAATTCTTCACGTGGGTTCCAGGTCACAAGGAAACTGGAGTCGCTCCGCCGTCACAGCTCCGCCCAGGGTTCCTCCAGCGCTGTGCCCACCCTGCCGTCTGGGGAGCACATGCGTCAGCATCAGGAAACTGCGTTCTCAAGTAGCAGTCGCGTGTTTAATTTTTAAATCTAAACTGGATTCTGTTTAGTATTTAGTACAATTCGTACCAAAGGCGCAGAGGTCTGTTTACAGAAGCCCCACTCCAGCACTGCCGTCCCACCTGAAAGGTGACAGAGGCACACCCACATGTGCGCCCCACGGACAGTGCAGGGACAGGAACGCCTGCAGCGGCCCCGCCCAGCCCTGTCCCATTTGTGAGAACTCGGCCCGCTTCACGAGCTCAGCCAAAGCCATCAGGACAGGGACACACGGCTGCCCATCAAGGGCCCGCTTGCCTCGGGGGTGGGGCACGCTAGCACTTTGAGGGGTGCCGATTCGGAGCCACGGTCCTGACACTAGACCCTGCATCCCAGGAGAGACGCACACCTGCTCAGTGTGACCTCCAACTCCAGAGGGGACAGGACGAGAATTCAGATGCCACTCAGCCAGCATTCTGCCAGCGGGAGCACCGTGTGACCACTTCCAAGATCGTTTCAACACAGACAAAGACTTTTGAAAATGAAAACGTTACATTTATTTAACACGACCGCGCCGAGTGGAAAGCAGGACAAGCGCACGGCGCAGCCCTGGGACCGCGCTGGAGAGAACGGAGGCCTCGGGTCACGAGAACAGCCCAGTTTAACGAAAACACCGACGCTGCTTTAAACCACAGAGCTGCACGTACAGTCATCGGAGGGTTTGGCAAAGATTTATTGTTTTCTGTTTCCAGTCCTGCAGACACGCGTGCTGGGGGCGAAGCTGAGTCTCGGAGCACAAACACGGACACACACGTGAGCCGCAGTCCAGCCGCCTCGTGGGGAAACGAGGAAGGTGCTCAGCAGGGCTCTCGGGCGCGTCCTGTGTGATCAACAAGCAGGCGCCACCCGCCCAGCACGGGGGCCGGCGTCTGCGCTGCACAGGGTCCGACGGGGCCGAGGCCACTGCACGGCCACGTCCAGGGCCTCCCATAGCGGGCCAAGCCCTTCATGGAGTCTTTCTAGCAACTACTCTTTCAAAACGGAGGTTTTAACTGAATTACGGGTACAGATCACTTTGACTAAAACACTACATACATGACTCGTGTGGTAAAGTTATTTATACGTGTATTTATATCAGAAATCCTGCACCGCCTTCCCCCGGGAGCGGTGAGTGGGACATGCTGACCGGCCCCGCACGTGGGGTCGGGTCCTGGTCCACGGGGCCGCGGGGACCGCTCTGCGTCTGAGCCGGGCGCACGGCCCGCACAGAGCAGGCGGCGGGGCGGCGGCCCGAGGGCCCTGGTGTGGCGCCCGCTCCGCCGTGAGAAGCCGCCGCCTCCAGGCCCCGTCAGAAGGTGCTGGTGGAGGGGGTCAGACGCCGCCCGATGTAGATCCTGCGCAGGAAAGCAACCGTGGTGAGCGGGCCTGGGGCGATGGGCCCCACCTGCCACAGGGACGCCCCAACCTGCAGCCGCCCGTGCCCCTACGCTGATGCAGCCACCGCGCAGTCTCTGCGCAGGGTGATGGCGCGCGAGTCCACAGAGGCCTTAGGGGGCGGGGGGGGGGGGGGGGGCCTGGCGGCCGGGCACACAGAAGGGGCCGGGCGGAGCGGCAGGAGGCACCAGGAGCTGCCCCTCAGGATCCGCGCGCCGCCCTGGGCGAGGAGGGCCGACAGCACCGCTGCGATGCCAGGGCGCACTGACGGCAAGGAGCCCACGCAGGACGCCGTTCCCACAGCAGTCGGAGCTGGGGCCCGGGGCTCAGAGCTCGGGGAGAATGACCTGCTCACACCTCCTGCCCAGCAGCACCAGCCTAAACCGGAAGCGGTCACGCCCGTCGCCTGCCAGGAAGCGGCAGCCACAGGACACTGTGGCCCAGCGTGACAAGCGAGGCCGTTCCCCCCACCCACCGACAGACGCGGGGGTGAACCCGCGGGGAGCAGCCCTGGCTCCCACAGACTCGGGCCGGGGCCACGTCCTCAGGGTCTAGGCTGAACTTGCGCTTTCTGCATCGTCAGGGTGAGAAGCCCGAGCAGCGAGGACCTCGCTGTCCCCGCTGAGGGACCCGCAGGAGGCGTGGTGGCGGCGGCACCCCTGCTCGCCACAGGCACTGCACCTGCACCCGGCACAGGGAGGGCAGCCGGCACGAGCCCCACACGCGTGCCCTCACCTGCACTGGCCTGCGGGGGACAGTGGTCCCGTGCGGGTGTCTTACACGCCGTTGCGTCAGCTGGGACTTATGACCCGCCCTTCCAGGGAAACGTTTAGAACGCAGTCACCGCGCCCCGGAACTGTCCCGCCGGCCGCGGCACTCACCCCAGCCCGATGGCCAGCAGGTGCGAGAGCAGCAGGGACGGCAGGAAGACTTTGAGGAACTCGGCTGAGAAGACGCCCCCCTTCTTCATGACGCTCGTGTTCCGCATGCTGAGTGTGGCCGCGCGCTTCGGGTGCCGGAACAGGAACTCCCTGCGGAGGCAAGAGCGGTGAGCCCGCCGCCCGCGCCGCGTCCCGGACCCCATGGCCCGGGCGCTCCGCGCAGACTCACTTGGGGGGGATGTTCTCGGGGCGGCTGGACCAGTCCCATATCCAGTCGGAGTTCTTCTTCAGGATGCTTTCGACCTCCCGCCGCCTCTCCAAGTAGTCTTCCTCGGACTGGGGGGGCGTTAGAGCAGAGGGCCCGTCACTCCCGCCGGGCCGGGGCCAGATGCGGGGCTCGGAGCCGCAAGTCCGCACGGCAGAGCCCGAGGAAGCGCCGTGGAGCGCGGACAAGGGTGCGCAGGGACGCCGCCCCCAGCGCTGGCTGCAGCGGAGCCGACGGCCCCGGGCCTGGCGGGGGCTCAGCGACCAACCACAGGCACACAGCAGCAGGCCCCGCGTGGGCGCCCAGCTTGAGAATTACACGTACGCTCACTAACGGGGTCACATACACGCTTTCTGTAGGGTTACAGGAGCCCCTGCATGTGAACGGCCTGTGCCTGAGCATAAAATCCCCTCCTAAAGCCCGGGCGGACACTGCTCCACAGTTCAGGGTTGCCCCGGAACATGGCACCCGCAGCTGAGCGGGGACCCCGTGCAGGGCAAAGCCTGGAGGCACGAGGACTCGTCCGTCCTTCCGAGGGAGACCGGCCTGGGCGGGAACGGACCAAGTGTGGCTGGAGAAGCCCCCGGGCGGCATTCCCTGGGCGCACCGGCCGCGGGGCCGTCAGCCTGCCCTCGGTGTCGCAGCAAAGCCCAGTGCTGACGCGTGAGCGCGGGGACCCAGGCTGCAACCCCAGCCTGGGCGGCTGCCAGCACCACAGCCCCACGCACCAGCGAGCGCGGCGTGAGGGCGCTTTCTGGAGGCAGCCGCTGCGCCCCATGGAAAATGCCGTCAGCACGGCGACCACGACAGCTCCAGGGCCCTGAGCGGCCTGTGGAGACACCGCTCTCCCGTGGACAGTAAACCGCACTCCTGACCCCCAACCCTCTTCCCACGGCCCACTCACACCTGCTCCAGCCGAAGGCACGTGGGGCCCCCCCGTCCTGGCTAAGCCTGCACCCCCCCCCCCATGCAGCCCTGTGTCAGCTCAGCGCTGAGACACCCTTGCCCCACACCCCCAGCTAAGGGCCCAGGCCAACGCACAGCTGGGTCCCGCTCCCAACGCGCGCCAGAGCACCCCAGGGCCGGCCTACCTGGGAGCTGTTCTTCCCGGTGCTGTGGCTGTCTGTCTCCGACGCTCGGTTCGTGTCCTGTGGGGTCTGAGAGCGAGGCGGGCTGGAAGCGAGAGGAGCGGGCATTGGGGACAGGACGCTTTAACCTTCTCTCCATCGGGGAAGGCACCGCTGCTCAGGCGGGGGCCACCCACAGGCTGGGGAGCAGCGTCCCTCCACCTGGTGGCACGCTGGGGCCAGGGCTGCCGCCTGCCTTTGACACTGAACTCAAAGAGCATCAACGGGCCAGTCCCAGGGGGACAGGGATAGCTAGACCTGGTGGGCTTTGTCACCTGCTGGCTCTGCAGGCTGTCACACAACCCTGGAGAGCACCTGACCTTTGATCTCAGACTCGTCTGTGCTGCCTGGAGTCCCCCTGGCTGTGCGAGGACAGCGGCTCATTTCAAAGCCTCTCCAGGCGACGAGCAGAAGTGGGAGCAGGAGGGGCAGAGCCGGCCGCCCAGGGGCCCGCACACACCTGTCGCAGTGAGAGCTTTTGGAGCTGCTGCGTCCAGACTCGTGCTGCGCGTCCAGCAGGATCTTCTCCATGTCCCCGTTGTAGAGAGATGCCGAGGCCGGGGCGCCGCCGCCGTTCCCGCTGCTGAAGTGCAGCTCCACCCAGGAGCCTGCGGGCGGCACGCGCGGGGTCCGGCCTGAGAGGGGCTGGGACGCAGCCCCAGGGCTCTGCGCGCACCCCGCCTGGCCCTGCCCCACCCGCCTGAGGACGGGGACCCCTCGGCTCAGAGCGGAGCCCAGGCAGCCTGAGTGCTTCAGGGGTGTTCCTGCAGAGAAGGGGCGCGGGGAGAGCGGGAGGGAAACGTCCACCCGCGCTTCTCCCCCACGCCGGACCGGGGACCAAACCCACAGCCCAGCCTGTGCCAGACCGGGACTCGAACCAGCAGCCTTCTGCCTTGTGGGACGACACCCCCCAAAAGGCGCCAACACAAGGTGAACAGAGTTTAGAAACTGTGGAAGTTTAAGCCCCTTCGCACTGGCCGGCCGGACGCCCCCACCCTGAGGCGGGCCCCACGAGGCACGTTTGCTGCTGTGTCGTTCCACCCGAAGCCCGAGGAAGACTCGGGACACAGCCGACGCTGATGGAGCAGAGCAGGCCGCCCGTCGGGTCCTGCGTCCCCACAGGGCGCGAGCTCCGTCTGAACTGCAGTCCCCGACAGACTATCGTGGCAGCGTTTACAGTCAGGACTATCATTAGCACCAGGTCACCTGCTCATCCAAATAGAACGCGGCCGCAGCACCCCCACCCCAGCCGCAGGACCCCCCAGCCGCAGCCCAGTGCTCAGTGGCCGGGAGCAGGTGCAGTGGGTGCCGGGCTGCGCACCGGGTGACAGGCAGAGCCAGGCACAGAGGCGGCTCGAGCAGACACCCTGGGCCAGCGAGCATGGCGGGGGGTGGGGTGGGGGTGGGGTTGGTTTTTCCTGTGCGCAGGCCGGGGGTTTGACAGGTGGGGGAGCTGGAAGGTGGAAGTGACCTGGCACATCCCACAGGGCAGGGAAGAGCGCTGTCCCGCAGGCGCTGCTGGGAGGGTCCCCTCGGCTGCGGCAAAGGAACCACAGGTGTGAGGATGGAAGCTTGGGAGGCGCCAGGACCAAATGGCACCTGCAGGCCACCAAGTGTGTGGATTCAACCGTGTGGCCGTCACTCCCAGAACCCCCCTGCACTGCCCCACCACCAACTACCCACTCTGAATGCTTCTGCAACATCACGCTGTCCCCGCTGGGGACACGCGGGTTGGACCCCTGGGCTGGGAGGTGGTGACGTGTGCTCAGTGGTCCCAGAACTGCGCGCTCCGGCCGTCCCAGCATGAGCAGCAGCTGCCTCGAGCGCGGCCTCACCAGTTGTCACGCTCAGCCACGGGGGCTCACCTGCGTCCCCAGTTTGTAACAAGGCTGAACGTGTCCTGTTACTGGCCGTTTGGGTGGCATGTCCATCAGCTGTGCCATCAGAACGCGGCCTCACGCAGACCCAGGCGCAGCGCGTCCGACTCGTGACCTGCACGTGTGGCCTGACCTACCACGCGTGACCTGACAGTGGCCTCTCGCGCCCCTGCCCCCCTCCCCCGGCCCGTCGGCCGCGCTGCTGGCAGCACCTGGCACCGTGGGTCCCCAGCGCGTCCGTCCCTGTGGCGGCACATGGAGGAGGGCACGCCAGGGACGGAGTGCAGGCAGGATCTAGGGAACCGCCAGGAGCTCATTGTCCTACAGACGCCACCGCCTCGCGGGGATGGGCAGCCGGTGTCCTAAACGGCAGCACCGCACGCCACGCCGCCGCCACACTGAGGGGCGCGGTCCTAACCCGCAACGGCCTCCACCTGTGAACCAGAAAAAGGCGGGCCCGGGCCCGGGAGTGGACCAGAGCCTGCAGCTGCGCGCCCTTCCTCCGCCAGCCTCTCCCGCGGCCTCACACCCGCCCGCGCACTGGACAGGCCACAGCTCGGAGCAGCCAGCGGCAGGGCCCGCACGGGCTCCTCCAGCGGCCGGAAGGGTTCGCAGCCGTCCTGCCCGCCCTGGAGGAGGTGGGCTGTTCGCACCCTCGGATCGGTCGTCAACCCACCTGCACCCCAAGGCTGCCCTGGGCTCCTCCAGAACAGCAAAGACTCTCCTCTCATTCAAGAAAACTGAACACTAAAATGACAACAAACTCACAACCACCAACAACAGAATCTAAAAAATAAAAACAAAATCCCGCTAAGCAAACCAGAACAGGAACAGAATCCTAGGTGTGGGGGTCACCTGGAGGGTTATCAGCTGGGGGGGGTAGAAATGGGGAAACGGTGCAGGGACTGAGGAGCACAACTGGTTGGTACAAAACAGACGGGGGGGCGTTAATAACATAGGAGAGGGTGGAGCCAAAGAACAAGCACAGCCCACGGGCATGAACTCAGGGGGGTGGGAGTGCCGGAGGGAAGGGGGTACTGGGTGGGGGGAGCGAAGGGGAAAGTGGGACACTGTAACAACGTAAAACATAATTTAAAAAAAGCCCAGGGTTTCAGAGCTCGTGGCAGCGGCCAGGGACGTCCCAGCGGACACAGCGGACACCGTCCCGCGGCTGCGGTGTATTCACTGCACCGCCAGGGCCGCCTCGGGACCCCACGGGGACAAGAGTCGTCTCCCAGCAAGTCCTCAGCGTCCTTGAGAAACACCCGCCCCCCACGACTGTCTGCAGAAGCCTTGGGTCCAAATCCGTCTCCCGGGGCCCAGCTCCCCGAGGGGCAGGCGCGTGACTATCGGGCTGCAGCGCTGGGTGGGAAGCCGCTCCCCGGCAGGCGGAAGAAGGGCCGCTAGGAACGGACTCAGCCCTGGGGAGCCGGGGCTGCGCCGCCCGGAACCGCAGGGACGTCCTCGGCCACGAGCCTCCGGTCCGGGCAGCCCCGGCACAAAGCCCCGCTCTCCGCGTCCACGTCCACCGAGACCACGGCCCGCAGGGCGGCCGCCGGCGAACTGCTCCCACTTGGCTGCCGGGGCGGGGGGGGGGGGGCGGCGCTGCCGCTGTGGGTCCGGCCCGACGCCAGCGGCTGCTCCCGCCTACCGCGCAGCGGCCCCGCCGGCCCCTCCCGGCCGCGGAGGCGAGTGCCCGGCCGCACGTAGACACGAGCGCTGCCCAGCGAGGCCCACATCAGGGGCCGGGCGGCAAATCCCCCCGTCGGTCCCTGAGGTCGCCCGCCAGTGACTCAGCAGCTCGGTGCCCATCCAGGGGGACGGAGCCCCAGCCCGACCCGACCCGGCCCAGCACGCGGACTGGGAGCCTCAAGCAGCCGGAGCACTGGAGGGGGCGGTTTCAGGGCAGAGCTCGTGAAGCCCCCTCGGACCCTCCGTGCGGAAAAGGCAGAGAAGACGAATCCCTTCGTGTAGTTCCAGCAAAAGAGCCGGTCCGTCCCGGAACGCGGCCGCGGCTCCCAGCACAGGCGCCGCGCGCGGCCAGCTCGGCTCGGCCGTCCCCCCAACGGCGTAGGGACACGAAGCTCCGTCTCCGCGGTGGGCGGCCTCCCCAGCCTCCCCGGGCTCCTGGGCGCCCCCGAGTCCCCAGACCGGCCCGCACGACCGGCGCCTTGCAGGGCGCGGGCTTCCGCTCCGAGCGGCCGGGCCGGTTGCCCCCGCGTCAGCTCTGAGCCCCGCTTGGAAACGACCCTGTGGTGCACGGGGGGCGCGCGCCCGGCTCCACCCGTCCCCGGGCCGACTCCTTGAACGCCGCCCGCCTCTGACGCCGAGACAAGCAGCCCGGGGCCGGGCACCGGGCGCGTCGTTCCCCCTCCCTGAGCCCCGACCGCCGCCGCGCACCGAACGGCTCCGGGCAAAGGGAAGCCCAGGCGATTCGGCCAAACGCCCGGCTTCTGCGCTGCAACCCACGCCGGACCGACCCGCGGCGCGCGAGCGAGAACACGGCCTTGAAGAGGCGCCGCAGCGCCAGCTGCCCGGGCTACCGAGCCCGGACACCCCCCGGGACCTGCGCCCGGCACCCCGCGCCGAAGCCCGGCCGCGCAGGCGCAGCCACGGCTCCCACGCCGTCCCGGCGCCCGGCCTCCCCCGCCTCCCGCGCGGCCTCTGCCGGCCCCTCGGCGGCCTCGTCCCGGCCTCCGCGGCCCCCGGCGGCTCACCGTGCAGGCTCTCCTCCTGCAGCCCGGGCGTCCCGCTCTGCGACATGGCGCCGGAGGGAGGGCACTGCGGCCGGAGGGCGCGCTGGGCTCGGAGCCGGCGTCCCGGCCGGGGAACCTAGGTGTCGGGCGATCCGAAGCGGACGGGCGGGAGCGGGGTCACGAGCTCGGGGCCGGGCGGTGCAGCAGCGTCAGCCCAGGGCCCCGACTGATTGACGCGCAGCGGCGGACGCGGGGCAGATAAGCGGCGGCTGAGCGGCGGCGTCGCCCATTGGCCGCCGGCTGAGGCCGGGGCGTGCGCGGGGGCGTGGGATGCGCGGGGCGCGTGCGGCGCGTGCAGCGCGTGCGCGGGGTGGGACCCAGGCGCCGGCTGAGGCTCGGGCGCGCGTGCGCAGTGGGACTGTTAAAGGGGAGACGCTCGTGCGTGGGGCGGGGTCCGACGGTCAGGGCTCATGTACGCAGGCGCGGGCGGGGCAGTGTCTGCGGTGAGCGGCGGGGCGGGGCTAAGCCGCTGGGGGCGGGGCGCTGTTGGCCGGTCCGGGACCCTGCGGGACGGGCAGGCCGGGGTGCTGCGCTGGCGGAGCGGGCAGCGGGCGAGGACACTGAGCCCCGCAGGGCCATCTGGCCTGTTGCCCGAGGGCCTGCCGTTCTCCCTCAAACGGGGAGGCATGAAGGGGAGGAGAAACCAGCCCGGCCCAGGGCCCCAGGGGCCTGCCGGTGGCCTGCGCGGAACCGGGCCAGGCCGTCTGCGAAGACAGCCGCGAGCCAGCCCGCGGCCAGCAGCAGGGGAAGCCGGCCCCGCGGTGCAGGGCCGGCCGGGGCAGCGCGCTGTGGGTCAGGCCCGCGGGCGGTCAGACCAGGGTCTCCAGCAGCCGGGGCCCCGCACAGCCGTGCGAGGTCAGCGCGGACGCCCGCGCGTGACCAGTAACTGACGCTCCCAGGCTCTGCGCCCGCCTGCAGCTCGGGGCCCAGCAGGGAAGCCGGGGCGCCCTGGCCCATCTTGAGGCTCCCCCGCCCCATTCGGGGGCCCCTCCCCTCCCGGCCTTCGGGTCCCTGCGGGGCCCAGTGACGGGGACCCCCGCCCAGCAGCTCTGAGCAGCACCCGCGCTCTCCGTCTGGATCGGGGTGCTCCCCGCAGGGCACGAACTAAGCCTTCTTTCTGGGTGTCGGGGTGCTGGCCTACCCTCCCGCGGGACCCGCAGTCCCCGTTCTCACTCAGCACGTACTCGCCAGCCACCCCCGTCACAGCGGGGTTCCCTGGGGACACACAGGTGCCAGGTCCCCACAGGGCGTCCCCACCCCACGGCACCGCTCTCGGCGCGCACCCCGAGCGCAGGGGCTTCTCCGCCAGTGCGGCGCTTTCCGGTTTCTCTTCGCGGCGCAGCGTACGGGGCTTGCACCCCTTTGTCAGCTGTACCTCTAAGTATTCGTACTTAAATGCTGTCATTACCCTTCTTGTGACATTTCGTGGGATTGGTTGTGCCGGTGCATAGAACCGTCCCTGGTTTTGTGCGTCGTCTCGTCTGCAACCTGCTGAGCTACGTGAGTTGTATGAGCCCGCCGGGTCCCTAAGGCGAGCACCCGGAGGTGTTTAAGTGAAAATGTGTCCTTCTGCACCCTGGCCTTCCCTCCGCGGGTGGGACCCACTACCGGGCCGTGGACGGAAAAGGGGTTCTAAGGCACGTGACCTCGCAGGGGGACCTGATGGCAAGTTCCTAACTGGGCGGGGCGTCCCGGAGCGTCCAGGTGGACTCCCCTTGGCAGTGCCCCCGCCAGCCCCCTCCTCCTAAAGCTGACAGGCGAGCAGTCTCCACCCGCCGGGCATCCCGTCCCGCCTGCTTCCTCCCACCCGCCCGCAGTCTTCCTCAGTTCCCGCCTTAACCTCAGATGCATTAAAAAAAAAACCTGCCAAGTGTTTTCTCCGAAGCCCTTATCTCCCTCTGTGAGATCTCGCTTCCAGGCGTGTCCTCTATTTGGCTCAAATAAGCTTTTTTAAAAATTCTCAGCAGGTGTGGACGTTCCTGCCTGGACAAGTCCCAGCAACCTCCAGCCTTGGAGGGCCCCCCAGGGGGCCGAGGCTGCTGGGAACCTGCCCTGGGCCCCGGGGCGCCCAGTCAGAGCTGGGGATCCAAGGAAGAGTGAGAAATGGGGGGGAGGGGGCAGTGACTTGAAAGTTATAAAAAATAAAGTTTATTAAGAACAATATACTAAATTCTACTCATGAAAACGTATAGCATTAAATGTATCTTAAGAAAAGGTATAAAGTTGTCACTATAACAAACATCCGAACCTGTAAGAACTTTTATGAGTTTATTTAAGACGAACTGACGACACCTGGCAGGAAGCAAAACCTCACTGGGCTGAGCAGATGCTCCAGAAAAGAGCCGTTTCACACCTTCTTTTTCCCATTACAGTCCAAAGAGGGTGCCTAGGGGTTAGGTGAACTCCACTGGGGATGGATTGGGGGGCGGGAGAGAGCAAAGCAGGTGGCTGCAGGATCGTTAAGAGTCAACAGTTAACCCAGGTGACTCTAATGACAATGACAGGACTCGGGTCTGGGTTCTCTGAGCTTTCGGAGCTAGTTGTGCCTGAGGGTCTGGGAAAGTGACCCTGGCTTTCCAAAGATATGTCATCTTAGATGCAAAAGGACAACAGACGGGCTCAGCGAAGGTGAAGGGTGACTTTGTCAGGGAAGATTCTAGCCTCGGCACGTCAGCCGGGACCAGCCTTTCCGTTTCAGACCACCCTATGCAGTCACTCTGGGTCGTGAGTCTGGAGGGTCGCCCAGCAGGGGCCTCCCTGAGCTGCTCAGGTTTAGCACGGGGCCCCTTTTCTTCACAAAAGAAATGATCAGCGTCCTTTAAAAGGCTAGGAAAAAAGATGGAGGCTTAGACGGACACGCTCGGCCTCCCTCTACAACTAGAGAGGAATACAACTACTTCAAAACAAAGGATAACTAGAAATTCCAGAAAATAAAGCTACACGGAAGCCCAATGTATGAAGTTGTAAACCAGCGGTGCCCTTTGGGCAGGTAGGGGGAGCGAAAGTGGGCAGTGCTGTTTGCGGTCGCACCAGGGACAGCGGCGGGGAGAACAATCCCAGCGGCAGGGAGGACAATCCCAGCGGCAGGGAGGACAATCCCGGCTGCAGTCAAACCCCAGCGGCTCGCGACCCCAACGCTGGGGAAAGCAGCCACCACATCGCCTGGAACAGTGAGGCCCAGGGGGTGGGAGGACGGATCCCGGTCTCCTAGCGGAATAACTGTGTGAATCCATCTTGGACCCCCGCCCCCAAAGAAAGCACCACAGGGCTGCGAAATAGGTCGCAGACAGGCACCGGTCGCTGATTTGTGACGCTTACACAGGCACTGCCCCCTACAGCCGGCCCAAGAAAACAAAACGCATCTGTCAAAATGAGGCAGACAACTATAGAAATCCCGGTGGCGCAGCTCACCAGGCAGCAGATAGAGAACCTGACAGATGAACAGATAAGAAACCTGTCAGAGGCTCAGTTCTGGGCCATTGTTATCAGGTGGCTTACAGAATTAACAAAAGATCTGGAAAAAGATGAGAAAGAATCGAAAAACACTCATACTGAAAGGAACAAAACCACATACAAGACAGATGGTGAGGAAATAAAATCCAGAGTTCAAATCAACAAACTGGAATATGGAGAAGGAACAAGCAGTCAACCAATGCAGCGAGAGGAAACGGGAAGCAAGGAAAATGATGAGAGGGTCAGAAACCTCTGGGACAGCTATAAAAGGCCCAACATAAGAATCATTGGTTTACCAGAGGGCGAAGAAGATGAACTAGAAACTTAAAAATTAAGTGAAAATATAATAAAGCAGAACTTCCCAAACTTGGGGAAGGAAATAGACTTACAGGTCCAGGAAGCACAGAGAGTTCCAAAAAAACTGGCCCCAGGGAGAACCACTCCAAGACACATTATAATCAAAATGTCAAAAGTTAAAGATAAAGAGAGAATCCTAAAAGCAGCAAGAGAGAAGAAAAGAATCATGTACAAAGGGGTCCCAATTAGACTCTCAGCTGACTTCTCAAGGGAGACCCTGCAGGCAAGAAGGGACTGGCAAGAAATATTCAAAGTAATGAAAATCCAAAACCTACAACCACGAATACTCTATCCAGCGAAATTGTCATTCAGAATAGAAGGGCAGAGAAAGTGTTTCCAGGACAAAATAAAACTGAAAGAGTTCATTAGATCCAAACCACTGTTATATGAGATGTTAAAGGGACTGGTTCAGAAAAGGGAGGATCAAAACTATGAACATTACAATGAAAACTGCATCACAAGAACCAACAACAGAAGCTAGGGAACCGAAACAAAGGCAAGCTAAACAGGCAATGAGAGTGGAAAAAGAACTACAGGTATGGGGAGCATATTGGGGGGAGGTCAGCAGGGAGGGGGAAGGGGGAGAGGGAGGGAGATGATATAGGAATTAAGAAGCATGGTAAGAGGGAATGGAATAGACAGAGAGGTTGAGAAGAACTATATGCACAACCAATGGACATGGTCAAAAAGGGGGGGACAACTGGAGGGAGGGGGGCCACCGGGTGGAGGGGAGAAGAGGGAAGGGAAATTGGGACAAATGTAACATTATAATCAATAAAACACATTTTAAAAAAATAAATAAAAGGCTAGGAAAAAACTCTACATGAAATTAATAAATTTAACATTTGTATAAAATAATTAAAGTAGAATGGATGAGTTAGAAAAAAATTTTATTAACTTCAAACTTTTAATGATAAGTGAAACATTTTGAGCCAGAAATGAGGACATTATTATAAATTCAGAGGAAATTTTAAAATATGATACAAACATATACACAATTGCAATTTTTAAAAAACCTAATGTATGAATTACCAGAGCAGACTCCTAAGGAGGAAGGGGTTCTTATAAAGGGGCAGAAGTAACTGAAAAGGCAGCGGTGGAAGATCTCCTGTCCCAGGAATGTGACAGCAAGGACTTCCCTGTCACCTCCTGGCTGAGATCCAACAGTGAGCTTTTACCTGTCCATTCTCTGAGGTTGCTACGACCCTGATACTAGCATCAGACCATGAGAGCCTCATAAGGAATAAAACACGGGACCAAGAATCATTTCCCATGCTTGTAGGGCATAAAACACACATCACAAACAAACTTAGTGGGTTGGAAATGTTGGGGGGGGGTGGATCCAGTGTTTATTAATCACACCTGAAGCCCCGCTCTGGCCACAGAAACACCAACAGCACGTGGAGCCGAGTGCCCGCCCCCCTCCCAGCCCCAGGAGGCTCCACGCGCCGGCGCCCGTGTGTGTCCCGTTCCCGCAGCGGGTACCCACGGGCCGGCTCCCAGCAGCTCGGTGAGCTCCCACGTCGCCCAGAACACCGCTTTCCTGCCGCCCTCCGCCCAGCCGGGCCTCTGACACTCACGGCCGCACCCCTCCCCGGCGAAGGGGCCGCACCTGAAGCCTCCGGTGAACACCGCGCGTGGCAGGGAACCACTGGGACGCTCATCCCGAGTCAGGAGGGGCCTGGCCGCAGCCCTGGCCTGGGGGGCTGAGCCGATGCCGCAAAAACGAAAGTTCGAAAACCAAAAAGGAGGAGCCAGACGGCCCTCCCGACCCTCCCCCACCCCCACCCCCAGGTGGCTCCATGAGGGCAGGTTTGTTAGCATCTGTTAATTAAACCATTGAATTAACAAAAAACAAACACACACCGGTAGAAATGTTTACCTCGAAAATCCAAGCCCGGCCGTGGAGAAAGCACTGATCGAGTAGGAATTTAATTGGACGCGTGTGAGGGGTGACCGTGCCGACCAGCGGGGCCAGCCTCGTGATGGACGGACAGAGGGCACCTCGTTCCTAAGCGCAGCGGCAAAGACATCTCAGAACAAACTTCACGAGAAGCACTCAAGACACAGAGAAAATGCTTACGTTTTGCTGGAAGCCACGAAGACATCACTAATGATCGCGGAAGCAAAGCAGGTTGACTGTCAGCGAGAAACCACAGCCCGAAAAGGCGTCCCTCGGACTGAGGCCCAGGGCGGCCAACCTGGACTGATCACCTGACCTGAGGCAGCTTCAGTCTCCCAGGACCCTCGTCCTCGCCAGCCAGTCCAGAAGGCCACCTGTCACGTGAGCCTGCTCCAGCCCCGCCAGGGAGCAGAGGCGAGGGGCCAGGGCGAGAACCCTCCCCTTTCCTGTTCCCCAGAGAAAAGGTGTCCTGGCCCAAAGCAGTCCTTCCATTTCTGAATGTGCTTATTGGTTTGAGAGAGGGGGAAGGGAGAGAAAGACGCACCCATCGAAATTCGCTGTTCCACTTCTTGATGCATTCATTGACTGATTCTTGTATGTGCCCTGGTGGGGCTGGGGGGGCCGAACCCGCACCCTGGGGTAGCAGGAAGGTGCTCTGACCAGTGGAGCACGTGGCCAGGGCTCTGTCTTTGTTAACAGCTCCCTTCCCCGCCCTTCTTCCTAGAAAAACCTTCCTTTCGGTGCAGCCCCTGGGGACACCTCCTCCTGCCGGGCGGGGTGCTGCCGGGCTCAGGAGTCCATTGTAAAGCCAGTTAGATCTGCACGTGCGCACGGTTGGGTTTGTTTTAACGCCCTTCAGGGAAAGGTGGGAGCATGGGGAGAGCTAAGCCCTCCGTGACCTGGTCGTGGGCCCCACGGAGGTCTGAGCCCTGCCTCGTACGACCCCATCTACCTCACAGCCGCCCGGCGGGCCGGCTGGGCCAGTCTTACTGAAGTAAAGCAGTTGTGAGTGAGGGACCCAGACGGGAAGGAGGGACCCACCAGCCCCCACAGGGCGGCCAAGGCCTCACACGCAGAATGTGCGTGTGTCGTGGGACTCGGGGAGCCACGAACACCCCAGTGGGGAGCGGGCAGGGGCAGCAAGGCACACTCTGTGGCCCCGTGAACACAAGATGCTGGGCTGGGGTTGTCTGGGGTCCCTGGAGCCCCCTGGAATGGCAGTCGGTGGGCAATCAGGGGTGTTGATCTGGGTGGGCAGCGGCCGCAGCTGTGGCGTGGGAGCCTCCAAGGCCCCGCAGAGGCAGCCCGAGGGCGCATGGCTCCTGGGAGGCCCCAGCCGGGTCAGGCCCGCAGGGTGGGGGGCGGGGTGCAGGTTTCCCCCTGAGGAAGGGAGTAAGCCCCGTCCTTAGTTCCCCTGGTGACCAGCAAGGCTGTGTCAGTGGGTGGGGACATTATTCAAATGAGCCGGACTCTCCGAGCGCCAGGCGGGACAGTGGAGGGACTGTTTGCCACCTTCCCGGGGACTCTCAGTCCCGGCTGGAGCGCCTGCCGCCCGGTCACGCTGTTGTTTCCCTTCTCTACCAGGAAAACAGAGCTTTTCCACGAATTCCCAGTGATGTCTGTGCTGTGCTGGGCTATTTTGGGGGTTGGCGTGATGAAATATTTAGAATTGTCAACAAAGTGCTGGCGCCATGTCTCCGGCTTGTGCCGCTCGTGTCCCCACTGGTTAGGGAACAGGGTCTTCTCCAAAGGAAAGGGCAGGTGGTCAGAGCCTGGCCTGCCCGTGGCTGAAATGTCCCAGACAGGAAGCGGCTCCTGCCAAAGCCGCACGGCCATCCCCACAGCAGCCTGACGCGGCCGCCACGCTTGTTTGTCCTTGTCCCTGAAGCAATAGCTCAGCTGCTCTGTGAGCAGAGAGCAGAACGGCTTGTGTCGGCTCCCTGCAGGTGGCACGGGGCCACACTCTGAGCAAACACGGTCATGAGACCCGTCACGTGGTGGCGGGGGGGTGTAGGGGGGAAGGTTGGCTGCTGGGAGCTGGGAGCAGAGAAGCAGGTCTGGTCCCCCGGGGGCAAGAGCCCAGCCGAGGTGCTGCGGCTGTGCCCCTCCATGGAAGCCCCTGCCACGCCGGGGTGGTCGCGTTCTCCTTCAGACTACCGAGACGGGGCCCCCAGAGCCTCAGCCCCTGTCACAGCCCTGTCCTCGTGTCCCAGGAGAGTGGCAAGCGGGCTCCTGAAATGCCCTGCAGGGGCCCCGGTCGGGCTTCGCAGGGGCAGTCGAAGTTGCCTCCGGCCTCAGTGGCGAGGGGCGGTCATACAGGAATACAGGAAAGGGGACCCGAGCAGGAGGGCACGCAGGCCTCGGCTGGGGCTCCCGGGGTAGGGGGTGTGTGTGGAACATACAGCCGAGTGCCAGCCAGAGGGACCTAGGAACCCCGGGCTGAGGCAGGGTCCTCCGGGCCGGCTGCCGGAGAAGCCACGAGGATGCGTGAGGGACAGCGGCGGTGCGGGTGAGAGCCCGGGACAGGGCAGGGTATTGAAGGGCCAGGGCTGAGGTCAGCAGCTCACACGGGCAGAGCCAGGTGGGCCCGGGTCTCCCAGAGGCCGCCTTCGCGGCCAGGCCACCGGGAACCCTGCGAGGGCCGGTGCTTTCTCCATTTCTCCTCTCTCTCTCTCCCTCTCTCTCTCTCTCCCTCTCTCTCTCTCCCTCTCTCTCCCTCTCTCTCTCTCCCCCCCCCCCTCTCTCTCCCTCTCTCTCTCTCTCTCTCTCTCTCTCCCTCTCTCTCTCTCTCCCTCTCTCTCTCTCTCCCCTCTCTCTCTCTCCCTCTCTCTCTCTCTCTCCCCCCCCCCCCCTCTCTCTCTCTCTCTCTCTCATGTTCTTTAGCTCAAGGCAGAGACTTGCACTGACAGTCCCCTGACTGGTAACCATTAGCCTCCAGTGTCTGCACCCTTGTTAGGCTGTTCCCCAGACCCCGGGGGCAGGGGCGGTGAGCTGGTCAGAAAAGACCTTTCTACCCCAAGAGTGGGTACCAAGGCCGGGGCAGGCCAGGTGCTCAGAGGGAGGCTTTCCCTCCAGCCACAAACAGGAACTGGGCTTGGATAAGGGCAGGACCCACCCCAGCGCCCATCAGCTGGCTGGCTTTCCCATTCAGTCCTGGACGTGCCTTTTGCACACATGCCGCTTGGGTCTACCATCTGCCGGCCTCAGCGCTCCTGGCCCAGCACCTCTGCCTGGTGGGCGGGGGGATGCGTGTCTGCCGGCATCAGCTCTCTGAGGACTTCATTGCAGAGCGCATCAGCTGCAGCCTGTGTCACGGCCTGGGTGTGACAACACACAGGTGTCCCCCGGGTACAGAGCCAGGGGAGGTGTCGGCTGGAGTCAGCCAGCAGAGTGGGGCAGGCTGCCCTGGGAGAGGGACTTTGACCATCCCTTCTCCGCCCCTTCCAGGAGCCAGGCCTCCTGGGCGGACCCCTGACCGTGAAGAGCCAGCCAGCCACATGTGGGGAGCGAGTGACAAGCCACTCATGGCTCTTCTGCCCGCCTCGTTCATACATGTGCAAGCACTGTCCTGGATCTGTTCCTGCGCCGCTGGCCAGGAGTGGCCCCGGGAGCATCCCCCCTGCGAGGTCGATTCCGCGGTTGGCCCCACGCCGCCCCTGCTGCCCAAGATGTGGAAATGGAAAGTGCCCCCCACGGGAAGCCGTAGGTGTGGGAAAGAGCCAGGGGCCCTCGACAGGAGGATGGAGAAGCAAACCGTGGGAAGTGCATGTAACCCAGTAATACCCAGCAGCAAATCAAACGGGTGGGACCCGCGCTGGCGTGGGGGGCACGCCCCCAGCAGCACACTGTGTGGTTCCGTTAAATGGACTTGCAGGCGGACCGCGGCTCTGGTGGGAAATGCCAGAAGGAATCGGCCCGGATGCACAGGGCGCGGCTGACTTGGAGCATCGGGACACGCTGGGGTGGCAGCCACCTTCTGTGACCTATCGGGGATTTGGGCCACACAGACAGACGGCAGCGGCCACGCTCACCGACCCCTGCACCGAGACCTGAGCCTTTGCCTGACTCCGAACATTATCCCCGCGCCCAGGAGAGAAGCTAGAAATATTACTGAGCCCCAGGGGGGTGAGATGTTGCAATGCCCAGGGTGGCGTGTGCTGTCTCCCTCGTTCTTTGAGACGCCTCAAAAGTCAGCGGGATTGAGGGATGGACCAAGGGCTGCGCAGACGGTCTGTAGAGCGGCTCTGTGCGTGTTCAGACACAGCTCCGTCGGCGTCCTTAAATGCTCAGAAACTCTCACAGTAACGCGGGGGAGGGGAGCGCAGCAAAGGGCAGAGCTGCTTTAAGTACCGAACTTCGGTCTCGAGGCAAAGGCGGGAAGGCCACCTCCTGGGCACAGCGCACGGTCCGCCTCGAGGCGTGAGGGGGAGTCTGCCGCATGGATGGTGCTTTGGGGACCGGTGGCTTTTCCCAGGCAGGACCCGTCTTTTGTCTGGAGACACTGATGTGTTTCTTTGTGGGTTTGCCCTTTCCTTCATCTATTTCAGTCGTTTGTCAGTACAAAGTGTTGAGCATCCGCCACTTCCCAGGCACCCCTGAGCAGAGGCCTGGCTTTGGCAAAGGGGGAGGGTTCTAAAGTGAATGAAACAGACCCGGGAGAAGCCGTGGTCTGGTGGGGACGGTCATACGTGTGAGACTCCAATACCCATAGAGAGCTATGCGCGGTTTACATGCTGTGTAGAGAGCACACACTTTGTTGCGGAGTTTAACTCTGTGTCTAAAACGCACACACTTCGTTGCACTGAGGCGAATGCCCTGGGAGCCAGCATGGCGAGCTGGGGGACTCGCTGAGCTGTTGGAAGAGGGTAGGAATGGGTTGGGAGGCCCAAGGCTGGGCAGCCTCCCTGGCAGACATGTGAGCATGCCTGTGGACACAGCACATGGTCCATGATCCATGTTTCAATGAATTGGATGAAAGGCACATGTGCGTGTAAAACAGTGTAGGACAGGTGTCTCGGTCAGCTCAGGTGGCTGTACCAATGGTCATAGGCTGGGTGCTTAAACAACAAATATTTCCCACAATTCTGGAGGCTGGAAGGCCAGCTGGGTTCTGGCAGGAGCCCTCTTCAGGCTGCAGATGGCTGATGTCTCATTGTGTCCTCGCATGGCTGAGAGAGAGACAGGAAGCAACTTCTCTGGTGACTCTACGAAGATGCTAATCCCACCCTCATGACCTCATCTAACACCAGTCACCTCCCAAAGACCCCACCTAATGTCATCACAGGGAGAGTGGGGTTTCAACATAGGAATTGGGGGGGGCCACAAGCATTCAGTCTATAATGAGAGGCTAGAAAGGTAGGCTGGGACCAGTTTATTCAAGCCCTGATTTTTCTGCCAAAGAGGTTTGGTGTTGCCTGTCCTACAGATGAGGAGTCCAGGACACAGTGGGGAGAGGCACCTCGGTCACCAATCAGAAGTAGCAGAGCTGGAATTCAGATCAGGTGACATGGCTCCTGAGTCTGTGCTCTTGGCCTTAAGCTGTAGCAGTGGTGGCTGCTGGGCTGAGGGGGTCGGGGGGTGGAGTTGATCCTCAGTGGGTGCCATCAGAGGATGTTGCAGGGGCGAGGTTACAACAGCACATCTGACTGCTTAGCTGAGGTGGGTAGGTGGGGCTCAGTTACCTCTGGGAATATTTCCAGTGGCCGGACTTCCAGGGCGTGTGTCTTCTAAGACCTAATCCAGAAACAGTGCCTCCATTTCTAAGAAACTGAATGTAATTGAGTGTAGCTTTTATTATTTTTCACCTGACATCCACCCACCCATCCATTTACCCACCCATCTATCCATCCATCCATCCATCCATCCATCCATCCACCCTTTCAGCCAGCCAGCCAGCCAGCCAGAGTTCTTTGTCCGTCTCCAGCCCCTTTAAGTGGGGACAGCTCCTCAGCCTTTGTCTTTCACGAACCTGATGCTTCTATGCGTCCAGGACGACAGTCGTTTTGTAGAAACGGCCCTCAGTTTGGGTTTGTCAGATGTTTGCTGATTGAGTGCTGGCATGAACTTGGTCGGGGATACTACAGAAACTGTTTTTCTCCATTATCATATATTTTTTTAATTTTTATTGCGGACAATAAAAATTTTAGATGCCCCCCACTTCCGCACCTCTCCTCCCCGTCTACCAGGCGCTGTCCACCCGCCGTTATGGTTTTTGATCAGCGCCATTAACTCTCATTTCAGGGGAAACTGCTGCCTGCCGCGGTAAACCCACTGGTTCCCTTTGTTATTAAAAACGTCCGGAGGAGAGATGCGGGGAGGGGCCTCACATAGCGTACATGCGCCGCCCGGCCCCCCTGCGTTTGTTTGTCCCCATGGCCCTAAGCAGGCAGCCCGGCAGCCCCGCCCCTCCACCTGTGCGTTCGGTTTCGTGGGGAGGTCCCTAAACAAGCGACTGACCAATAAGAAGGTCCAGCTGCTCTGGGGGTGTTGGCTGCGAAAGGACTAATGGCATTGTGGCCCGGCTCAGAGTGGCCGAGGGACAGTGGGGAAGGGGCTCCCCCAGTGGCCCCCTTGGGGCAGTAGTGTGGTAACCACTCACTTGGAAGGAGGGTCAGCTGAGACCTTTGCCTATCCTGCTGACCAGGAACTTTGGGGGCCTGGGGCTAGGAGGTCGGGGGGAAAGACTGGGGTGGACAGGCCTTCGGGAACGTGCCCAGAGCTGAAAATGCTGCGTTCCATGCGCACACTCACAAAATGCCTCTGCTGAGCAGGCGACCTGGACTGCCCGGGGCAGGAGAAGTGCTGTGTCTCTGGGGGTTGCCAGCTGCCCTCCCCAGCTGCGCTGGCCTTGGCACCAAAAGCTCACGGAAGTGGTGGGCGGCGGCGTGGGGTTGAACAACGCTGATCTCCCTGGCCAAGGCCCCCCTGGCTACTGCCACCCCATTAGCTGCTGAGACCAGCATGGGGCTGCCACGCGGTACCACACCCTGGCGGCAGCCAGCCACGGGGCAGCAAATCGATCCCACTGGACATCATTGGAATAGACACTCAGCCTAGCGTGGGTTTCGTTCCCCGCCCCCGGGCTTCCCCCGGGAGCCCCACCGGGGCCCCACTGAGACCCTGCTAACCCATCAGCTGCCATCTCTGGCCAAGGAAGCAAAGAAGGCAGCCGACACCATGGGACTCACGTGTCTACCCTGCACGCATCGCAGGGCGGGAAGGCTGCCATGGTCTGTTTCAAGGTGCCCCAGGGCCCTGGCTGGGGAGCTCAGTTGGTTAGAGCATCGTCCCAATACACCAAGTTTGTGGGTTCAATCCCCGGTCAGGGCACATCCAAGAATCAAGCAATAAATGCATAAATACATGGAACAACAAGTCAATGTTTCTCTTCTCTCCCTTCCTCTTCCTCTCTGAAATGAATGAATGAATGAATGAATGAATGAATAAAGGTGCCCAGTGTGCCCGTTGGGAGGACAGCCCTTGCTGTTTCTTTTACCAAAAGGCACAGGCACACGGGGTAAAAGTGGGGGGGGGGGGAGAAGCACCTCACCACCACACTGAAGGGTCCGCTCGCAGGACTGTTCTCTGTGCCCAGGACTTTGGGCGCGGCGGGTGGGTTTCTCAGTCTAGGTATCCAGGGAAGGCATGGCTCCCACAGTGAGCGTTTGTTTTACCCATACACAGGTTTCCAGAAGACACATCTGCCCCTCCTGCAGGCCAGGTTTATTAAATTAACCCATTCAGCTCCTCCAGCAGCTCTCAGGAGTGCGGGTGTGTTCTCCCCACATTGCAGACGGAGGCCGCCCAGCCCCGGAGCACCTGGCGGCGGTGGGGCCGGGGTCCCCGCCAGAGGCGGCGGCGCACACGCGTCCGCGGATCTGATTGGGAGCAGCCATAGGACGGGCTCCGTGCGCGTCTGCAGAGCAGGCGGTGGAGGCAGGCGGCGTGCGGGGATGCGGAGCCCGGAGTCCACCGAGAAACACACAAGTCTGCGGGCTGCTGGCACGCCCCGTGCAACGCGGGTGAGTCACCCCGCCGTGGCCGAGTTGTCGTTGCTGGTGCGGGTCCGCCGTCCCCGCCCTCCGCGCGCCACGCAGCAGCCCGGGTTATTTTCGGCAAAGGCGTGTTCCGATCCCAATGGACTGCAAACCTGCTCCATGAAGAACACGATGAGCAGAAAAGGAAGAGGTGGGGTTGGTCGGGGTGTTGCGGAGCCGCACCGCCGGGCGGCAGGGAGTGTCGGGGGAGGGCCTGGGTTTGGGGCGCCCGCCCGCGGTGACGCGCGCCCCCCGCCCGCCGCAGCGCCGCTGCCATGGCCGAGCGGGACCGTCGGACGCCGCTGCCCGCCCACCCGCCGAGAGCCTCGGTGAGCAAGCCGCGGCAGCCCCGGTCCCTGGCGCCCGTCCCCGGTCCGCGCCAGCCGCCGCGGTCGGGCCGGGCCTCTGCGCGCCCCACACCTGGCTCGGCGCGCCCCGGGGCTCCGGCGCTCTGCGCGGCGGGATGGCCTGCGGTGGCCCGGGGCTGGCTGGAGGCGATGGAGTGACGTTCTGACTCCTGGGGCGCCCGGGGCGGGAGTCCTTCTGCCTCTCCAGGCTCCCAGGGCCCCACCTCGCCCGCGCTCCTCTCCCGGGAACCCCTGCAGGGCCGCGGGCGCACAGGCCTGGCGCAGGGAAGGGCCGGGGTGGCGCAGGTGCTGTCGCGCAGGAGGCCTCCGACTCGGGCGTGTCTCTGTCGCCCGCTGATCCGCCCTCGGGAAGGCGCGGCGTCTGCGGAGATCTTATTTTTATATTTTGGTGTCCAGTTTTGCGATCTCACGTGTTTAGTTCCCGGGTGGCAGAGTGACAGACACTGGAAGCCGCGCACGAAGGGTTTGATTGGGGTCAGGAGTCAAAGAGGGGCACGGCCCCACAGGTTCCCACAGCTAACCCGCGCCTGCGCCTTTGACCTTGCTTTTGGGGAGGGGCAGTGGGGGTTTTCGGATCCCTTCCCGCCCTGCTGGGGGTTCTGACCCCACCTTCCCTTCCTGCAGGCAGGGAGGCGGGGAAGGTTCTCACTGCTGCAGGTTGTCTGCAAATCTAAGGAACAGGGTG
The DNA here is from genome assembly GCF_987537825.1 of Furipterus horrens. Classification (NCBI taxonomy): domain Eukaryota; kingdom Metazoa; phylum Chordata; class Mammalia; order Chiroptera; family Furipteridae; genus Furipterus; species Furipterus horrens. The sequence goes on from NW_028327175.1 coordinate 202,458,767, forward strand.
GTGGCGGGCAGTCAGGTTCTGACCTGAGGACGGTGGACAGTGGAAATGCCCTTGGCCCAGGCTGCCGCGAGGAGCAGACGCTGCGGGCGAGGCCGCGGAGGACCTGCGGAGGGGCCTGGGGAGGGTGGAGCAGAGAGGGCCCGGTCCTGTGTCCCCAGAGGCTTAGGATGAAAAGTGGGTGCACAGGGCCCCCTAACCCCTTCACTGTTTTTCTGAAAGCTGATTCAGGCCCGTGAATGGAGACTCTCTGGCGAGACCAGTGATGCTTCCTCCCACGTTAACGTGACTCTCCCGGCGAATATGCCCGTGGAGTCCACCATGAGAGCTTCCCTCCTGGGAGCAGCACACACGCGGTGGGCAACGGCCCCCCGGAGGAAGAACTGGCCCAGCACAGGTCTCCGCGCCTGGGACCCACAGCCCCGGCCGCGGGGCCGCCTTGGGTGGGGCCCGCTGTGTGTCTGTAAAGACCATGAGCACCCACAGTCAAGCCACTTGGGGTCCCGGCCACTAACCAGAAGGGACTCAACAGCCCGCATCTCTCTCCTGACCTGGCTGGACATGTCCACTTGCTCCCCAAAATAATATGGTTGGAAAAAGGAATTTCTGTGCTAGTGCGTTTCGGCTGGGGGCTGGTAGAAGTACGATTTTGATTATGAGTGGGATTTCCGGGCACACTGCTGGGTCCCGTATGTGTGCACTGTTTCAGGACTTTGGGCTGAGATGTGACTGGCATTTGTCATCCCCACGGAGGCCACCTGCTGGGAACCAGGCTCAGAAAGGGAGAGAGGCAGCAGACGGTGGTCAGTGGTGGGCACAGCTCAGGCGCCCAGAGCCACAACGTGACCCTCACCACCCGCTCGCCAGCCTGGGCCCCAGGAGCCACATGCACGGCTGCCTTGTCTGGTGGCATCATGGCCGGCATGGTCAGGGGGCAGTTCCGTACAGGTTTGCTTTAATAATGTATCTGCAGCATCTAGGAGATTGTGAACGATACATTGAAAAGCAAGGATGAGAAAGAGGAAAGAGGGGTGATACGAAGCCCCCCATTTCAAGGCATGGCTCTGGTTCCACCGCCTGTGTCAAGGGACGTGGGTGTCACCCTGAGGGGTGGATGGGCTGCAGGAGACCCCAGGGAGGCCTGGGGACGCCCACGAGGAGCCTTGAGGCAGGTAAAGGTGATGCCACCTCTGGGCACCAGGCCCGGGCTGTGTCCTCAAGGAGCGGGCAAGGGAGGAGATGACAATGTCAGAGAACCATCCGGAAGCAGGGAGCCTGCGACAGGAGAGAGAAGGGCCTCATCCGGTTGAAGAGCCATCATAGGACCTGTGCCTCTCAGCCGTCCTGCAGGGACTTACGGGCCCCGCCCTCCTCACCCTGCCACCCCCACCCCGGGCCTGGGTCTCACACCGGGCGTTGGCCTCAGCTCTGGACGCCCCCGTCCCAGCAGAGCGGCCCCGGTCACCCTCCACAGGCACCAGCCACCTGGAGGAGGCCTCTGACATCAGCATCGCGTCCGTGCTCCGGGCAGCGACCCCACCCCGTCCCTGGCTCGGGGCGGCATCCATTCGCGATGACCGGCTGGTCGAGCACCGAGTCTGTCTGCTCCCCCTGGTCTGCGGGTTCCTCACACTGGCTGTGACCGTGTTGGACATGATTAACCAAAACAGGACTTGAAGAGCCACTCATGCTGCTCCCCTGGGCCGGCCCAGCGGACGGCCTTCCTTGCCAGCAAGCTGGACGCTCGCTGGCCTCTCCGTGTGGCTGAGAGTTTGGTTTGAGCTGCACCAGGCGCTGACGGCATCTGGTTCCTTCTTCCGCGTCTGTGCTCTGTCACACGAAGCCTTCGTGCAGCGGCGTTTGTCCTCGGCGCAGGGACTCTGCCGGCTCGCGGTTTCGGAGCCCGGCTGCTCCCGGCTGGAGTCCTTGGTGCCGGAGCGCAGACCGTCCAGCTCGGGGCTCGTTCCGGCCCCAGAGCGCGTCCTCACAGGGAGCCCGTGGGCACCGGGCCTCACACACACTGTGCGCTCCTGCCAGCTGGGCGGGGGGCCTGCCAGTCCCTGTCCTTTACAGTTGTGGGCTCCCCCTGTCTGAGTGCTTGGGTGGCCACGCCCTTCTCCACAGTGGCTGGCGTGTGCTCCTGCCTGGCAGCTGGGGCACCTTGCTGGGAACCCCTTCAGCCCTATAGCGCCCAGGACTTTTCCCTTGTTGCATTCACCTGCAGAGGCGCAGACCAATGCTGGAGGCCCTGCCGGAGGTGTGGGGCTTCTTGAAAGGTGTGGGAACAAGGAGCGTCGGCAGGTGGCATCTGCTCAAGTCTAGACCAGAGCCTTCTCCCCTTGGGGGTCCCGGCACTGGGGAGCAGGGTGCGCTGGGAGTGTAGATTAGGTGTGGTCACCCACTTCTTCAGGGCTGCGGGGGCATGTCAGCGAGCTGAGGTCAGGAGTGGAATGGAGACAGAGGCAGCAGGCCTGGGAGTGGCTGCCCCCCACCCCGGGGCTTCTCCTGGCCCCCCAGGGGCCGCCTGCCCACGGAGGGCAGCTGGGGGGCACGGGCTGCTCCGGAGGCTCCTTAGGACAGGTTTCTGAGGGCTCCTGGGCCTCTTGCGCTCATCCTGTTCCTCCAGGAGCCAGGGCAGCGGCTCTGAAAGCTGGGCTCTTCCCTGGAAGGGTGGCAGGAACTTCTTTCTCCAGCAGCAGTGGTCCGTTAGTGACTACAATGTCCCCTACAGCGCCCTGCAGTAGGCCCAGTATATCTCGTGGGAACTCGCCTTTGGTTTGAGAAATGGCAGGACTCGATTAAAATTCAACATCTTTTTTTTTTTCTGCCAATGTTTGGGAAGAAATAAAAGGAAAGCCAGCTTTGCCAAAACAAACCTGTGGGCAGCGATGGAGCAAGATTAGGAGGGAGGAGCGACAGAGACCCCGGCCGTCAGCCAGCTGGCCGCGGGGGGCAGAGCAGGCGCCCCCACCCCTGCCGCAGCGGCCCTGAGCCGCGGTTTTAGTGCCAGAGCTCATGTCACTCTTGTTTTTCCAGCTTAGAATTCTGTGTAAAGTTGGAAACTTGGCCGGTGGGGGTCTTAACGCGCGGCCCCCTCATCTTCTGTCCCAGCGGGGTCTGCAGTCCATGGGGGTCCTTGCCAGGAAGGGCCCTGTCACGGGCCTTCTCCCCTCGGGGGTCCTGGTCCTCCCACCCTCTCTCCCCTCAAGTCTTGCTCAGATTTCCGCTGGTGCAACTGCCGTCACTCTGTGCCCTTCCCTGTCCCCAGTGCATGCAGTTCAGTGCCATCAGCTCTGGAGCCCCGGGGACCGGACATGCCCTTGCCTGTAGGTCCTCGGCCAGCGAGTGCCTGCCTGTCTCCCCAAAGTCCGGTTGGAGAGTCGGGAAGTCGGAGTTCAATGTGGTTGCCTCCTGCTGGGCGGGGGGTCTGGGCTGCTCCTCTCCACTTGGGCTCAGGTTTCTCCGGGGAAATGGGGCTGCTGACTGCATGCTGGCCGGGCGGGGAGGCAGGGCCTGCACCCTGGAGGTGACCGCGCAGTCCTTCCTGACGTCCCTGCGGCTCGCGTGGCCCACATCTGACTTGGTAACCACGGCCGTGGCCACTTCCTCCTCCCCTGTCCTGGGCAACGCAGTGCCCGCCACCCTGGCCTCCCCCGGGAGAGTCCCCAGAGAGTAGACCTCACAGTCTGAAAGGGGCTGACCCCAGGGTCACTGGCCCGTGGTGGGGATCTGGGGACAGGTAGTTCCCATGGCTGGTGCCATCCACAGGGCCACATGGATTCCCAACACCCCTCCGGGGCTCCACTGCCCGCACGCATGTACAGAGACACCGACTGGGTCATGGCAGCCGCGCTCCGTCCCCCTGATGATGCAGAGGTAGCATGCAAAGCTTGCGAGGACAGCGGGACAGTTCTTTAAAAGCAGAGACGGGCCCGGAGGAGAGTCTGCTGACCACTGTCCTCGTGGCCTGTCACTGTGGTGTGGCCCTCGGAGGTCTGGGCTGAGGTTGAGGGCAGCCGTGTCAGAGCCAGAGCCACCGCCCCCAACGCCAACTTGAGAGCAGATGTTTTGAATGGCTGGCTGCCCGGGGCCAGCAGACTCTCCAGGGCTTTGTGGTGGCTGAGAAATCTGACTTGGGGAAACCCCTCGGTGCCTGAGTCACGCCGTGTGTGTCTGGCCTTGTCCCGGGAGCTTGTGGCCTCACCAGGCAGGTGGGCTCCACAGCCTGTGTGTGGTCAGGGGCTGTGCTGGGTGGCCAACCCCGAGGGCACGGGAGCGTCCCGGGACAGGTGGGCACGGTCTGGGGGCTGCGGAAGGCTTCCTCCGGGGGCGGGAAGCCTTGCTGAGGGACGTGGGGGCAGGGGCAGGCAATGGGCCAGTCTGGCATCTGCGCTGTGCAGGGACCTGCTGTGTGTGACTCCGACCTGTGTGTTCTAAGTTTCGGTCTCAGAAGGTCCACTCGGGGTCCCTCGATGTCACATAAAGGCACACGGCCGCCCCTCTTCGGCAGCGGATTTTCTGGAACTTGGGACACAGCCCTGCGTGTGTCCTCCGCAGCGAGAGGCGGACACTGCAGCACCGTCTGCCGCGCCTGAGTGTCGGCCCGTCGCCGCCCCGGCCCAGGTGCGTGCGGCTGGGTGTTCGGAGCATTTGCCACGGGCCCCCGCCGTGTGTTGGCTTCAGGCGAGGGGGCAGCGTGAGGGTCTAAAGACCGCGCCCGCACTGGGACAGAGAGCCGAGGGTCAGCGTCGCTTGGTCACGGGGGGCCGGGCCTCTGATTCTGCAAAGCAAATAGCTCTGCCCTCTGTCTACGGGGGTGAAGGGGGCGCGGTGCATCTCAGCAGCGGCGCGCCGAGGACTCCAGGCTCGGCCGCATGTCCGGGACCCTGGTCAATGGCTCAGTCGGCCTTTCCTGGGGCCCTCAAGGTGAATGGGGGGCTGTGGGGGGCCCCCGCCCCATCCTCGGAGTGTCTGACAGTGCGCTCACGTCTCTGCTGAGCGGAGCCGCCTCGCTGGGTGTGCGGGCGGAGGGAGACCGGGCGCCGCGCACAGAGGTGCACAGGCACAGCCGTGGCGACTCCTCGCCCTGGGGACCCTGCCTGTGTCCTGTCAGGCCCTCTGTCCCCTCATGAGCACTTGTCTCTCCCTCGCACGGCAGGCGTGTGGGGCCCCTGCGCTGGAACAAGGGCCGCTGTGTCCTATGTTTTTAACGCCCATGAAAGGGATGTTATCTCCGTCCTAGCCTGGGACAACCGCCCCCGCCCCCCGACTCTGCCCAGCATGAATGCTGCGGATTCTTAGCTGTGGTTCACCCGCGCTGGGCACAATGGCGCCGTGTTCGCACCGCGCGCTGGGCACACGCCGCAGGGAGCTCCAGGGACATCTCGGTGAGAGGGCAGCGATCGGGGCCTCTTCCTGGCCAGGTGAGCCCGAGGCCGCCGCGGCAGCCCCTGGAAAGAGCGGGGGGCTTTGCCTCGGGTCTAGAATTTCTGCATTTTCGTGCCAAAACCTGCTGAAGGGCAAGGAAGCCTGGACTAGACCTGGCCTAGTGCTGGAACCGTAAAAGGCTCAAAGCACCCACAACCAAGGGCCACCGGGCACCTCGTCGGCCCCTCCAGAACCCTCAGCCGGAGGAAGGGTGAGCAGGCCCACAGGTGGGGTGGGGTGGCAGTGGGGGTGGGGCAGGTGCAGGCTGCTCTACAGGGACCAGGAGAGAACAATAGTTATTCTCTCCTTCCCAGGAAGGGCGTTTGATAAATGGCAACACCTGTGCACAAGCTTTAAAAAAATGTGCACTTGGCAGATCTGGAATGCAGATCAATGCTTCAGCTGGTCAGACATGCTCCTGATGGAGGGCTCGCGAAAAGCTAAAGAAGAGGAGGGTGCTAATGATCGTTATTTACGCTTAATGGGGCACCACAGCCCCGCCCTGCTTGGGAAGGTGGCCCAGGGTAGGAAGGTAAAGGCTGGAGAGGAGAGAGCCCTTCTGCCGAGGTCGACTCGGGCTGCTCCATCCGGCGCGTTGCCGGCACCGGGCGGGGGGCACAGGTCAACAGTTTTCTGAGACACCAGCTGTCCCAGGTATGGAGAGGAAAAGGCAGCAGCTACATACACACACACACACACACACACACACGCACGCATGCATGCACACACACACGCACACATGCACGCACACACATGCACGCACGCACACCATGCACCACCGCAGCCACCTGTGGGGCACCAGGGTAAACGCAGCCATAGGTGCCCAAAACTCTCTGGAGAAAATGGCGCCACTTTGTTGAAAGACACAGGAGTTGTGACCGGGGGGTGAGCTAGTCCCTGCTCCTGTGCAAAAGGCCCAGCACCAAAGAGGTGGTGGTCCCTCCCGCTCAGCCTGTGCCCGTCCGGGTCAGAGCCCACCCAGGGCCTCAGGGCAGGCGGTGAGCTGACAGGGAGGAGCAAACGGCCAAGAAAGGCGCATGTGAGGGACAAGGAGGAGAGGAACCCTCAAGCCGCAGAGACGGGACGCAGCTCAGCAGAGAGCGTGGCGCCGGCGCGGGATTAACGAGAGCCCAGCACAGGGGGCAGACGGCCCCATGTCCCCCGGCAACGGGAGCAGGATGGCCAGGCCGGCATCAGCGGGCCAGCAGAGCGCCGGCTCCTCGTCACGGAGGGCGCACGCGGGCGTTCCACGTGGGAAGACCCCCGGTGGCCGTGACTCACACGCAGCCCTCCCGTCGCGTTTCCCTGACAAAACCAGACCCGCTGGACGCACGTGCCCCCAGCGGGAGACCCTCCAGGACCAGCACTCCGCAGGTGCTGACAAGGTGGCCTGTGCCTCTTGGGGCTTTCGTGGGGTTCGGCTGGGTATCCGTGGGCGAGCGCCCGCCTCGGATGCCGCACGTGGGGCTCGGTGTCCTGTCTCAGGCGTGTGCCCCTTCTTGTTCTCATGTTGGAGCTTTGTGGGCGCCCGTCTCCTCCGTCGCCTCAGCCTTTAAAATGGAGCAGAAGTTCATTTGCACCACTGACCTTATAGCTGCATAGACCCAGGGGGCTTCTCTGAGGAGGAGGACCCCCCCGAGGGGTCTGGAGAGGCCAGACACCGGGCAAGCACCGGGCAGGGTGCCCAGCACTGTGCGGTCCTCCCCTGTCCTTTCACCGGGGCGTGGGGCCGGCCCTGCCCGAGCCAGGCTTCCTCCTCGTGGGCGCACCGAGGGCAGCTTTCAGGACCCACGCAGGGCCCTCCTGCTGGTACCCGAGGCGGAGCAGAGTGGATGCTTCATTCCCCACTGAACAGCCGACTGTGCAGCCCCCAGGGGACAGGAGCCGGCCCGGGTGGGGCATTTTCCTGCACGGGGGGAGCCGGCGATCCTGCCCCGGCATCTGCTGGGAGCCGTGGCCAGCCCTCCCCTGGACGCAGCCACCGCGTGGTGAGTTCCGTCTGAGAAGTGCAGGCTCACTCTGCTGAGTCACAGAGCCCGGGCCGACCGCACAGCTGCACGGGGCGGGGAGCAGCCGTGGTTCACCGGGTCACGGTCACCGTGCACACCGGCCAGGAGCGGAGCCTGCCAGGGCTGGGGGCCGCCAGTGAGTCCTTTGTGATTGCGCAGAGGCCTGGCTGCTTCCGGGTGGGCGGAGGGCAGCCTCGCAGGTTGGTTCCAGCCGAATTCGAGTCTATATTTAGAATGCATCCTTAGCCGGGAGGTAAGGGTGTGTGTGTGTGTGTGTGTGTGTGTGTGTGTGTGTGTGCAGACGCCTCCCAGGAGGGTGCTGGTGCCTCCGCTGGCACCTGGGCCCGCCTTTGAGGGGGGCCATCCTCATCTCCAACTCGGTCTTTCTGTGATGTGATGGAGCTCCTCCCGGCTGCCATGGGGATGGGGTGGGTGCCAGGCCCCAGGGTGCAGCGGGAGGCCCCAGTGGCTCCCAGCTCCGGTGGAGGGGGGGTTGTCAGTTGGTGGGGGGCCTGCTGGGCCTCGCTTCCCATTCAGTTCCAGGCCTGCATGTGGCTCCATCCCTCCTCGCCTCCCGGCCTGCGCTGGGTGCTGTCTTCTCTTTGACGCTTAATCAGGAGTCACTGTCCACAGATGTCACTCATTACCTGAGGAGCTACAGTGTCTTAGGGACGCGGCAGCATAGTCACTGACTTCCACCACTTCTGGTGGAAAGAGGCGGCTGTGGGGACATTGTGCCTCAGTTTCCCCAGTTCAGAGAAGGGTGTTGAGGGAAGGGTGCCGTGGGTCGCGTGGTGATCAGTAAAGGGTCCCGCTGCTGCCTGGCATGTAACGAGGGGCTGAGAGGGCGCGTGGGGCGGTGGAGGCGGAGGCCCACCGGCCTCTCACTCGCCGCTGGTCACGAGGCCTTTCAGTCCCCCCTCCCCCACCCTCCTCCTCCCCCTTCCTTCCTGCCATGAGTCCTGTCAGCCACCTGGCCGTCATCCATCTTTGCATCTGTCTGTCCGTTCGTCCGTCCATCATCCACCCATCATTATTTTTCTGTAAGTCCAAAGGACAGGGAAACCCAGCTTCTCAAACCGGCCTCCCCACCTGCCTGTTCCCATTTTTCGGATGTTAGTTTAATTTAAGAAGAGCGTCCTCTTCACGGCTTAGAAGACGCCCACACCCCTGGCAGACGTGCCCCGTGTGGTGGGTGGCATGGCGCCCGGCCAGGCCGTAGTGGCGTCGGCTGGAGGGAACCAGAGAAGGAAGAGGCGACGGTGTCTTCTCTCACGGCCAGGCCGTGGCTTGGGACACAGGCACCAGACTCCCCACGCCTGCCAACACCCCGGGGGCCCAGACTCCCCCCATCTGCAGGCTCCCAGTGCCCGTGGGGCTTTCTGGGCACCAGGAGGCACTCGGGGTCTCAGGCTCTAAAAGGTCATCATGAGTTTTCTCTGAGACATATTTTTTTCATAGAGCAAATACATTTTCATGATGAAGACTTTAAAAAAATCTAGAAAAGGAATAAGAGATAAATATAATCACACTCTTTCAATACCCACAAGATAAACTTAAAAACTTAGAATATCTTTCATTTCTTCTTTTTTTTTTTTTACATTGTTATGATCGTATCTATAACAGTTCGTTTTCTGTCTTTCCCCTCATATAAGATACTCATTTTCCTTTTAAAAATTATTTTTGATTTTTTAAATATATTTTATTGATTATGTTGTTACAGTAGTCCCAATTTTTCCCCCTTTGCCTCCCTCTGCCTGGTACCCCAGTTCCCTCCAGCAATCCCACCTCCTTTAGTTCATGTCCACGGGTCGTGCATATAAGTTCTTTGGCTTCACCCTTTCCTATATTATTCTTAACTTCCCCCTGTCTGTTTTGTACCAACTGATTATGCTTCTCAGTCCCTGCACCATTTCCCCATTTCTCCCCCACCCCTCCCAGCTGCTAACCCTGCAAATGATCCCCATACCTATGATTCTGTTCCTATTCTGGTTTGCTTAGTTGGGTTTTGTTTTCATTTTTTAGATTCAGTTGTTGATAGCTGTGAGTTTGTTGTCATTTTGGTGTTCATAGTTTGATCCTCTTTTTCTTAAGTAAGTCCCTTTGACATTTCATATAATAATGGCTTGGTGATGATGAACTCCTTTAGCTTTACCTTGTCTGAGAAGCACTTCATCTGCCCTTCCATCTAAATGATAGCTTTGCTGGATAGAGCAATCTTGGTTGCAGGTCCTTGTTTTTCGTCACATTGAATACTTCTTGCCAGTCCCTTCTTGCCTCCAAAGTTTCTTTTGAGAAATCAGCTGAGAGTCTTATAGGAACCCCTTTGTAGGCAACTCTCTGCTTTTCTCTTGCTGCTTTTAAGATTCTCTCTTTCTTTAACCTTTGGCATTTTAATTATGATGTGTCTTGGTGTGGTCCTCTTTGGGTCTAGCTTCTTTGGGACTCTCTGTGCTTCCTGGACTTGTATGTCTATTTTCTTCACCAAATTAGGGAAGTTTTCTTTCATTATTTTTTCAATTAAGTTATCAATTTCTTGCTCTTCCTCTTCTCCTTCTGGCATCCCTCTGATTCAGATGTTGGTACATGTCCCAGAGGCTCCTTATTCTATTCTCATCTTTAAATTATTTTTTCTTCCTGCTGTTCTGATTGAATGCCTTTTTTCTCTCTTGTGTTCCAAATCATTGGTTTGAATCTTGGCTTCATCCACTCCACTCTTGGTTCCCTGTAAATTTTTCTTTATTTCACTTAGCGCATCTTTCATTTCTGCCTGGGTCTTTTTTATGCTGTTGGAGTACCCGATGATTTCTTTGAGCATCCTGATTAACCAGTGTTTTGAACTCTGCATCTGGTAGATGCTTATCTCCGTTTCATTTAGTTATTTTTATGGAGTTTTGTTCTGTTCTTTCATTGGGGCCATGTTTCTTTGTCTCCTCAATTTGGCGGCCTCCCTGCGTTTGTTTTTGTGTGTCCTGGTTGGATTATCCGTGCGCTGGCTGATGGAGTCGGGGGTGCTTCCCGCATTTTGCTGTTACAAATAAAACTGCTCTGAGCACTGAGGCACAAGTCCACACCCAACACACACTGCCCTTCCCTTGGGCCAGTGCCTGGCCTGGATCGTATGGCGGGTGTTTAACTTCTTAAGAAACTCACAAAGTGTTTGCTATCTGTACACTTGCTTTGGGGACAGGTCCTTCAAATCCTTTGCTTACTTTAAAAAATTATGTTATTTGTCTTTTTCTGAATGAATTTTGAGAGTTTTAAGACATATCTGTATCCTCTGGATACAAGTCCTGGAGCGGTCACTTTACACCTGCGAAAGCATCGTTCCCTGAGAGGCCGGCCACCCAGGGAAGCAGCTGGTCCTTCCGGGCAGAGTGCTAACGCCTGGTGTCTGAACACAGGCTGGTTCTGGGGGGAGCGCTCAGAGCCCACGGCGGGCCATGCCATCCCATGCCAACCAGCAGGCGTGCGCGCACCGACCCTTCAAACCCCCGCAGGGGAACGTGTGTCCGCAGTTGCGTGTCCGCAGATGCTACCCTGAGCAACTCCCCTGGCTCCCTAAAGAGCTGTTTTAGGCGTGAGCTCTCTGGTTGGGGCTCGGTGGTCCTCTCTCTGCTGGCTCTGACCCGGCCAGACCCCTCTGGGCTGCAGCTGGAGACCCCTTGTCCCATTTCAGACAACACCCTCCAGCCCCCGTCACACTTTATAAACAAGCACAGTTCTTACAGGACGCACACCTCTCCTGCCCGCTCTGACCAGCCATTAGCCCGCTCCCCGGGCCCATGAGTAAAAGGCCAGTGCCCAGAGGTCTTCCTTGAGTGTCCGCCATTGCCACCAGGCAGCCACAGTCCCACAGATGAATCTGCACTTAAATTTGGGTCCCAGCCACTCGTTCCAAAGGGGCAGAGAGCAAAGGCTCTTGCATGCAGATCCCTGTCCAGGGGCGTGGATAGAGGGCTGCTGACCTTTGACCTCTGAAACAGGCGTGGGGTCTGGACAGTGTCCTCAGGGAAGGTGAGCGGCTGGCCTGGCCCCCAGCCGCCCCCACTGGCCCCTGAACTCAGGCCTGAGGCCGGCTGCTCACCCAGGTGTGCTCTCCCTCCAGGTGAGTGAGAAGATGTAGCAGAGCAGCGGGGAGGTGATACCTGCCCCAGCTTGGCGTGGACAGCCCAGCCCAGACAGGCGGCCCGGCCCAGTGCCCCTCGGGCCACCCTCACCATGTCCAGGAAGGGCGCGGGCAGTCGGGCCAAGGGGGACAAGGCCGAGGCCTTTGCCGCACTGCAAGCCGCCAACGAGGAGCTGCGGGCCAAGCTCACTGACATCCAGATTGAGCTGCAGCAGGAGAAGAGCAAGGTGGGCTCCCCACACCCCTCCCTGCCCCCGTCACCCCCTCCTTCCCAGGCCCCCAGGTCAGCCCCGGAAGTGCCCACCCAGTGGTCCTGGGTCCCCAGGGCCTCTTCACGTAGCTGGGAAGGACAGACACTCTGGGGAGGGGGCAGCAGGTGGGCACTCCAAGGGCCCCCACCCACAGGTGAGCATGGGGACACAGGACCCGGCCCCTGTGGACAGCCCTGGAGTGATGCCCCTTCCCCCTGGGGTGTGCAGACTGGCCTAGATCCCCAGGAGGCCAGGCTCAGCATGGCCCTCGGCTGGCTGAGGGGGGCTGAGGGGGGTTGGGGGCGGGAGCAGCTCTGTGATCAGACCTGTAAACCCAGCCCTGGGGGCCTCGCAGCCTCTAGGGAAGGCTGGGCTCATGCTGATGGGGACCCGATGGCCCCGGGGGGACGGGGACGGGTCAGGGGTTCACGGCCCTCAGCACCGTCCGGTGGGCCCACACTGCCTTCCTCTCCCCCAAATTGGGAAGATCCTGGGACATGCCTGTGGGCCCATGGTGGGGGGGAGGCTGCAAGGAGGAGAGGCCTGGGGGGGGGGGGTGCTGGGGCAAGGTTCAGAAAGCCCCAGGCTGCACGGCAGTGGCTGAGTCTCCCCACGTCCGTCCCGGGGGCCTGGCCGTATGAAGGTGGGAACCAGTTTATCCCAGGCCAGTTGCTTCTCCGAGTTACTGACTTCCTGGTTAGGTCACCGACACAGGGTATTTTGCGACACATGCATCTTATGTGGTGTCCGGAGTTCAATGTCCGCAGGTAGAGCCGTCAGGCACAGCCAGGCCTGTTCGTAGGTCTTTGGCGGAGCTGAGCAGGGACCCTGTGGGCCACGAGGCCTAAAACACTTTCTGGCAGGAAGGGAGGCATCATTTTCAGTGGGCCTGTCCTTCATGTCTGCTATTGCGTCGGGCAGAGACCTTTGCGGGGAACTGGACTGCAGGGTGGCTGTGAGGCAGCGTGGCCATGTCATCGCTCCCAGCAGCCTCCACCGGGGTCGGGGTTCAGCCCCTCTCACCTTGAACTCTTCTGCTGAGTTTTCCTCTGGCACGCCCTCCCCCCACCCCCTGTGCTGTGACACCCACCACCCAGTGCACGGCACGTCCTTTCTTCCCTGCTGACTCCCACCCAAGGGGTTTCCATGAAGGTCAATGAGATGTCATCCCTCAGGAGGGAGGCGAGCTGGGCTCCGGAGCCACCAAAGGGACTGTCGTTTGCGACAGTGGCTGGAGGGCTGGGCAGGGAGGGGCATCCGTCTGGACAATTAAGTGTCACGTATCTGCTGGATGACTGCCTTTCAGGGTCCCAGCAGGAAGCAGGGGGCGCCCTCCACGTGCCTGGAGAGAGGCGGCTGGCTTCCTCTGTTGCCGGCCCCCCGCTGACCCAGGCAGACCCGGGTCCCATCCATCCTTCATTCCGTATGGACTCTGAGCACTGACTTTGTGCCCGATGGCGGGGGTGGGGGTCATTTAGCCAAGGTCACAGCTTCTAGATGAAAATAAAACATTCAGGAAAAAAACTGAGTGTTTCCAGAAGTCTAGATATCAGGCGCCATCCAGACAGATGGCGCAGATGCTAGGTGTGCTGTCCCCACTGCCAAGGATGTCACGGCAGGTAAGCGCAGCACCGTTATCTGGGCAAAGGCAGGAGTCCGCGGCTCCCCAAGGCTGTGGCCCGGTGTCCAGCCCGCCCTCCACACAGGCTCCTTAGAGAGGCAGCGCTGGCTTCACCTTCTTGGCCGGCCTGCCCCTCGGAGCAGCAGAGCAGATTCCGTGGACTGGGGTGTCTAGAACTGACCATCAGTTCTCCTGCGACACCCGTGGGCATGGAGACACACTCCACCCACGAGGCTCGACCCGTTTCAATCACATTTTTTAAAGCGATTTTATTTATTTATTTTTGGAGAGAGGGGATGGGAGGGAGAAAGAGAAGGAGAGAAACATCCATGTGTGGCTGCCTCTCGCACACCCCCAGCTGGGGACCTGGCCCACGACCCAGGCGTGTGCCCTGCCTGGGAATCGAACCGGCGACCCTTTGGTTCGCAGGCCGGTGCTTAAGCCACTGAGCCGCAGCAGCCGGGGCTCAAGGAGATGTTCTGGGAGGGGGGCCTCACCCCAGCTCGCGGACAAAACCGGGTGAAGTGGGTGGCCGGCTGCGGGCGGGGCGGGGCCGGCCCCACCGCGCGCTCCTGTCCCTGTCGGCAGGTGAGCCGCGCCGAGCGGGAGAAGCTGCAGGAGCTGCGGCAGGCGCGCGAGCACGAGCAGCACAGGAGCGCGGTGCTGCTCACGGAGCTCAAGAGCAAGCTGCACGAGGAGAAGCTGAAGGAGCTGCAGGCCGTGCGCGAGGCGCTGCTGCGGCAGCACGAGGCCGAGCTGCTGCGCGTGCTCAAGGTCAAGGACAGCGAGAACCAGCGGCTACAGGCGCTGCTGCATGGCCTGCGCGAGGGCGGCCCCGACAAGGCCAAGGCCTCGCTGCTGACCGAGGCCAAGGAGGAGGCCCGGAAGGGGTTCGAGGTGGAGAAGGTGAAGATGCAGCAGGAGATCTCGGAGCTCAAGGGCGCCAAGCGGCAGGTGGAGGAGGCGCTGACCATGGTCATGCAGGCCGACAAGATCAAGGCCGCCGAGATCCGCAGCGTGTACCACCTGCACCAGGAGGAGATCTCCCGCATCAAGAAGGAGTGCGAGCGCGAGATCCGCAGGCTGGTACGTGGGCGCGCGGGGCGGGCGCGTGGGGCTGGGCCGCCGGGCAGATGCCAGTGCTTGCTCCTCCGACCTTGGTTCTCTTTTTTTCTAAACAGTCATATTTATTTTGAATCCCATACAATTAATTTTTGTTTTAATTTACTGATTTGAGAGAGAGAGAGAGACATCGATTTATTGTTGCACTTAGTCGTGCATTCATTGGTTGATTCTTGCATGTGCCCAGCCCGGGGATTGAACCTGCAACCTTGGTGCGTCCGGAGGACGCTCTAACCAACAGAGCGGCCCAGCCAGGGCCCCCACCCTGGCGCTCGTGCTCCTGTTGGCCACACCCACCCAGAGGCGGGGCCCGCACAGCCCCAGAGGGAGGCTGGGGCGGGGCTTACGGGGTGCTTGGAGCGCATCTTGGGTTAAACAAGTATTCCCTGTGTGCCTTCTCGTTGCTAGGGAAACGTCATTCACCCAAGGCCCGAGTGTCCCAAGGTTGTATGACCTCTTGTACACACTTTTCTTTCCCCCGGGATCAGTTTTTCATTTGCTGAATTTGCCAGGCGCCTATCACCAATTCACCCTCGCATTCCCAGCAGGAAGGTGAATCTCTCCCTGGCCCAAAGCTTTACGGACTCTGTCTGTGCACCTTGTCTGGGGGCCTCCTTCCTGGAGCACTCTCTCCTGTCTCCACCTGGCTTTCTCCCCGAACCTACGTCACCCCGATTTCCCTTCATCAGCCTGGTGACCCGTCCCTTCCCAGGCACTAGGTCCCCCCTCATCTTTCTGTTTCTTAACGTATATTTCTGATTCTGGTGGAACACATTCTTCAACATCTTTCTGGAAGCAGAGAGGACGTTCTTACTCTAATCTAGTTGAGCTGGGTATGAAATGACCGGTTGGAAAAGTCTCCACCGGAACTGGAAGGTATTTCTGCGTGTCTTCTAACTTCCTGTGTGTCCCGTAAGGAGCTGGGTAACATTCTGGCTCCTGCCCCTTCCTTCGAGCGGCTCTGTCCCCTTCCCCTCCCGGGAGCAGCACTGAAATTTTAGGACAATTCCCCATCACCAGGTATTTGTTCATCCGGTTTGCAGGGTGGTCAGGAGCCCTTTCCAATCGAAACTCACTCCCCTCGGCTCTGGAAAAGTCTCCCCTATTGTTTCTTTAGCCATTTTGTTTCACCTCTTCCTTCCGGATCCTGCTAGTCAGGTGTGAGACTGGAACTCAGATTTTCTTATTTTCTCTCCAAACTTGGCTCTTTGTTCCACTTTCTAGGAAATGTGCTCAACTTTGTCTTCTAATCTTTCTTTTTAATTTTTCGTTTCTGCCATCATCCAGTTCATTCTCAAAAATATTTGTTTTCTGAAATCATTGTTTTGGTCATTCCTCTCTTAACTCATAGACGTGATATCATCTCATTTCTCTGAGGATAATAATTACAATTGGCTCTTTAAAAAGTTCTCTGCTGTTCCTGCCACGACTGTGGGCCTCAGAGTTCTCTGCGTTTTTCATCCTGGCTGCTGCGCCGTGTCCGGAGGGTTTCCTTCAGTGGCCGGTGCCCCATCCTGTCCAGGGAGGGCCTGGTGTGAGTGGGGTCAGTGGGCTGGCACTTCTGGTGAGCTAGAAGAAATTCTGCCTTTTTGTTGGGGACTTGTCCCCTTCTACCTTTTTGTGTCTTTTCCCACTGAGAAATTTGAGTCAGGGCACTAAGGCAAAAGAAAGAAATTAAAGACACCAAGTTGGAAAGGAAGAATGCAAACTATCTTCTTTTGTGGGGGGCGTGACTTTGCCTGCAGAAAACCCTAAGGAATTTCCCCCAAAAGAACTATTGAATGAGCTCAGCCGGGTTTTGGAACATAAGATCAATATGCAAAAATCAGCTGTCTTTTTATGCGGTAGCAACAAATAAAACAATCCACTCATAATGGCATAAAGAGAATAAAATATTTAGGGATAAGTTTAACAAAAGCTGTGTGAAACCGGAACTCCAAAAACTACAAGACGTGACTGAGAGAAACTAAAGGTGAGCTAGATACGTGAGCAGACACCCCGCACCCTCAGTTGGAAGGGCGCCCAGCCTTGTCAGATGGCACTGTCCCCAGGTTGATACAAGGGTCCAACAAAGTCTGTTGCAATCCTGGCAGGCTTCTTGCAGGCGTGGAGAGGCTGGTTCTAAAATGTCTATGGACGTGCAAGCTCCTCCTCCTTCGGGTTACCTGTCTGTGTTCTTAGTGGTGGTGTTTTGTGATCTGAAAGCATACATTCCCAGGGGTCTGATTTGTTGATCTTTTTCTGTAAGGTTGGTGCCTACTGTGTCTTGTTTAGGGAGTTCTGTTACCCTGGAGCCACAAAGCATGATTTCTTTAAAACTTTTTAGCTTTGTCTTTCCTGCGTAGGTGTTAGCCACACCTGGGGGGGGGGGCGTGTATTATAAGGTGCAGCTCCAGTCATATTTTCCATATGATACACAATTCTCCTGGCAGCCTTGCTAAAAGGACACGTCCCCCCCAGCCCACAGGCCACCTCTGCATGTGCAAGGAGTCCCATACGCGTGGGCTTTCTAGTCCGTTCATCGGGGTCCCTCTTCGAGTCCATTTAGATGAGCTATCCTCACTTTGTAAAAAGGCTCGACTTCTGGAGGTGTGTCCTCCCACGTCGCCCTTCAAGAGGAACGGGACTTTTCTTGGCCCCTTAGGCTTCTAGATGACCTCAGAATCACTTCTACATAGGAATATGTTGGAATCTTTATTGGAATTTCAACTGAACTGTTAGGGAATACATTTTAACAGAGGACGTGATCATGAATCTCACACAAATATACAATGGACACAAGTCAGAGACTGTATTACACTCGTGAGGTAAAGAAGCAACAGGCCCAGTTGGCAGCCGGTTCAGTGAGGGTTGATCTGAAGAGGTTTGCGCTGCCCAGGTGGTTTGCAGAGTCTGAAGAGGAGCTGTTTGTCTGTCTGCGGACAGGGGTGTCCGGGTTCCAGCAGCTTCCTCCAGGTGAACGGCTGTCTCTGCAGAGTCTAGGTCAAAGCTGAAGGTCACAGGTGGAAGTGCACACACCCAGAGGTCAGGCAGCCCTCAAGCACTCCTAGAAAGGGAGACAGAAATCTTCCACTTCTTTTCCCCCCCATTTCAGCCTCCACGCTTTCCCCTCGAGAATGGAACCCACTGTCCCTGTGGGGAGTCCCTCGATTTGTCATTCCGATGCTCTTTCCCCACCTTCCTCGGAATGAGCCCTGGAAAAGCCGGGTCCCTGGGGCTGTTTTTGGCCAAGTTTATTTTTTTTCAATTGCAGTTGACCTTCAATGTCATTTTATCCAGTTCCGGTGTCCATCATAGTGGTCAGATGGTCCTGTACTTACCAAAGGGGTCCCCCCATAATTCCGCACCCACCTGGCACTGTGCGTGGTTATTACAACGTTGCTGACTCTGTCCCCTGTGCTGTGCTTCACACCCTCATCTGGCCAGGTTTCCACTCCAAGAGGAAGGGAAGGGGCGGGTTGGCCCTGCCACATGCCTGGCTCTGATGTCCTCTGTGAGCTCAGCTGGGTGCCCCTCCCTGGACAGGGCTGTGGTAGACACAGAGGGGGGTCTCTTTGGGCCCCGGAGTAGGGCGGGACCCCCAGGCTGTGTTGTTACCGAGCCTGAGAGCGATGTCCCCGGCACAGTTACTGCACACGTAGCGCATTTGCTACAACTGAGCTCAGACTGTCTTTAAGTTCTATCACATCAAGGCAGTGCAGGCCAAAGCAATTTCCGCTTTCTCATAAAAACCTGTGATGTATGGCATTACCCCTCCTCACCCTGTTGCCTAGACGACAGCTGGTGGAAGTGGGATCCCAGCCAACAGCAGTGACTGAGCCGGCCAGCGGCTGCGGGGCAGGTGGGGGCGTGGCCGGCCCGCTGCTGTCTGTTCAGGGACTTGCTCCAGGTGAATGGCGGGCAGAGCCTGCGCGTCCTCACTCTGGTGGCACCTGGCCGGGTCTGGGCAGCAGTTTGTCTGCAGAAACGTCATCACGGGTGGGGAGGTGGGCCTGTGGCTCCTGGGCTGTTCTTCCATTTTTTCTGAAGCTCACTGATGGCAAATGGCAGCCGCCCACGTGAGCCGCCACCAGCCCCTTCCTTGTCAGCTACTGGAGCAGGGGCGTGTGCACCCGCGCTGCGCGAGGTTGGGCAGAGCCGAGGCGAAGCCCCGCCTCTGGGAGCGCCTGTGAGCAGGTTCCGGCTCGGGTCCCCAGGTGGGAGCTGCCACAGCTCTGGGTGGTGACGGCACCCATGTTGCGCTGTGAGGGGCGGGGGGGTGGGGCTCAGCACCGGGGGGCAGAGGACCTGCCATGTCCCTGTGCTCTGTGACCAGGGGCTCTGGTTCTGTGCCCGAGCTGAGGGCGCTGTGCTGGGGGTGCGGTAAGGTGTGGGGACGCACGTGCTCCCTTGTCAGGAGGCCTCTGGCCCTGCACCCGCCACACACCGCCCCCGGGGACCTGTCGTCCCAAGGGCCTCCCTCCCAGTCCATACACGTGTGTTCCTGGGAGAGAAGGGTGGAGTGGGTTCTTGACAGTGAGGCGGGGGTGAGGGGCGGGAGTAGGGGTTCTGGACAGGAAGTCACAGTGATCAAGGACATGAAGGTGGAGCCTCAGGGATGGCGCTTTTCTTAAAAAGCAATTTACAGTGTGCCCTCACTTACCGCCGGTATTACGTTCCAGACCCCCCCCAAAGTGGGAACCTTACATGTATTCTACACTTTTAAACCTACGTAACTTTAACAACATACGTGTACAGTCCTGCAGAATCCCACAATATAGCAAAAAACCCGAGATAAATAATTACTTTTTAAAAATCCCATAGTACAGTGAGGCTGTGGTAAGTGAACCGCGATCTAGGGAGGGACTGCTGTAGTTACTTTAGAGAAAGGGGACGGGACCCCAGCCAGGGCGCAGAGATGGCTCTTGTCGGGAGTCAGGCTGTAACGGAACCCCCGGGCTGCTCCGATAGAAACAGAACCCATGGGCTGTTTAGTTAGGGGCCCGATTGCCCGCCGCCAGAATTATAACTCTCAACACCAGAGTTTAGTGAAAAGAAAAAGAATTGTTTATTTAACAGATATATAGATTTAGATTATTTGCGGATTTCTGCTGCTAGGTCTTATGTTCTTTAAAACACCCACAAACACGTAGTTCTGCCTCCCCCTACCAAACCAGCCTAGCACTGTTTCCCTACTTCCCAGGCACAGTTCAGCTTTACCAGCAGCTGCCAATCACTCAGTTCTGATCGGGGAGGTCTTTCTGTGCTGTGGTGCCCCCAGCTCTTAATGCAGAACTGCGTGGATTCTCAGCCTCCTTGTAAACTGCCTTCCTCCTGCAATCCGCGTGGATCTCCTCTCCTTCTCAAAGCAGCCTGGCGAAAGTTTCTTCTTCAAGCAGCCTGGAGGACCCCCTTAAAGCAGCCTGGAGACCCCTGCTAAAATGTCTGCAGCTGCTTTTAAATCCCTGACCGAGTCCTCTGACGCAGTGGGTGTAGCCACCAGTTCTGACCATTCACAGAACCCTATGCAGGCTCTGTAGGCTCTTTCCTACCATCCCCTGGTCCAAGACCCCTCCCATCTTCCTGGGTCTTGGAAGTTTCAAAGTGGATCTTTGTGCAACAAAGTTTCCAGCCACTAGCCCCAGGCATGCAAAGGCATCCTGAAAGCTGCTTCCTTTCCCCTATCTCCCAGCGGCAAGCTCTGGGGTTTGTTTTTGGACTCCCCTGTTTCTGTAAGAAGGCTACAATCATGAAGAACAAGAACAAAGTGAGGAAGCAGCACTGAAGCAGCCAGACAAACAGAAATTCAAGGCAGGCCCCTATCAGTGCTAGAGAAACGTCTATGACCGGGACTGAAGACCAGGCTCCGAAGTGTGTCCTGCTCAGCACCGTGATCACTGCGACCAAAGCAAAGTGCTCACCTGCAACGTTGAAATAAAAGGCCAGACACAACTGCAGGGTTGAACTTACTGCTCCTTCTGGGGGTCGAAACAGCCCCAGAGCCGTTGTTCATTCCGCCGCTGGAACGGGAGTGGCGGGGCTGCAAGTGCTGCTGGGAAGCCGCTGGAGACTGTAGACGCACGCTCGGCTGCCTGGGGAGGGATGCAGGGCCTCTGCAGAGCAAACACTCAGTGCGGATGAGACCTCTGGATGCTGGAGGCAATACTTTCGTCCACAAGGAGGCCACGTCGAACGCAGGACAACAGTCTCGCTTGGGGGCAATGTCACCAGCTGCAGACTGAAACCCTTTGTGATGGGGCGGGCACCATGAGAGCCCAGGGCCTTCCAGCAGGTTACCAGGCACACACGGCCAGTGTCCTGCAGGAACAAAGTCACAGAGGAGCCTGCTCCTCCTCCAAGAGGCCCCCCTGAGTTGCTGGTCAGCAGAAGTACTCTTTGGAGAATAACATACCTTTGAAGGTCTGATTATTGTTAAAATGCTCCTGGACAGCCTCCTCGTATCGGTGACCTTCACCCAGTGCCGGTCTCTCTCCCTCCGAGCACTGCCTCTGTGATCTGGCCCGTGGCCTGCTGCCTGAGGAGGCCCTCCACCCAGCCCCCCCCCAGCAATCCCCCCCTAAATCCATGCCCATGGGTTGTACATACAAGTTCTCCCGCTTCACCCTTTCATATATTCTTCTTCTTTTTTTAAATAAATAAATGATTAATTCATTATTTTTATAATAAAAAATAATCCCTCCCTCTCAGATATTAAGACCCTTTATAATCCTATAAAGGACAATGGGCGAAGGTCTTGTGCTCCTCTAGCTGCTTCAAGCTGGACATGGTCATCGTCCTACGTACCCTTGGGTCCAGAAATCCCTAATAAGAGTGGGGGTGTGGAGGGGAGGGTGGCCTTCCCACGTGGGGAAGGATCGTGCAGACTCCAGGTCGGCTGGCTGTCCCCGGACAACGGCGTGGAAAAATACGTTCATAGATTGAGGTGTACTGAGTCATACAGCCTCCCGTCCCGTCCCATCACGTCCTGGCTTCACGCCCCTCACTGCCCCCCAGCCCCCGACTCACCCAGAGCAACGCCCGGTCCTGCAGGCTCCGTGCCGCTAAGGGCCCTGACAGGTGCACCGTTTTTCTCTTTCGTCCCCTGGTTTTACTGCACCTCCTCTGTGCTCAGCTGTGCTTGGGTGCACAAGGACTGCCACTGTGTCCCACGGGCCTGTGGGATTCAGTACCGAAGCATGCTCTGCGGGTCTGCAGCCAGGAGCAACGGGCTCTATGTACCCTGCAGCCCGGGGGGGCGGCAGCCTGGGTGTGTGTAAGTGCCCCTGAGATGTCCACACAGCGACGACATTGCCTAACGACGCACGTTTCAGAACGTGGGCAAGTGACAGGTGAATGTAACGGGGGCGGGCGTGGGGCCCGGCCACTGGCTGAGGGCCCTCAGTGGAGAAGCTGCCTGTGGGTGATTCGGGGCTTCAGGACAACCCCCTGGGAGACACGGGCACTGAGCTTAAAGTGAGCTCCCCATCATTAAAAGATCAAACCCTGTCCTTTCCTTTGTGGGGGGATCACGGAGCCCCGGCAGGCGACACGTGGCGGTGACCCTCGGGGAGGCCGGCTGCTGGTCTCACCCTCCTCTTCAGTAGCTGATTGCAGCGGGCTGTGTGTGCTGAGCCTGACTTCTTGTTCTTCTTGTTTCCTGAAGAAAGGAGAGTGACTTTCCAAAGCGTGGGTGTCAGAGTGGAAACGCCAGGCCACAGGGCGTAGCCGCCTGCTGATCTGATTTCCTTCTCCCGGCCTCTGTCTCCACTCATTGGCTGTGTTGCCGCTGCAGTTCTGTGGGTTCCGGCAAGTGGGAATTTAGCAATTAAGGATTTCTTTTATTCTCCTCAGTTCGCCGCTCGCCCATAAATTCTGTGATCCGGGCTAATTAGACGTTGCATCTTTGTGCCCAAGCTGACTTCAGCAGATGGCTGATTTATTAGCCAATTGTAACCCTCAGCTGCCACCAAGCACCAAGACGGCCTATCCTGCTCTGTGGTTCAAAAATACATTTTAAACCGAGTCTTCCTGCGACTCTAGCGCCTTATGTAATGATGCTTGCGGGCACCCCTCTGTCCATCTGAAGCGTGGGCGGTGGTGGGGTTTGTTCTGCCGGGCCCTCTGGGAGCCCACCTCTGG
Organism: Furipterus horrens; assembly: GCF_987537825.1. Classification (NCBI taxonomy): domain Eukaryota; kingdom Metazoa; phylum Chordata; class Mammalia; order Chiroptera; family Furipteridae; genus Furipterus; species Furipterus horrens. The sequence goes on from NW_028327175.1 coordinate 202,481,441, forward strand.
CCGGGGCGCTCCCGAGGCTGCCCAGAGAGGGGCATGGAGGCAGGTGGCTTCTCACAGCGGTTAGGAGGCCGAGCACAGGTTCGCTGCCGTGAAGGGCGCGTGGGGAGGGCTGGCGTGGGACGGGGGGGCCCTCCTGATGCTTGTGCATTCTGCCTGTCGCTATGGTAACCTCCCTATCCCCTGCCTGCGCGTGTGACTGTGTTCTGTTCTCCTTGTAGATGGAGGAGATAAAGTTTAAGGACAGAGCAGTCTTCGTGCTGGAGAGAGAGTTAGGGGTTCAAGCCGGGCATGCTCAGAGGCTGCAGCTCCAAAAGGAGGCTCTAGATGAGCAGCTGTCCCAGGTCAAAGAGGCTGAGCGGCACCTGGGCAGCCCCAGACGGGAACTTCCTTTTGCAAGCGGTGCAGGAGACGCCTCAGACCACTCGGGAAGCCCTGTAAGCACCTCCCCAACGCCCCGCCCACCCGGAGCCGCGGGGACCCACCCCACGCGTGCCCGTGGCTGCCAGGCCCTGCCAGGCGGCTCCCCAGGGAGCCAGAGCCTCCCAGCCTAGTGTCACCGACCACGCCTGCAGACCACCAACCAGCCAGGCCTGGGGCCTTTTGGCTTTCTGTCTCAGTCAAGAGGACAGACAGACGTCGTCCTCCCTGCCCCACTGCTGAGGTGTGCACAGCCGGCCTTCACGGGGTCTCCCCGGAGCCACAGGCCCCCAGGTTGCTGCGTCCCTGGTGCTGGCCAGGCTGCACCTGCCCGGGGCTGGCGGGGCATGAGGCTGCGGGGCTCCCCTCGCCTCACGTGGGCCCCGCCCCTCACCCCGGCCCCGCCCCTCATTCATGCAGTGATTTCCACCGCTCGCGTCACCCGTCACCCTCCCACCTGCTTCTCATGTGACTGTGACCCTTTTCTGCTTCTCCCGGGCCCGCCAGGACGGCGCAGGGCCACAGCCGCCCAGCCGTGACCCCGTCCGTCTCTCTGTCACTGCTCCTCATTCAGGGCCGGGGAAGTCGGGGGCGGGGGGACGGGTTCTAAATTCCACAGAGGCTCCCCGTGGCCCGCTCGGGCCGGCCCCCAGCCTCTCCTGCACCTGCTGAATGAGGAATCGCCCCTCTGTCCTGGACACGCACGTGTGAGCTGAGCCAGCCCTCGGGCAGTGACACTTGATAGTGCTACAGTGATCCCTCACTTATCGCGGGTGCTACGTTCTAGAGCCCCCCCTCCGCGACAGGTGAAAATCCGCGAAGTAGGAACCTGACATTTACTTTACTGTTTATATATATTTGAAGGCTTTATAAACCCTTCCCACACACTTGTAAACCGTTCCCAGTCCCTTATTAACCTTTTCCACGCTTTTATAAACACTACTTACGTTCTTAAACATATTCCACACTCTTAAACCTACGTAACTTTAACAACGTATGTATACGGAACCGCAAAATCCCGTGATATAGTGAAAAATCTGCAATAAGTAATTAAATATAATATTTCTAAAAATCGCGCACCACAGCGAGGCCGCGATAAGTGAACCGCGATATAGAGAGGGACCGCTGTATTCTGCATGACTGAACGGAATTAGCGCCTGTCCTGGCTCATTACCTGATACATGCGTGACCCCCGGAGACTCAGACTGGACCAAGTGTGTTCGCTGGTTTTGCCTGAAGTCTCAGTGGTTCTACATGGCCTTTCAGGAACGTAATCCTGGGACACCAGCTTTTGAGGGTCTTAGGTCAAATGTGCTCTGCGCTCACATGATCACATCAGGGAAGTGGCTTCCCCCCTGGGGGCGGGGCGGACCCTTCCTGACGGGCAGCAGGCGTGGGGGCGGATCGCAGGGGCCTGGGGGGCCAGTGCTGACACTCCGGGGCTCCCTGCAGCCAGCGTACCTGCGCGCACGCCCTTGCCCCGCGCTTGCATTTTCTGGTCATTGCTGCTCCCGCATTCCGCACCATCTCGCGCTTTGCCGAGCCAAGGGGCTCCAGCCCCTCGGAGGGCCCCACCGCCCACCGCCCACCCGGAGGCCCGGGCCCGTGACCCAGCCGCGCCCCGGGTTCGCGGTGTGCTGGGCTGTGCGGAGGCCTCTGTGTCGAGGACCGGTTATTTTGCAGTTGACCTCTGTTTTAGGAACAGCAGCTGGACGAGAAGGATGCTCGGCGCTTCCAACTTAAAATCGCAGAGCTCAGCGCGATCATTCGGAAGCTGGAGGACCGGAACGCCCTGCTCTCGGAGGAGAGGAACGAGCTGGTGAGCCAGCGGCGGGGGCGCGCAGGCGGGCAGGCTGGGTCCTCGGACCCCAGGGGCTCGGCGCTGCGGTGTAGCGATGGGGTGGGGGTGGGGGTGGGGAATCCACGTCCAGAATTCCTCGCAGAAAGGAGCGCCGGTGACCAGGTTGGGGCTGGCGTCTTGGCCTCCTGGCTGTTGCCAATAAAACGGTTGAGGGCCCATTCGGACCTCAGACGCTGGTTGGCTGATCCCTGCTCCGTGTCATTGGGGGAAGCCTCCTCAGTTCTTCACATAGTGTGGGAGGTGTGAGGACGTCACCCTTCGGTGGCGCCGTCACCGTCAGTCCTTGCAGCCACTGAGATTTCCGAGCAGCTTGTGCCCCAGTGAGTGCTTCTCACAGCGCCCGCGGGGTCCCGGTGCCGCTGCCCCCCCTGGACCTGATGGCACCGTCCGCAGCCGCGCCTGCTTGTCCTGCGCGTGCTCTGTCTGTCACAACTAGAAACACGGTGTCCATCACCAATCGTGTCTCTCAGCTAAAGCGAGTTCGAGAAGCTGAAAGCCAGTACAAGCCACTGCTGGACAAAAACAAACGTCTCACTCGGAAGAACGAGAGTCTGTCCCACAATTTACGTCGCATGGAAAACAAGTTAAAATTTGTCACCCAGGAGAACATAGAAATGGTAAGGGGCCCTGATGTGTCCGTCAGCCAGCAGAGGGTGCGCGGGCCTGCGTTGCCATAACGACCTCTTCCGCGGCCCTCGTCCCCTGCCTGGGGAGTGACAGGAGCCAGCAGGGAAGACACTGAACAGCCACATCTCCCAGCCCCAGGCCGCCATCCAGCTCTGAGCACTGTGGGCAGAGGTGGTGGGGGCCCCAGCACAGGCCTCAGGGGAGAAAGGAACAGCAGGCCAGGCACAGGGCTTGGGAATCGGTGGGGGTGGGGGTGGGGGTCCCCTCCTGCCGCCACGACTAAGTGGAGTTGGGGATGACGAGCTGGAGTCTGGTGTGTTCCTTCTGGTCCTGAGGGCCCCAGAGACCCTGAGTGAGGGGCTCAGCAGTGTGGGGGAGGGGCAGGTGTGCCCCCGCAGAGCACTCCTCTTTTTACACTCTGACTTGAGCAATAGCAGCAGGGTGTGAACTGGCATGGACAGCTCACAGGGTCTCGTCTTGGGGAGCATCATCTCCCCATGGGCGCTGAGCCGGGCTGCACCGCCCCGCCCCCACATCGGGGACCAGCCAAGACGCAGCCTTGGTTTCCCCAGGCTCGGCAGCGCGGCCGCCCCAAGGTCTGAGCAGAGAGCGGGAAGACCCTGGCATCCCATCTCCCACTTGGGCCACCCGGCTCCACCCTCGCGACGCGGTCTTATTGGTTTTTCAGAGACAGAGAACCGAGATTATAAGGAGACCCAGCTCCTTGAATGACCTGGACCAGAGTCAGGACGACAGAGAAGTTGACTTTCTGAAGCTGCAGATTGTGGAGCAGCAGAACCTCATAGACGAGCTTTCCAAGGTGCCCGGGCGCCAGGGTCTGGCCCTCCCCTCCCTGCTCTCTTCTGCCCCGAGAGGTCACACCCTGAGCCCATGGCCCCTGGGGTCTGCCACCAAGGATCCCCCAGGAGGTGGGGGTCGTTTGTCTTCTGGCCCCTCCCCGGTGCCTCTGGGGCTGGAGGCGGCCCTGCGCAGAGCTCCGCGCTCTTTCTCCTCATCGCGCTGGGCCGGGCGTTCCGGGAGCCACCACTCCGCCAGCATCAGGCCCTGGCCCCCGAGGCCACAGCCAGGGGCATGAGACAGCAGCACCCGTTCCCTCACGGCCCTGCAGGCCGGAAACCCACAGTCGGGGCTCTGGCAGGGACAGGCGTCCTGGTGCGTGGGGGCGGGGCTTCTGGGGCCACGGCTCTCCCGCCCCTGCCTGGCTTCAAGGGGCCTTCTCTCTGTGTCTCTCTTCTTTTTTTTAAAGCCACTTTATTTTTACTTTTTAAATATTTTATTTATTTATTTTTAGAGAGAAGGGGAGGGAGGGAGAAAGAGAGGGAGAGAAACATCCATGTGCGAGAGATACATCGATCAGTTGCTTCTCACACGCCCCCAACCGGAGAGCTGGCCTGCAGCCCAGGCCTGTGCTCTGACTGGGAATCGAACCGGTGACCTTTCAGTCCGCAGGCCAGTGCTCAGTCCACTGAGCCACACCAGCCAGGGCTGTGTCTCTCCTCTTGTAAGGACACTTGCCCACCCCAATCCAGGATGGCCTCATCTCAAAATCCCTAATTTAATCCCATCTGCAAAGACCCTATTTCCACAGAAGGCCACAATCCCAGATTCTAGGGACTATGACGTGGCCCCACCTTTTGGGGGGCCGCATCAGGCCATCTGTACTGCCCTGTCCTGCAGCCCTGAGGCCCCCAGCCCAACTTTCCAATCCTCCGTGCGTCCTGATTCGGGGCACATTCTGCTCGTTGTTGGGACCCCAGCTAACGCCATGGTCAGGTCTTTCAGAATGAGCTGCCAGTCCTTCTGTGTCCTCGGGCCACAGTGGCGGCAACAGCCTCCCTCTCTGCGGCTGGCGTTGCACGTGGCTGGAAGTGCTGTTTCAGTGACTGACATCACCTCCGAAGTGACAGGGATGGGACAGAGAGGTGGCCCTGCCCCCACAGGCTGCGGGTTGGGGCCCCCCAGCAGCCTCCCTGAGGCCCGGGCTCCTGTCTTGCCCAATGACGCCGTGACCCTCAGTTTCCACAGTTGTAAGAACTCAGGGAGGGAACAGGAAGGGGAAACACCCACACAAACACACATCCCCGGGTTCCGAAAGGCCACCTGTCCTGACCGAGGGCCCGGGGCCGCAGCTGGGGGAAGGAGGAAGGACTGGCAGACTCGTCCTTCCCAGGGCAGGAAGCGGCAGAGGTGGGGGTGCGCAGGGCTCTGGGGTCCTGGGGGCAGGTCCACGCTCGGGTTCCCCAGACTGCTGTCCTCTCTTCCCATAGACCCTGGAGACGGCCGGCTACGTGAAGAGTGTGTTAGTAAGTATCACGCGGCCCTATCTGTCCTTGTCCCTGGGACCCCACCTGGCCTTGTCCCTGGGACCCCACCTGTGCCCACAGCTCCTTCCAGGCCAGACAGAAGTGGCCGTGCCAGCATCTGGGTGGATTTTGTGGCCACAGTGGTACCTGCCCTGAGGCCTTGGTGTGGTGACTGAGGACGTCCTCTGTCAGGGGGCCGCCTCTGCCGCTGGCCCGTGGCAGCGCCCAGCTGTGCTCCTTCTTGAGTTGCTTAATCACACAGAGGCCTGTGGGCTCCCCTCCTGGGGCCCTTCCCCAGCCACGGGCCTCCCAGCCAGCACGGGCCTGGGGTCCGGGTCTGGTGGGTTCTGCCAGGGTCACAGAAAGGCAGCCTGGCTTCCGGAGAGAAGCGGGTTGCCGCTGCCCATGCTCACAGGCCCCCGCCCCCATCCACGGGCTCCACTCCTGCAGACTTGCGCTCAGAGGACACAGGGTCTGGCCCATCTGTCCTCTCAGGCCCCTTTCCATGCATGCCCCTCAAATGCGCGTGCGGGACCCCAAACCAGCCACAGCCATGAAGGAAGCTGGGGGGGCGCCAAGGGTGGTGAGCCGGCCGCTCCTGCCACCCGAGGGGCCGTGGGCACAGGTGCTGTGACGGCGGGAGCGGCCTGTCCACGCAGGCAGCAACACGCCACGTCCGCCTGTGCCTCTGACACTGAGAGAGCTGCTCAGTCACTCAGACGCGTCCCTTCAACTGGCCTCTGCAGGAGCGCGACAAGCTGCTGCGGTTCCGGAAGCAGAGGAAGAAGATGGCAAAGCTCCCCAAGGTGAGCGTGAGGGCGGCGCGGGGCGCGGATGCGCGGGCTCCAAAAGCCGCCGAGGAGGAAGGAGCCTCTTCCTTTGGCGGTGAAAAGAAAATGGTTCCATTATTTCCAAAAACGGTTCCCGTGAAATGACCGACGCAGGGTCCAAAGTCAATACTCTGTCCATAATTTTAAATTAAAAATCCAGCCTTCTTTCTTTTAAGATATATTTTTAGAGATTTTATTTATTTACTTCTAAGGGAGGGGGAGGGAGGGAGAGAGGGGGAGGGGAACATCGGTAGGCTGGCTCTTGCACGCGCCCCAACCAGGAACCAAACCCGCAACCCAGGCCCGGCCCTGACCGGTTTGCAGGACGACACCCAACCCACTGAGCCACACGGGTCAGGAATGCCTTTTTTCTGTTAAATGTCCACGAGAAGATATGAGCTCGTGACAACAACAAGGAGGGGGAGGGGTCAGCCACAGGCCCTGCGTGGGGCCTGCCAGGACTCCAGGACCCGAGGCCCGAAGCACGGCCACCCGCCGGCTGCAGCCCCTGGTACGCAGGCCCCTCCCGTGAAGACCTGGCGGTGTCTCGGCAGCACAACCCTTTTCTACAGAGCGGATTTTTATTAGAGCAGATCTGCGAGACCTTTCCTAGGGGCCCGGCTCGTGTCCTGCTTTTTACAAAGCACGTGTGTTTTTGTTTGGTTTTGAACAGTCCGCGATGTTCATTCGTGGGTTTGTCTGGGCCTTAAAAAGGCCCCCAGGAGGTACGAGAGGTCGCTTAGTGCACTGAGGGAGGGTCAGAGGCCAGCCGACAGCAGGAGCCAGCAGCGTGGATGGGCTGGGGGAGGTGCGTGCTTCCCTGAGACGGGGAGAGACAGGCGGGTGAGTCAGGAGCCCTCAGGGAGCAGAACGGGCTTGGGGGCCATACTTGAACTGGAGCACACGGGGGCCTGGGGGAGGGGCCGGGCTGCTAACCTCAGAGATGAGCTGTGGGGTGTCCCTCGGGCAGGGCCCTCATGCGAGCTGGGGAAGGACCAGCTTTTGCTCTTGTTTCTACTTTTATTCTGATCGGCCAAGGATGGTACTTTGAAAGCACAACAAAAATGAATCGCTAGAGAAGGCACCACTTGCTAAAGGCAGGGCTGCTGCTCACCGTTAGTCCCGGGACACGTCACCTGCACAGTGACATCTGCGTGCCGCTGCCCTGGGACGTGCAGAGCTGGTCCTCGTGGCCCTGCTCAGTCCACACGGCGATGGCAGCCACCTCTCCGTGGACCTCTGATTCCCTCTCCGCTCTGCTCCTCGCCAGCCTGCTTCCACAAGGGCCGTGTGGCCCCTGAGGCTGGGGGGCTGAGGTGGAGCCTGGAGTGCGCTGGGCAGGGGCCCACGGCTGGGCAGCAGAGGAGAGGGCAGGCGGGCGGCCCAGAGACCCGGGGGCCGGCGTCCCAGCCTGGCTGGGCGGGGACTGACACTCTCCCTTCCTTCAAAGCCGGTCGTGGTGGAGACCTTCTTCGGGTACGATGAAGAGGCTTCCCTGGAATCCGACGGCTCTTCCATATCCTACCAGACAGACAGGACGGACCAGACCCCATGCACCCCAGACGATGACCTGGAGGAGGTACCGGGGCGGCAGGGCCAGGGTCGGGGGGGCAGCTCCCTGCAGAGGTAGCCAGGTGGCCCTCCCTGGCCCTGCCCCCACCCCCACAGTGCAGGGCTCACACACCCCTCTGCTTCACCCCGTCCAGTGATCCCCCTGCAGAGGTTAAAGGGACTGCAGCACGGCTGGGGAGGCCTGAACCCCAGCCCGGGGCTGTCACCACCACCGGGGGGCGTGGGGGGGCACACACGGGGAGGTGCGCAGGCAGCAGAGGCTTCATCTCTGACAAAAAGAAGGCCACGTACCATCCCCCGTCCCTCAAACTCAGCCATTTGAGTCTGTGCTGACTGGGCCTGCCCTGTACCCAGGGAACAAGAAGGGACCGCCCCTGGCAGGGACCCGGTGGCCCTGGAGCTGCCTGTCGCCTCAGCCTCAGACACGGCAGCTCACCTGCCGCCAGGCGGGCTCAGGGCACAGGCGGGGCTCCCGGGCCCTCGCACGCAGACCTCTGCTTGTTTCCTGGGCAGTGAGCCCTTCGGGGTCTGGTGGGGCCTCAGAAGCAGTGGCCACAGCCCCGTCCTCTCACGGGCAGCAGGTGTCACTGCAGCCAGCAGGAGGCGTGAGGGGCCCGGGCAGGAAGGGCCTGCAGTGGGTGGCAGGTGGGGAGGGATCTGGCCGTTGGGGTGGACAGCTCCAGCCATGCTCTCCTCCCGGGGGTACCAGGGCGGGGCGGGGCTCCGGCCACCCACATTCCGCCCCCCACAAGGGGCTCAGACTCCCCTCCCGGGCCCCAGGGAGAGGCAGGCCCTCACGCTGGTCTGTGCGCCTCTGCAGGGCATGGCCAAGGAGGAGACGGAGCTGCGGTTCCGGCAGCTGACCATGGAGTACCAGGCCCTACAGCGCGCGTACGCCCTGCTGCAGGAGCAGGTCGGAGGGACGCTGGACGCCGAGCGAGAAGTTAAGGTCTAACTGACTCTCACTCCAGGGGCCCTCCCGCTTGACCCCCAGCTGTGGCAGGGACACGGGGGCATCACCCCACATTCCCACCCGGGCCCTCCTCTCCTGCAGTTGGCATGGCCGTGATGCCCACCAGGCGACTGGGAGCCTGTGTGGAGAAGCTGTCGTCTGGGCTGGGCCGGGCCGGGCTGGGCAGGGGGGCAGCTGAACCTCCTGAGTGTGTTGTCCTGCTCCGTCCGGGCCGGCCTGGAGGCCACAGGGCCTGCTGCACCGTGAAGGTGGAGTGACCTTTGTGGCCACCCTGGCAGCGGTGCATTTAGGGAGCTGTCCCTCATGGAGGTGTGGGGAGGGGGAGGGAGGGCCAGTGTTCGAGCTCGGGGTTTGCCGTTGGCCGAGACGGTTCATTCATGCAGCCCACGCTGAGCCCAGGCTGTGCCCCCCTCGTCCCGGGCCTCACAGGGCAGCCCCACCAGCGCCCGTACGTGTCCCACTCCTGCCCCGCTTCCTGGGTGGACGGGGTTCATCCTCGTCTGTGTCCCTCCTGGGGCTGACGGGCGCTCTCTGCTGGCTGCCAGGGGAGGAGAGGCGGGGTCCCTCACAGGGCTCCACCTGAGGTCCTCTCCCACCTCCCTGACCATCCCCGAGCTGCCTGGACTCGAGGGGGAGCAGCTACAGGAATGGGGGTGGCGTGGGCAGGGACCGTGTGGACTCGGTCCGTTCCCGGTGGCGCCGGGGCAGCCGGGTGGGACCGGCCGAGCCTCTTCTCGAGTGGCAGACGGGCAGCTGCTGTGACCACTGGGAAGTGGGAAGAACCTTTTCTGTTCTTCCTGTTGGGCAGCGGAGAAACATTTGTTTGGGGGCCACACAGACAGACAACATGGCCTCAAGGTCTTTGCCTAGAGAGTAAACACATCCAAACTGTGTTTTTAAAAGTGACACCCCACACAGGCAGACTGTTGGGGGTGTCACCTCCCCCTGCACAAGTCAGGGAGGCCTGGCCATGGGGGGGGAGCACAGGGACAGCCCTTCCACCTGTGGTCCCCAGACTGGTGGCCGGCACCCCTCCCCTCCCCCAGTCGGAGAGCACGGGGCGAGGGCTAACGAGAACCCCACCCCCACCCCAGGTTCTCCCAGACCCTTCACTTCTGTCCCTGCCGTCCTCAGGGAGAGCGGCAGCCAGGAGAGGGAGGAGGGGTATGTGGGGAGAGAGAGGGGGTCAGAGCCAGCGCCAGGGCCGCGTGGGCCTCCCTCCCGAGTCGCGGGGCCCCGGGCGCCGTGCCCAGCCAGCCCCAAACGCCCACATCCGTGTGCCCTGGAAGCTGTTCCCAGGGGCAGGAGTGCCCATCGGGAGGAAGTGCCCATGGTTCAGACCCCAGAGGGAGTTAACTCACGGGAGGGTGGCTGGGACCCCTTAAGTCCAGGCAGCACGTAGGGGGCTGGTTTCCTAAACAAGGGACAGGCTCAGAGGAGGAGGGAACCCATGGGAGGCTGAAGGGAAGGTGCTGCTGGGGCCCGGCCGGCTGGTGGCTTTGCCAGCCCACCTGTGGGTGGTCATCACTGTCACCCAGAGGCAGGGACACGCCCTGGCAGGCACCCAGCAGCCCTGCCGCTCTCAGCGGCGGTTTCCCCCGCAAAGGAGGGTTTCCCCCACTGATCCCTCAGAAAGAACCCCAGACCTTCCATAATCCAGGGAGGCCGCGTGCTTCCAGCCAGCCTGGGGGCCCTTCCTTCCGCAGAGCCTTCTCGCAAAGCCACCGCCGGCCGTTCCGCACTCACCGACCCCGCAGGCCGGCCCCGGAACCTCCCCCGGGTGGCCGTGTCCTGGCTCTTAGGGAAAATTTGATGTCTCTCTGCTCCCGCCCACAGACCCGTGAGCAGCTCCAAGCAGACGCGCAGAGGGCGCAGGCGCGGATCGAGGACCTGGAGAGGGCGCTGGCGGAGCAGGGGCAGGTGAGCGCCGCCGGGCAGGCATGTGGGGTCCGGCCGGAGCAGGGCTGTCCCCTCCGGCTCTCTGCCCAGGATGCCCGAGGAGATGGGCCGTCGGAACCGTCCCGAGGTGGCAGCTTCAGATGCTGGGCATGGAGTCCTCTTGTGGAGCCCTTGTTCCGCGAGATGGTGATTAGAATGTGGGTTTCCGAGTCCCTCCGGCTGCGCGTTTACTTCTCCGTTTCCGCTCCCTCCTCAAGGACATGAAGTGGATTGAAGAGAAGCAAGCCCTGTACCGGAGAAACCAGGAGCTTGTCGAAAAGGTGTGTCCGACCTGTGCGGGTCTGGTCGGTTCCCCAGGAAAAGCACAACGGCTTGGCGCTCACGGAGGCGCGGGTCCCTGCAGCGCGGGGCGGGGGTGCCTGCCGGTCCCACCCATGGGCCCTCCCTGCGGCCCACTGCTGCGGGCTGCCTATCTGCCCTCCCAGCTTCCTGGGGCGAGCGGCCAGGAAGGAGGCAACCGGCTGGGTGGGGCCCAGCGTCTGTAGCAGCTTCTCGCTCCATGGTTGGCCGGGCTCACACGCACACACGTACACACACACAAGCCAACACACACATGCACACTCACGGCTTGTGCTTTTCTCGGGCTGCAGGGAGCAACAGTCCCTTAATTAGTGACGTCGGTTCTGGGGAGGGCCAGGCAGCCACAGCATGTGGTCCTGTGGCCAGCGTCCCTCCAGCTCTGGACAAGCTGGGATCCCAGAGCGCTGCCCTGGCCTGGGTGAGGCAGGGGCCTCATGGGGACACCTCACCCCTCTGTCCTGGGTGGGGCCCTCTCTTTCCCGGCCCCATGCACCTGGCCAGGAAGCTTCCCCACCCCGCATTAGCGGAGGGGTAGGACCCAGCCAGGCACGCTAGGGTGCACCCCCAGGCGCAGGCTGGAGGAAGGACCTTGAGTCAGGCGCCCCAGTAGTTGACTGACCTCACATGCCCTCCAGTGTCTCCTCCATCTTTTATTTTACAGATTAAGCAAATGGAGACACAGGAGGCTCGGCTCAAACATGAGGTCCAGGATGCAAAAGACCAGAACGAGCTGCTGGAGTTCCGGATCCTGGAGCTGGAGGTGCGCCATGGGCCGCGTGCCGGGCGTGAGCGGGGGCGCTGCGTGCTCGCCCGCAGAGCTGGTGGGACGAAGGGCTGAGCCAGCCCCCCGCTCAGCCTCTCTGACACACGACCCCAAAGGCCTGCTTGGAATGGGTGCACCTCTCTGTACGAGGGGCCATATGTGGACCGACACCGTGGTCTGGGCTCTGCTGTGCTGGTCCTCACCCTCCGCCGGGCCCTCGGCCCCCTTTTGGGGGGTGGTCAAGTCTGCTCCAGGAGAGCTCCGGCTGCGCCTGGAGGCCCCCATGGCTCCACCCACCTTCCACCAGCCACTCCTCCCTGCGTGGGTAGCCGTGACATGTGATCCACCTCTGAGGTGGGAAGGCAGGGACTGGGCTGGTGTCCACCCTGCCGCTGCCCCTGTGGGTGGCCATCCTCTCGGCCTCCAGGGCTCCTGCAGTGGGTCCTGGATGAGGGTGTGGCAGCTCCAGCCACTGTCCTGGGGGCCTTGCTCTGGTTAGGCCCATGGGGGACACTGGGGTTCACGGCGGATGGTCCTGCTCCCATGGGCGTCTGCTCAGGGGCTCTCTCCTCGAGCAGGTCCCGCGAGCTTTCAGCCAGCACCACAGCCGGGGCGTCGCGCACACTGAGGTCCCTGTGGCTTCGCTGTGTTCCCTGGCTGCCCCCTGGCTGCCCCTGGAGGGAGGAGATGGCAGGGTGGGGTGCAGGGGGCCTGGCCCAGCCTTGCTCTCCATCTAGGAGAGGGAGAGGAAGTCGCCCGCCATCAACTTTCACCACACCCCCTTTGTGGACGGCAAGAGCCCCCTCCAAGCGCGCTGCGAGGCAGAAGGCGTGGCGGTAAGCCCCGCCCCAGCAGCACCCCCGTGCCCACGCCCACCCGCGCCCTGCCGGCGCTCACCTCCCTGTGTCCCATGTCTCCCTCCAGGACATCCTGGTCACCGAGCTGATGAAGAAGCTGGACATTCTCGGGGACAACGCCGTAAGTGTATGTGGCTCTCCTGACTGTGCATGCTGCTCACGCCGCCCCCGGGGCCCCGCCCCCCGTGGTCCCAGCCCGTGAGTCCAGCTGTGGCCCTGCCCGGCCGCCCCTCCTGTGGCCAGAGCTGCTGGACATGGGCCCCAGGCATGTGGGGGAAACCTCATTCCTTTCTCGTGTTGCTCCTGTGCCCGTATGGGTGGCGCCCAGTGCCCAGAAACATGGGAGGGTGGGGCCTCTGCTCTGCTGGGGTGCGGGGCCTGCACCCAAGTCCTCAGCAGAGATGCTCTGGCCACGTGTTTTCCGCTTCTGAAATCCCTCTCCATCTTTACCCTTCCAGACCCTTGCTGGGAGGGGCCGTAGCTCTGAGGAAGGCCTCAGACACCCCAGACCTGGGAGCCTTGCGTCCTCCGTTTGGGAGGGGCAGAGCCCACAAATAACCCCATGTCTCATTTAGGGCAGATTTCCATTTCAGCAGCCAACTCCTGGAAGGAGCCCTCATTACCGAGGGACGAAGGGACTGTGCCCCTTCCTGCGCCCCTCCATCCTCTGCCCGTCCATCTTCCATCCATCCATCCACCCATCCTCCCTCCATTTACATTCCGTCCCTCCATCCGCCTTACCCTGCGCCTCCCTCCCTCCCTCCCTCCAGCCTCTGTTCTCTGTCCTCCATCCGTCTGTTCATCTGTCCATCCGGCCTCCGTCCGTCATCCTGCACCTGAGTCCCTGCCCAGTGGGTGCATGGACTGGGCTGGGGGGCAGCCCCACCCCACACCCCAGAGCCTCTCCCCAGGACGTTCTCACAGACACAAGGTCTCCGGCTGCAGTCAGGCACCTTGAGCTCCCCGTCCTGGTCCCCATTCTCAAGGGAGAGTGCGGCCCTTCCCCAGATTAGTGCACTGGCAGGTGGAAGAAAGGAGGGCAGGTGCGTGTGAGCACACACACACACACACACACACACACACAGGCGTTGGTGCGGCCTGGCCAGTGTCCCCAGGTAGGAGTGTGGTGCACCGGGCCCCAGGCCCAGCACCACGCCTGATTTGGGGGAGCCAGCCTCTGTGCCTACAGCAACAGACCCCCACCCTTTGCTGCCTGCGTGGGTATCAGGTGGCAAGAGAGCCCCGCCCTGAGGGCGCTGCCACGGCAGCGGGAACCAGAACTGGGGTCTGAGCAGGGCCCGCGTCATGTGCCCACGCCCTGTGAGGGGGCTCAGGGGCCCCGAAGCCAGACCCGCCCCACCCAGAGGGCCTGCCCAGGTGGGCTCGTGGAGGGAGACGCGAATAAAACGTGCAGAAAAGAGGCAGAAAGAGCAGGCGAGGGGCCGGTCCACAGCCTCGCACGCGGGACCTTTGCTCCGCATCTTAAGCGGCGTTTTGGTGACCCAGCTGCCCGCGGGCTGCACACGCCGAGAGCCGCTGTAAGCGAAGACGGGGACGTAGCACGGAGGCCCGTGGCTGCTGCCTGCCTGCTGGACGCGATGCCCGGCCTGTCCCATTCAGCCGGGGGGCTTAGACCGGCAGTGAGGGGGCAAGGGGGACAAAACAGGAAGGCACCCAGGGGAGCAGGGTCAGGAGAGGAGGGAACCAGACTCCTGGGAGGGTATTTCAGCAAAAGCGTTTTTAGCTGTAGCCCCAGCCCTACACCCTGCATCTGTTCAGTCAGTCCCACTAGCACCCCTCATTCAGCCCCACTGTGCACCCCCATTCAGCCCCACCATGCACCCCTCATTCAGCCCCACCGTGTACCCCCCTCATTCAGCCCCACCGTGCACCCCCCATTCAGCCCCACCATGCACCCCTCATTCAGCCCCACCGTGTACCCCCCTCATTCAGCCCCACCGTGCACCCCCCCATTCAGCCCCACCATGCACCCCTCATTCAGCCCAGCTGCCCCGGTGGTCCCGCCCCTGACTATATGTGTGTTCTGCTTTTGGACACAGAATCTAACGAACGAAGAGCAAGTGGTCATCATCCAGGCCAGGACAGTCTTGACTTTGGCTGAGAAGGTAAAGGGGCTGTGGATGCTTTGGGGGGCGGTGGGGGGGTGCTGGCTCCCAGCAGGTCTCCCTCTCCTAGCTCAGCTCAGAGAAGATGCTCTTCCTGGGAGGAAGGGGTGGGATGTGGGGGTCTCTGCTCCTGTGCCCTTGGGAGGTCTGGCACACGCGTGGGTCGAGAAGCACCCACCATCCCTGTTGCAAATGGCAGTCGGCAAGCCCTAACCCCCGTGCTAACTCTGGCCCCCATTCCCCCCTAAAGGCCAGGAGAGGGGGTGGGTCTCTAAGACCATCCACGTTCTGTTTAACCTGCCAGGACCCTCCTTTGGGGGCTGCCACACCCCGGCATCCCCATACCCTGGTCCCACACACAACCCCAGCCTGCCCAGTGCACCCTAGACTGCCCTTTAGCATACCCTCTGTGGGCCCCCAACAAGAAGGGGTGTCCAGCGAAGAGGGATCCAAGGACCGGGGCCGGGAGAGCCGCACCCCGCCTGCAGCACCGGGCAGAGCTCGCTGGGCATGTCCCCCTGCTGCCCCTGCTGCCACCCCTGTCCCTGGGGCAGTCTGGGGGCATGCTCGGCAGGGAGCAGGCCAGCTGTGGGCCGGGCCCAGATGTAGCCTGCACCCTGGGCACACGGGCATCACGGAGACCGCGGTGCCACCCAGCCCGCCTCCCACGAGGGTGGGGCTCTTCCCTCTGGGAGGAAGAGTGTTGGGGGGGACATAGGGGCCTCCCTCCCCCGCCAGGCTGTCTTCACAGAGCGGGAGAGGTGGGATGGCCACCCGAGGGTCACAGTCACCTGCTCTGCTTTGTGTTCAGTGGCTCCAGCAGATCGAAGAGACGGAGTCAGCCCTGCAGCAGAAGATGGCCGACCTGGAGATCGAGAAGGTTGGTGGGAGCCCCGGCACGTGGCCTGCTCCCCGGCATCGCCGGGCCAGGCCTCTGAGGCTGAGACTCAGGCCCTCTCGTGTTTCAGGAGCTCTTCAGTAAACAGAAGGGCTACCTGGACGAGGAGCTGGACTGCAGGAAGCAGGCCTTGGACCAGGCTCACAAGGTGAGGGAGGAATGGCCGCCGAAGGGTGGGAATGGGGAAAGCGGGCCCCACGCCAGCGGCGCCAGGCCTCAGACCCCTGCCCGGGAAGGGCCTGGCCAGTGTGACCGGCATGAGGTCACTGCCTGCATTTGTCCCTCTGGCGCCCCTGGCCCGGTGAGTTCCGAGGATGTGTTTACTGCCTGTCAGCAAACAGTTTGCCTGTGAACACGGGCACCCGAGCAGAATCAAAGGGACATTTGAGATGAGTTGATAAGACAGAGGTCACCGAAACATGATTCATTTGCAAAGCAGCCAAACACAGTTGAATGTGAGTAGCCCCATTCTACTGGGGACCCCTGCCCTGTGCACCCCCACCCCCCACTTCAAGACCAGCACATCAGCCTGCAGTGGGGAACAGCGCTCCCCACCAGGGAGCCCCAAGGCCTTCTGCAGGAATGAAGCCCAGCCCTTCCTTCGGCAATTAGCTGCCCCCGACAGTCAGTCACTGCAGAACAGTCCTAGGCTGTGTATGTGCCTTTGTCTCCCCATGGAGCGCGAGCCCTTCAGGTCAGAGCATGCCATGTGCTGGTCCCAGAAACGCTGTCCGGTGGCCCTGGCAGGCTGGCCCAAGCAAGGTGGCTCAGGGACTGGTGGAAACCCGGCCTGGGGTCTGGAGCTCAGCATCTGGCAGCTGGGAGGCCCGAGGCCAATGGCTCGGCCCCTCCTGGTGAACAGAGGTGTCAGCTCCTGTCCTGGCACTGACAGGCAAGGAGGATGGCCCACGTGCGCAGGGAGGCGACAGACACCCCACCCCCCACCCCGGCTCCGTTGAGACCCTCCTCACGGTGCAGACTTGAAGCCCCAAACTCAGCTGTATGTGTGTTAGAAAACGGGGTGTCCCTCAAATGCCCTAAGAGCGTGGGTGATGTGGCGTGGCAGCTGCTGGGACAGCTGGGGACAGTACTCTGTGGCCGTCTGGAGCAAAAAAATGTGGGGCCCAAAAGTGGGGTTTTTTTTGTTTTTTTTTTTTTTCATTTCTTAAAATGTCTCCTCAGCCTAAAGGACATTGCATAATCATTTTGCCTAAAGAAGAGTAAGCATTCATTTCTGAAGGTGTTACATTTTTGATGGGAAGGTGGAATTCTGCAGTTTGAGAATTTGGTTTTTTCCAAAGACTGCATCTGTGACATTTCCAGAGACACGGTCTGTAAAAGTGCTCCAGATCAGATGGCTAAGTCCTCCGGCGTTTGTAGCAGGACGTGTATTTGGCTGCCGGGTCCCAGCAGCAACCACGTCGCTTTGACTGTGGTGCCTTCTCGGTCACGAGGGGATTTCGGGGAGGCTGCAGAGGGGTAAGGCCAGAGGCGGAGTAAGGTCGGTGGAGGCCTGGGGCACAGAAGAAAATATTGGGCCCCTTGGGAAAAACAGAGGGGCAGGGAAAATAAAAATACAGTTAACCATATTTTATGCAGCGCAGTCATGAAACCAAACTTGGCATCATTAGAAAAAAGTGTAAAGTTGGGGTTTTGCGGGGCCCTTCAGAAGTCAGGGCCCAGGGCGCGTGACCAGTGTGCCCGCGGTTAACCCCGCCTCTGGGTGACCTTTCCTGGTCACCATGTCCCCTCTGGGCCCACTCGGCTCACGGCCCAGGCCTTCCCTACCATCGGCCTCACGGAGCAGCCCTGGCCTGGTGCCGTGGTTCCAGCTTCCCTGTTTCTCCTAGTCTTTTAATGAGGGGGGTCTGTGGGGCTCCAGGCCCTCCCCTGAGGTCCATGGTGACCACGGGGGCCCCTCCTCCCGGGTCCGTGGAGAAGCCGTCCACCAGCACAGGCTCCAGAGTGCTGGGTGGTGCTGTTGCCAGAGAGGCCAGCTGGTCGACCTGGGAACCCTAAGGCCCAGTCCTGCCTCCTCGAGGATGCTGTGACCCCTCGGGAACGGAGCGTGCCCTGTGTCTGCGCCCCGGAGCCAGAATGACACTCAGTAGCCCTCCCACTTGGTGTGGGGAGGGACTTGAATGAATCATTTCTGGGGACACAATTCGCCCCACCGTAGGTGGCATTGAGGACAAGAGTCCTGGCCTCAGTGGGGGACAGGCAGGAAGTTGGGGACATGACCCTCTGTCCTTAGTGACACACACCCTGTGAGCGCTGCCCTCCTCCTTCCCTGGGGCTCACGGAGCCAGGTCTGACGGAGCTTGTGAGCCAAGGAAGAAGCCTTCCCTCCCCTGTTCTTTCCTCAGGGACCCACCTGCCCCCTGGGCTGTTCCCCAACTCTGGGCTCCTGTATCTGCGGACCACGTTTCCCAACAGTACAAATCATTTAGGGAGCCCGGTCGGTGTCCATGCTGTAGGGCATCACAGCAGCCAGTGCAGGAGGAAGGAGTGCCCCCCACTCAGGGGCTCAGAGACATGCCCCGCGGGACAGGGTGCCTGGCCCCCTCTGCGAAAACTGACCTCTGCCCTCCCACCAGCACATCCTGGAGCTGGAGGCCATGCTGTTTGACGCTCTGCAGCAGGAGGCGGGGGCCAAGGTGGCCGAGCTGCTGTCGGAGGACGAGCGGGAGAAGCTCAGGGTAGCTGTGGAGCAGTGGAAGCGCCAGGTCATGAGCGAGCTGCGAGAGCGGGATGCCCAGATCCTGCGGGAGCGCATGGAGCTGCTGCAGCTGGCCCAGCAGGTGCGGAGGGGGGTGGGAGCGAGTGGAGCTGCCGCAGCTGGCCCAGCAGGTGCGGAGGGGGATGGAAGCCAGTGGGGCTGCTGCAGCTGGCCCAGCAGGTGCGGAGGGGGATGGAAGCCAGTGGGGCTGCTGCAGCTGGCCCAGCAGGTGCGGAGGGGGATGGGAGCGAGTGGGGCTGCTGCAGCTGGCCCAGCAGGTGCGGAGGGGGGTGGGAGCGAGGGGGGCTGCCGCAGCTGGCCCAGCAGGTGCGGAGGGGGATGGGAGCGAGGGGGGCTGCTGCAGCTGGCCCAGCAGGTGCGGAGGGGGGTGGGAGCGAGTGGGGCTGCTGCAGCTGGCCCAGTAGGTGCGGAGGGGGGTGGGAGCGAGGGGGGCTGCTGCAGCTGGCCCAGCAGGTGCGGAGGGGGATGGCAGCCAGTGGGGCTGCCGCAGCTGGCCCAGCAGGTGCGGAGGGGGATGGGAGCGAGTGGGGCTGCTGCAGCTGGCCCAGCAGGTGCGGAGGGGGGTGGGAGCGAGGGGGGCTGCCGCAGCTGGCCCAGCAGGTGCGGAGGGGGATGGAAGCCAGTGGGGCTGCCGCAGCTGGCCCAGCAGGTGCGGAGGGGGATGGGAGCGAGGGGGGCTGCTGCAGCTGGCCCAGCAGGTGCGGAGGGGGATGGAAGCCAGTGGGGCTGCTGCAGCTGGCCCAGCAGGTGCGGAGGGGGATGGGAGCGAGGGGGGCTGCTGCAGCTGGCCCAGCAGGTGCGGAGGGGGATGGAAGCCAGTGGGGCTGCTGCAGCTGGCCCAGCAGGTGCGGAGGGGGATGGGAGCGAGGGGGGCTGCCGCAGCTGGCCCAGCAGGTGCGGAGGGGGATGGGAGCGAGGGGGGCTGCCGCAGCTGGCCCAGCAGGTGCGGAGGGGGATGGGAGCGAGGGGGTCTGCCGCAGCTGGCCCAGCAGGTGCGGAGGGGGATGGGAGCGCGTGGAGCTGCCGCAGCTGGCCCAGCAGGTGCGGAAGGGGATGGAAGCCAGTGGGGCTGCTGCAGCTGGCCCAGCAGGTGCGGAGGGGGATGGGAGCGAGTGGAGCTGCCGCAGCTGGCCCAGCAGGTGCGGAGGGGGATGGAAGCCAGTGGGGCTGCTGCAGCTGGCCCAGCAGGTGCGGAGGGGGATGGAAGCCAGTGGGGCTGCTGCAGCTGGCCCAGCAGGTGCGGAGGGGGATGGAAGCCAGTGGGGCTGCTGCAGCTGGCCCAGCAGGTGCGGAGGGGGATGGGAGCGAGTGGGGCTGCTGCAGCTGGCCCAGTAGGTGCGGAGGGGGATGGGAGCGAGTGGGGCTGCTGCAGCTGGCCCAGCAGGTGCGGAGGAGGATGGGAGCGAGTGGGGCTGCCGCAGCTGGCCCAGCAGGTGCGGAGGGGGATGGGAGCGAGGGGGGCTGCTGCAGCTGGCCCAGCAGGTGCGGAGGGGGATGGGAGCGAGGGGGGCTGCCGCAGCTGGCCCAGCAGGTGTGGAGGGGGATGGGAGCGAGGGGGGCTGCCGCAGCTGGCCCAGCAGGTGTGGAGGGGGATGGGAGCACGTGGGGCTGCCGCAGCTGGCCCAGCAGGTGCGGAGGGGGATGGAAGCCAGTGGGGCTGCCGCAGCTGGCCCAGCAGGTGCGGAGGGGGATGGGAGCGAGTGGAGCTGCTGCAGCTGGCCCAGCAGGTGCAGCCTTGCACGCTGAGGGGCTTCCACTGGCCTGCGACTGGCACGCCCCTGTCGCAGTATCTGGGGAGGACCATGACCCAGTGCCTTACCATTTCCTTGGGCTTCTGGCACCATGGTTGATGCTCTGAAGTTCAGGAGCTGGGAGGCGAGCATGGCTGAGGGGAGGCCGCCCTCCCCTGTCGAGGGGAGACCATGTCCCAGGGGACCCGAGCCAGCAGGCCCACCCCTGTCCCAGATGCCGCATTGGGGACGGGTTCACCATGCTGACCAGACTTGCAGACGGGGCCTCGTTCACATGACCGCCAGGGCCCACACCCCAGCAGCGGCTGCTCTGGGGCTGTTTGGGCACCAAGCCCCCGAGTGACCTCAGAAGGCTTTTTTCCCAAATACTCTGATTATTGAAGACCTTCCTCCTTTTCACATTTCAGAGAATTAAAGAGTTAGAAGAAAGAATAGAAGCGCAGAAGAGACAAATAAAGGAATTGGAGGAAAAGGTAAAATAAACGCAGATTCCGGGGCTTACGTGGTCACCAGAGCGTCAGGAGGCGAGAAGAACCAGTAACTCATGTGGGCGTCATGGAATCCTGACTGGGCGTGGGGGCAGGGCCCACGTGGACAGAAAGGTCTCAGGGACGTGGCAGCTCTGGGCCAGGAGCCAGGAGCCTGAGTCCGGGGTCTGGGACGCCCCCTTTGCCATGGCCCAGCCCTGCACCCTTGGGGTCCACTTCTCTCATGGTCTCAGTCTCCCCCGGTCGTAGAAGGGGGTCCGGACCAGAGACCCAGGCTCCCCGAGAGCTGTGCGGAGGTATTTGATTTTTCCAAGTTCCCCAAGCACATTGGACTAAAAACCAAGCTTCTACAGGACAGGCTGTCCCTCAGGGACAGGCCATCTGTCCAGTATGAGTCTCTCACTTCTGGTCCTTGGCACAGTGGCCTCCAGGTTTAGGAAACTGCTGGCGTGCAGTTAGTTTGGGGCCACGCGGCGTGCGGCCTGGGGTGGACTGTCCAGTCCTTTCCTGGACCCCAGCCTGTGAGACGTGGGTCACGGGCGCTATGTCCACTCACAGTCACAGTGAGACTTGGCGCTGCCCAGACTGAGTGGCCGGAGCAGGCCTGGGGAGATCCCAACTCTTCCTGTGGGGTTTTGCTTAGTTTAGGGCAGTTTATTGCCATAATCTGGGGACGTTTCAGTGACCTCTAATGACCACAAGTGATCAGTTCTTGGGGTCAGTCCTGCTGGGGAGCTCACTGAGTGCTGAGTGAAGGTCCACCTCGCTGCCTGCCCTTCCAGAGAGCGGGAGGCTGGTGTTTGGACGGGACCCCTCGCCGTGGGCTGGTGGGAGGGCCAGCAGAGCCTCTGTGCTCGCAGGACAGAGGGCCCCCTCCCAGCAGCAGTCCTCCCACAGCTCGTCCCCTCCCACCTGCCACCTCTCCCACCAATGACACCTGCCTCTGCCAGGCAATCGTCATGGTAACGGCAACCCCACTGTGCCCAAGACCGGCCCCTAGAGCCATGCGGGGCGCAGCCTCCAAATGGGCGTTGGGCAAACAAGGATTTACGCTCCACATGTTTGCGGGACACCCAAGAGGGTCTTGCTGTGCTCAGGGCTCCGGCCTGGCAGTGGGTGCAGCCTCCTGCTCCCCCAAAGGGAACATGTCCCCCCTTTTGCATCTTAAAGAGCATTTGTATTAAATGCTGGCCTCTGTATTCTACCTAAAGGAGCTCTGGGTTTCCATGCACTTGGGTCAAGGCCCGCTCTTCTTTGGTCCAAACTGCTCTGGTCCTCCCCCAAGCCCCACACGCTGTGAAACGTCCTCAGGACGTTGCTTGTACTTTGTCACTGACAATGGGGCTGTCAGGAGTGCGGGTGCCCGGCTTCCACAAGACTCTCTCTGTGTTATTAGCCAGTGAGCACTGTCACTGTCAGTTCTGGTGACAGGCCCAAGTGGCCAGTCACCCCGCAGAGGAGGAAGCTGAGCCCCTGAGAGGTAAGGTGACCGGCGGAGGCTTGCTCGTGCTGGGGACGCCCCAGGAACGTGGCCTCCCGACGGTCACCCGCAGCCCTGCCTCTAGCCAGCACGAGGTCCCCAGAGTCTGTCTCTAGGTGGTGGCAGCATGTCACTCAGAACTAGGGGGTCCCTCCAGCCCCCCGAAGCACGGTCCTTGCACTACTGGACGCCCACACGCCAGGACGGCTCCTGAGCCCCAGCCGACCCCTGTCTTGTTCTGTCTGTGGCCATGTTATTTCCTGCCAGAAGTACTACAAACTCTTTTCTCTTTCTTTCCCTCCATGTCTCCACCCTCCCCTTCCTTTTCAGTTTCTATTTTTGTTCTTGTTTTTCTCCTTAGCTTTTATTCTCTGGTCCTAGCTCGCCCGGGCGCCCTGACCTGGTGAGTATGTCATCGGCGAGGGTCCCACTCTGCCCCTGCCCAGCAGCCCAGGACCCTCAGCCGACCCTGGGGCCGGGGTTCCAGGGGCCTGACATTGTCGGGGTGCACTCGGCGCTTGCCTTCCCCGATGATGGGGGCCTGTGCATACCCCGAAAGCTCGCGACGCGGTGTTCCTCTGTGTCCAGGGCATCGGCGCTGGCGGAGCACAGCTGTCACGTTCTTGGTCTTTCCCCCGTGCTGTTGGGTATGAGCTCGAGGCAGGCGGGAGATTCGTGTGGGAGGGCCAGCTTCCCCGACGAGCTGGCTTTCGGTCCCAACCCCCTGTGGAAGCCGACCACCACCTCCTCCTAAAATAGCACGAGAGGGTCTCTGTCCGAGGCCCCCGCCCAGGAAGCCCCTGGGCGCCCACCCCGAGGCCTCACCCCTGCAGCCCTTTCGCGGTCACAGAGCTGCCTGCGTAATGAGTCCATGTTTCTGTCCTTCCAGCCCCCCAGGGAGCCAGACCCTGTGCCTCCAGCTGGACCAGAGAGCAGCAGGTGCCCAGGCAGCAAAGCGAGACAGCCCGTGTCATCCCTGAAGGCCTGGGAGGCTCTGCTCTGTGCGGGCCCCTTCCTGCCGAGGAGGAGGCAGAGGGGGGCGCTTGAGTGGCTCTAAGCGGCAGCCCGAGAGCTTGTTTCCCAACTGGGCTCCTCAGGCAGAGGCCTGGCCGCGCTGCTGGACCTTGGAGTCCCTCCTTGGGGCACCGCCCCCCAATCCCGGCTCCACGGATGCGTGAGTGCCCTGCTGTGCAGGAGCAGAGGGCGCGTCCCCAAGCCTGCACGCCTGCCTGCCTGGCTCCCGCAGCAGCTGTCGCACGGTCGCAGAGGAAGAGCCTCAGACAAACGCAGGCGCCCCACGGAACGACAGAATGAAGGCTGTGGCCACTGCCATGGTGACCTGCGTCAGGGAAACCAGAACAGGTCCCTGGATGTGGCGAGGAGGGTCTCCCTGTGCCACCACAGACTCTGGGACTCCCTCTCTGGGGTCCCAAGCACTTACTGATGGACACGTCACCGTGCCCCCCTCGTGTGTGATGCTGTCACCGTGGGCACAGATGGAGCGTGGCCACCGCTCCGTGCCATCACCACGGCCTCCTGACCCCGCCTGAGATGTGAGGGTCCTGTCTGAGCCACGCCAGGAGCCTGGGGGACCGGAGCTTGATGATGATGACCGGAAGTGGGACGAGATGGAATGGGCCCCCTGGAGAGAGGCCTGACCCCTCACACCCTGGAGGCCACCCTAACTGTGCAGCCAGACCTCGCCGAGGCCCCAGGTGTCCGTCGCCACTGCCCGGAGGCCTCGGGCTGCTGGAGCCGAGGGCGAGTGAAGCTGCTCTGCCCGGACTCTGCCCTCCACAGCAAGGGGCGCCCCGGGTGAGGGCACAGCAGTGCACCTGGGAGCGTGGGGAGAGCCGGAGGCCGAGGCGGCGAACAGGTGAGGCCCTTCTGCACGGTACGGGGGCGGCACTTCCCGCTGCGGGCCTGGGGCCTTGCAGGGCACTCACCTCCCTCTGCCGGGCGGGATTCTGCCCTGCTGGACTCTGCTTGGTCCAGGGCGCCCCGATGAAGTGTGGGTCCTTCGCTGGGACTGCGCCGAGGGTCTCTATGGGTGGGCGGGGCCGGGGGGCAGCTGCCCCTCCTGGGTCTGTTGCTCCCAGCTGTTCCTGTTTGGTTTGAAAGTGTTTGCGAGCTTCCCAGATAAGCAGAGCTACACGGGAAGGTTTCCAGCCCCTTCTCCGTTGTCCTCAGAGCTGATGATATGCATCTGAGTGGGTTATTTGGGGGTCCAGGACACAGGTAGGGGTGGTGTTTGGGGACAGAGAACACAGGTCCCACCCACCTGGACCTCTGCCAGCGAAGCCTGTGTGGGGACCCGGCTTCCTGGTGTCCTGTGCGTCTCTGGGACCCCCAGCGGGGCCGTGGGGCCGGCCTTGGCTCCGCCTGCTGTGGAAGGAAGGGGCTGCTCCGTCCGGTGCCAGCAGCTCTGTGTTTCCCAACAGCCAGAGCCTGGCGGGAAGTCCTGGCTCACACACGGCTGCGGGGCCTGTCTGCGGGCTCCGTGTGACCGAAATCAGAAGGTTGTGCCCTGGCCCGTCTGCATGGGTCCATCTGCACGTGTTATGATGGGCGTCCTGCCTCTGCAGCTCCTAATGGGGCTCTGCCATCCTGGTGGCCCCCACGTCCCTCCCCTGTCCCTCCCGGTGCTATGAAGTGAGCGGTCCACGGCCTTGGTTTGAGGCACATCCCCATCCGTGGCTACCTCCCCTCAGCACCGCTCAGTGTCAAAGTGACACCGGAGCCTCCCTCTCCTAAATGAAGAGGAGGCTTTGGTTGCTGGCGGCCATCCTTGTCAGGACAGTGCCCGTCACAGGGCAGGTGTCTGTCCATGGAGCTCTGCTGGGGGACCATCTGCGTACTTAGAAGTTGGGTTTAGATGCTCAGACCACAGCAACCCACAGCACGCTCCCCACCTTTGCTGGCTGAGAAACCTGTGGGTGTCTGACGTTTGTGACCCCAGGGACCTTGCCATTGACCCTCCCCCCTGCCCAGGGGCAGCTCCAGGCCGCCCTCCTTGTTAGAAGGCCCTTCCTGGCTGCTCCAGACATTACAAATGGAAAAGGCAATAAGGAAGAGTTGCTGCCTAACACAGCCTTTTCCCAAGTAATGAGATGAACATGGGCTGGAAACGGGGCAGCTCCCCTGGGCATCGCGAGGAAGGTTGAGACCTCAACTTCTGCATGCGGCTCCATGCGTGGGGCTCACGGTCTCGCCTTTGTGGCCCCGTGGCCTCCCGGGAGGGGTCGTTGGCATCTCCTGGGCATAGGCTCAACCGTGGCCTGGGAGGTGTCCCTCCAAAGTAAAGCTTTTGTCTTCACTCTCTTCCAGAGGAAAGCACCCGTGGGTAAAGCCAATGTTAGTGGGGTTCCTTCCCACTGAGGCCTCGGGCCCACAGCCCAGGGACGCCTCCCGGCACTTGGACGCGGCCGGCAGCCGGCACTTCCGTGGGCCTCACGCCTGGATGGCCTGCAGTGGTTGCTCTCAGAACTGAAGAAGTTGCAAGGGGTGCTTGTGCTTGTGTGTGAGCAGGTGTGCATGTGTGTGCATTTGTGTGCATGTGCACTCACGTGCTCAGCCAGAAGACTGTGCACAGGAATGGAGCTCTTTGGGGTACTTAGAAGTCAGCCTGCAGCCAGGTGCTAACGGAACTCACAACATCGTATAAAAGGAACCAAAGTGCATCCCCGGGAGGCTGAGGAAGCATTAGGTTCATTTTCCATTTGTGTCGGAAGAAACGGTCACCGCTGGTGCGGTGGCGCCCAGTGCAGGCTGGAGTCCCGTGGTGGAGCCGGGAGGCATTTGTAGGACCAGATGGATGGGCTCCTCCCGGGTGACTGCACGGCGCTGCTGGCAGCGCTCCGCTCGACGCGGGAGCCAGGGCAGCCACCTCTGCTGCTGTTCAGGCTGCACTGACTCTCTCACGGGGACAAGGCTGGGGCCAGGTCGCCGCTTCTCTCGCTGAGACTGGGGTGGGCGCTGGTTTCTCACGTCAGAAATCTTGCCGGACTCCCCGTGCAGTTCCGTTTCGTCCTAGTGACGGTGCCGGCCTGGCACCTCTGCTGTGCTCAGCAGCGACCGGCAACAGTGGCCCTGCATTCGTGAAAGCCTCCCCGGAGGCTTGGGTGAACTGATCGAAGTGTGAGGGACGTGACCCAGGTATCCAGAGGCACCCCAGGGTCCTGGCCCGGGCACGCCTGCACAGGAGCAGCAGCCACATGGGTGGCCGGCTGTTCAGGAGCTGCAGACACGAATGTGAAACTCAAGGTCACATCCCTGTCTCCTTGGATTGTGACAGCTTTGCATGTTGTCTGACCGTCTGGGGTACTTCCTACACCAACCCACTCACCCCAGACACTGAATCACAGCCTGTCACTCAGAAAGGGCACACGACACAGGAGAGAGAAGTGTGTACGTGTGCTCCGATGCAGAGAAACGTGTTATTGCATGTATGTGGAAAGTGTGAGCGAAGGGAAGAGGGAATGACCCAACGACTCCTTTATCGACATTCCAGGCCCCAGATGGTTGGCAGCCCTGCCGTCCATGGAAAGCACACGCTGAGGCGCAATGTCCCGCGTCCTCCTTAGACAGCATCACGCTTGGTCATGGCTCAGAGTCCCTGCTCCATTGATCAGAAAATTCAGCGTTTCAGGGCTGGGCTTTTGCCGCAAAGGCAACGGAGCGCTTGTCGCTGATCCTGCCTGTCTGGGGTGCATCTGAAGAGCTCAGGTGTTCTGAACAAGGTGCATTTTCTAAATTGCCAGGTGTACCTTTGATTCAGGGCCAGGGGCTCTTCAAACCGGGGGCGTCTGTGTGCACATGCTTCGCTCCTTCGTGGACCAAGAGGAGGCCCCGGAGACGCTGCCAAATATGCCGACTGTGTAACCGGAACCGAGCCGCCAGCAAGCCTGCAGCCCACAGCTGTCCCGTGTCACACTGCGTGCGCATGCCCAGAGCAGAGTCCTGTGTGGAGCGCAGCTCGCTTGCTGGCACGGATGTGTGTGCACCTCAGTTCTGTGGCCTGGGTGCCAGCTGCTGGAAGATGGGGCACTTCCTTGAAGTGCTCTGCCCGCACGGGGCCCCGAGCCTTCAGGATGCCCCGCGTGCCTTACATGGCTGGGGTGCACCAAGCGCGGAGTCGGGGAGCAGGGTTGCGGGACTGGGTCCGAGGCACTGTCACGACAGCCTGCATTTGCCGGCCCCCCGTCATCGGAACGTTAACGTGGGCTGTGTGTTTTAACACAGTAATGAACTTACGTTTAGGCTCAGGAAACCAAGTTGTTGTACAAATATGTATCAAATCATATATTTGTTTACTGTATATTTTTTAAGAGCTTTATTGTAAATTTATGCAAAAAAAGGAGCAGGACTTTTTCCTCACGGCAGTGTGCTAGCTGGTATGTGCATTCCCTGACCAACTCAATAACGCGCCCTACCCACGTGATCTGTTCACTGGCCTGAAGTAGGTTTGTATGGTTGTCAGCCACAGAATTTTACACCTATTTTTGTATTGTGATTCCGACGATATATATATCAGAGAATTTTTACTCATTTGTAATTTATTGTACAGTTTTAATAAAAATTGTTATACATCTTAAAATAGCAATGTGCTCCTCACAAGGCATCAAAGCTGGGCCTCTTTAGCCACCTCTGTGCCTGGGTCAGCACTGACGCAAACCTCTTCCCACACCAAGGGGGGAACGTGGGCCTGCTGCCCACTGGAGAGGGGCCGCAGGCGTCTCCCCTGCAGCCTCCGGCGCAGGGCAGGCCTCCTCCTGTTGCTGGTTATTGAGCAAGAAGCAGGAGAGAAAATTCAAATAATTTAGAGAAGTGGAAGAATTCTGCAAGTGAATAAGAATGCCTGGCAGCAGATGCACACCCAGGTGAGTAAAGGTGCTTCATCGGTCGCTTGGGGGGTTGGAAACCAGGAGGGGCGGGGCATGGGAGAGCGCTCACAGCTCTGCCACGTGGGCGCTCAGTCAAGGACTCCAGAGCCCGCAGGGACCTGCTGTCCAAACCGATGCTTTGAGGTGCCGCCTGCACCAACGGGATGCAAAGGCTGGGCCCTCTTGTCCTTGAAAGTCAGTCTGCGGGACTCCCCAGTGACAGCCTCGCCCTGTGATGCTGGGCGAGCTGAGTGTCCTGCCTCCTCCCCCTGAACCTTGAACTTGGCTTTGAGAGCAGTCAGGAGCAGCTAGCGTGGCGCCTGCCCCCCAACTTGTAGATGTTTGGAGTCAGAGTCTCCCTGCCTGTTGTGGGACCCCCTCCACGGGGTCTGGTACGCAGCTGCGGCTCCGATACACTGTGGTTGCCCCTGTGCCCAGTCCTCCCTCGCCCTGCTACTGGCTTGAGCGGGAGGTGGGAACCCACACGCGCCCCGGAGAGCAGCTACGCTTCGCTGGGACAGAGCAGGACGCGCACCCTGGGCCCAGGCCCAACACATCAGCACTCCCTGCATGGACAGCATTAGTGCTTCGCAGCCGCCAGGCTAGGGCGGACTGGAGTCGGGGTTGGGGGTGGGGGGGGGTGGCGAGCAGAGCGCTAGGCCCAGGTCTGCCCCGCCCAGAGGCTGTGCCCAGACCCCGCTGCAGGAGGCTCCGGGACCTCCACTCCTTCCCTGCCCCTGCCATGGCCACTCGCCGACCGCTGGGTCCCGCGGAGCCTCTGCCCGCATTCCTGGGGACAGTGGGCACAGGCAGCCCTCGGTCCGGCCCAAGCTTGGCGAGGTCTTCCGCTGCGTGGAGGACGCCTTTGAGAACAAGACCCTGCAGCTGGAAGCCCTGGGTGGCAGCCGCCGGGGCCCTGGGCCGGAGAGCCCTGCTGCGGGCGGACCACACAGGGACTCGGGGACTGAGAGCCAGGTGCAGCCGGGCCAGCTGGGCACGAGCGGCCGTCCGTGGCCCAGGCCGGCGGCCCACAGCAGGTAGTGGTGCAGGGCGGAGGCTATGGGCGGCGGGGCCAGTGTGAGGGGGTGTGGACCCCAGGCTCCCCCAGGCGCCGCATGCCCACACCCGGAGGCTGCTGGGGGTGCGGGCGGCGAGAGCGCATCCTTTTCCCAACTCCAACTCCTCCGAGGGGACACGGGGCTGGAGACACGGGGCTGGAGGCGGGGCCTCCCTCTACCCGACTGGTCGAGTCAGGGTCTGTGGCTCCTCTGTCTGTTTCGCTATCCACCTTCACCCCTCCCCCACCCAGCCCCGACCGGCCTTGGCCTCTGGCGCCCAGGTTCTGGGTCTCTGGCGCGTCTGGGCTCTGGACAGCTGCTTCTGGGTGCCTCCCTCCGTCTCAGTGTCTTCCGATTTTTTGCCCCCTCCCTCCTGCCCCCAAACTTCGTGCGCGGGTTGTAGCGCTGGCTCGCTGGGAGGTGCCGCCACCGCCCTGTCCTGGGTCTCCGACCCCGACCGGCTTATCCTCGAAGGAGCTGGCTCTGGCCAGAGACCCCTTCCTGGACAGAGTCCGGCTCCCAGAGCGCCTGGACCTGAACTTGGGATTGGGTTCCACCCCCGCGGACCTCTCCCACCCTCCTCCCAGGCGCAGAATTCGCACGTCACGTGCGCCAGCTCAGCTTGCAACGCCCCGCCCCCTCCGCACCCCGGCGCCCGCGGGTCAGCGCAGTGGCCAGGGTGGGGGTCCCGGGAGGTGAGGGACAAGAGGGAGGGAACTGAGCTCGGCAGGGGCGGGACTGGAATGCAAATAAGAGGCCGGGGGCGGGGCCGGGGGCGGGGCCTGGAACGCAGCCCCACGGACTCGCGCGCTCTCACTCTGACACCCAGCGCCCCCACGTCCAGGCCTGGCTCTGCGCGTACCCCACCCCCTGCCCGGCGCTAGAGGACCCCCACCCCGGACCGCCCAGCCCGACCCACCGGAGGAGGAGAATGTCCTTCCAAGGCAAGAAGAGCATCCCCCGGATCACGGTGAGCCCCTCTCCCGGCCCGCTCCTCCCAGCGCCCACCGCCTCGGCCTCGCCAGGCCCCGCCTTCCGGACCCAGCCCCGCACGAGCCTCTGTCCGGTCTCTGGCCCTTCCCGGACTGGGATCTCCTCGAGGGCCGCCCCGACCCATTTACGGAGCCAGGCGCGCAGGCCCCGGGCCCTGCTGGCTCCCTGGGACCTCCACTCAGCCTGGGGAGGGCGCGGGCCAGGCCCTGCTCTCCAAAGCGCAGATGCGCCTCCGTCCCCGCGGGGGTCAGCGGGGAGCCGTGGATCCGGTCTCGGACTCCGCCTCGGGCCGGCAGTGGGACGCGGCCCTTTGTTGGAGCCGCTGTGGGCAGCGCAGCCACCCCCAGGCAGCGCAGCGGCGTTGGGAACTCTTGTTCCCTCCGAGACAAAGCGGCTGCCCCAGCAGCTCGGCCGGAGCCCCTGGCAGCCCGGCCGGAGCCCCTGGCAGCCCGAACCGAACCCCTCCGTGAATCCGGGGTTCGGAGACGCCAGCGAGGGGAGGCGAGCTCACTAGTTGCAAAGAGGGTACCCCCATCCCTCGCGGGAAGAGACCCCCCCTAACACCCACAGGCATCAGTGGGGGAGGTCAGACCATCCACCCTTCGCTGCCAGGAGACAAAGCCGACCCTCCAGGCGCCTGGGCGCCAGCTGGACGGCGGCGGTGGGGTGGGGGAGGCGGGGGTGCAGGCGGCCGGTCCGACCCAGCTCTGCACTCGGCCTCTGTGGGAGGGCGGTGGGTGGGTGGGGGTACCCACTCCCTTCCTGAGATACCCAAGGCCAAGGAGCCCTCTCCTCCGGCGCAGGAGGGTCCCGCCTGATGCTGGCTGGCTGCGGGAGCAGGGGGTGGGCAGGAAGACCCCTTCCCAAGGGGAGGTCTTGGGCAAGGCAGCTGGTTTAAGGGAACCCCCCATCCTGAGCATTGCACCCCATCCCAACTACATCCCTCTCTGAGTTCCAAACCCAGAGTCTGAGTCCAAATACCTGAAAACTGTGCATGCGGGGGGAGGGGGGGTGCAAGTCTCTTCCTAACTGGGGAGAGGGGTGATGTGTGAATTTCATGCCAGTTTTACAAGGCGTGACATTTTTTTGTTATTCAGCCAATGTAAAATGTAAAACTACTCGCTCTGGGCTGCGTGAGGAGGGGCTGCGCTTGCCTTCCGTAGACTAGCTGGGAGGTTTTGCGTGGGGATTCTGAAGGGCACCTAGGGGTCGGTAAGAACAGAGACTAACGCGGTGAGGCTCCGGAGTGCTGGCTTGCCTGGAAGGCTCCCAGAGCTCTTGCTGACTGCACTCAGGGCCTCGTCTGGGCATCAGGCTGATGGCGCGGAAGGAGCCGGAAGCCCTGGCTGGAGCTCTGGCCAGGCCTCTGGGGGCGGCGGGCACCACGTTCCCACAGGCCGAGTGGCAGGCAGCCTGGAGGAAGGGCCCTCCACCTCACCAGCCTACACTCTGTTCCCCCCTCTGCCGTTCTCCCCGAGGTCCAACCCTCACCCCGACAGCGATCCCGCCACACCCCACTTTGTCCCGACATCTGGTGGGTGCTTAGAAGGCTTTATGGATCAGCCCCTGCCCAGCGCCCCCGCTCCATGCTGTGGGGCGGACCCACACGAGCGGGCCTTGCTCCCTGACACGGGGTTCATCTGCTTGCGGTGTCTCCAGGCAGCACCAGCACCTGGGTTAGCCTGGGGCCATCCTGGCCCCTCACCCCCATAGCCGCTTCCCCAGGAGCCTCTCGGGGGTCCCCCTCTCCAGCCCTGTCATCCTGGCCTGAGGACCCTCCTCTCACCCAGCAGCCTCAGAAACCACCCACGTGATGGGCCTGTTTCTGTCTAGCTCCGCGGTTCTGTGCGGAGCCCACGTGACCACTGCAGAACACCCGTCAGGCCACGCTAACCCTGCTGAGGCTCCACGTCTCCATGTGGCCACCAGGCACGCCCCTCCCCCTCCGGTCCCTGGGCCGCTCACCCCTCCCCAATGTTTCCAGCCCCCAGAGCCCTCCTGTGTTTTATGTTAGTTCAAACTCTTCCTGCCGCAGGACCTTTGCACGGGCTGTGTGGCCTCCGGCATCAGCCCCTCAGACGGGCCCTCCTCCATCCCCAGGTCCCCAAGCTACCACAACTCCTCATCATCCATCATGTCATCCTCTTTGTCTTCTTGTGTTTGTCACAGTTGGGTGGCCCTGTGTGTGATTTCTCTGAGGCAATGGGGGGTGGGGCGGGGCTGGAAGAGGAGGGCAGCCCTTGCGGGCGCAAACACTGGGACACCGCTCACAGCCGCCCCCAGCCTGGGTGCGGGGTTCGGTGACGGACTTGAGGGTGTGAACGGAACCCGTTTCCTTGCAGCGCTCTCACTAATGTTGGCTTTTTCTTAACAGAAGGGGGAGCCCGTTCCCCTGCACATCCTTGCGCCTTGGTTGGGGGCTTACTGACCATTGGGAGCGGTGGGAAGGGGGTGGCTGTACTGGGGGTGCTGTGTGAGGGCCTGGGGGGGGCTCTGTGGGTTGGGAGGGGCCGGCAGTTGCTGGGGTCGTGCCTGGGGGTGCCGGGTGGGCGCGGGGTCCGTAGGAGTGGGGGAGCCGCCTCGGCCGCCGCTGCCTCTGCCCCATCCTTTCGGACGGCAATGCGGCTGGCTCTTCTGCTGGGTTTTGCGTGTACAGATTATGCCCGAATGTTTCAGTCGCAAATCCAGAGATGTCGCTGGGGAACTCCATTCGGAGGAAACTGAGCCACTTTTCTGTGTGTTTGCCACAGAGCGACCGCCTTCTGATCAAAGGCGGGAAGGTTGTGAACGATGACCAGTCCTTTTACGCCGACCTGTACGTGGAAGACGGGCTGATAAAGTAAGTTTCTGCCCAAAGCGCCTCCCCAGGTGACAGGGTGTGCGCCGATGGCACGTTACCCAGGACGTGGTACTGGGAGATCCGCATCAGTGCGCCCCCTTTTCCGGGGCCTTGTTCCCGGCCAGCAGCCGTCGCCCGGGCCCCGGGGGATGGGACTGTCGCCCGTCAGCTGTGAGGCCTCAGAAGACAGGACAATGATGTCCACACTTCTTGCATCATTGCAGCCTCGGTGTGACCCAGGGCTCACGCCCGTTAGCTTCCCTGCTTGTCGGTGTCCAGCCTGTCCAGCCAGTGGTCAGCGAGGGGCATGCGGACACCCCAAGGCTGCGGCGCACGCACGGGGCTGGACCCCCAGGGCGGCCGTCCGAGCCACTTTGCGGGGTGTCTGCAGGTGTCCAGGGAGCCCTGGCCGTGCGGCCCTCTTCCTCAAGGACAGGCGCCTGGACACACGCCTCCGGCTTTGCCGCGTGCTGCTCGGGACTCTCTAACCGGCAACATCTCTCTTCGTTGCATTCAGACAAATTGGAGAAAACCTCATCGTCCCGGGCGGCATCAGAACCGTCGATGCCCACGGCCTGCTGGTCCTTCCGGGGGGAGTCGACGTCCACACGAGGCTGCAGGTGCCCGCCCTGGGCATGACCCCGGCCGACGACTTCTGCCAGGGCACCAAGGCAGCCCTCGCGGGAGGGACCACCATGATATGTGAGTGTCCCGATCGGGGCAGCCTCTGTCCCCTGCCTCGGTGCTCTGTCCAGGTGTGTGTGTGGCAACTGGGGTTTCCCTCAGTCACATTTCCCTATGTCATGTCCCAGTCGCGAAGCCCGGGAGTGCCGTCCCTGGTCACCCCGATGTTTCACGCTGGCCACTCTGCTTGGCCAGCTCTGGGATGCCCCTGGGGTTCCACTGAGGCAAGTGGGTGAGGGCTCCGTCACGTATTATTTCCTGGGAGGCCGCAGCTGGCCAAGGACCAGGCTTGGAAACCCCGGAGGCTTTGGACAAGCGAGGGGCCGCGTCCCCGGAATGTCTGCTCCTGAGCCTCACACCTCGGAAGCCTGGGGGGCGGCAAGTCCCTGCCTGTGCCAAGGAGAGTTAGAGACGGATGCTGTGTTCTTAGGAAAAGGAGACAGAAACTTAACTGTTAGCCTGCCAACAGCCGCCAGAGGTGCTGCTTCCCTAAGCTGGCTCTGTGCCAGCCCACGTGCTGTCCTTGTGAGGCCCTGTGGGCTCAGAGGAGCTCAGAGGAGCCCGTGCGCCTGCTCACGCCGGGAACTCGCTCTCGGGGAGCTCAGGAGCCAGGGCAGGGGACAGGACCTGACCCCGGGCCCAGCCCCTCCCCTCACGGCCCCGCACGCTGCACCAGAGACCTGGTCTCGCACACGGTTGGACCCCGCTACCCTGAGGTCTGGCCGTGCGACCTCAGGAGCAGCCAGATTTCATGTGTCACACTTGCCTCACCTGTCAGGTGGGAGGAGGAAGCGAGCTCGTGCGTGCAGGCTGCCTGGTGACAGGGACGCTCAGTGACTGCCGCCCCAGGACAGGCTGCGCCAAGGACTGTGGCTACATCACACAGGTGGTCGGCCATTGTCAACACCGTGGTTGGTTGGTTTACTCGACCACAGAGTGGAAAAACTCACGATCGCCCACCTTCTGGTCTGACTCAGAAGACGGGTCATGTCAGGCCATGGCTCGCGGCGGTCTCTGGGGGCCCCGGCCGGCCAGGGCACCTCCATGCTTGTCGCCACCTGCTCCCGCCCGTGCCGAGGCATCGCACCCGCTGCGAGGAGTCGCCGTGGGGACGGGGAGAGACTGCAG
This sequence comes from Furipterus horrens, assembly GCF_987537825.1. NCBI lineage: Eukaryota > Metazoa > Chordata > Mammalia > Chiroptera > Furipteridae > Furipterus > Furipterus horrens. The sequence continues at coordinate 202,515,991 of NW_028327175.1, forward strand.
GCACGGAGCTGGCTTCTGCCGGGCCATCTGCTCCCTCCACCTGCCAGCCCCGGGCAGGAGCTGCGAACGGCCGGCAGGGCGGGATAGGCGCCCCTCCCGTGGGGTCCTGGCCTCTCCATCTGAGCTGTGGGAGCAGGCGGGGCCCACGTGAGGGCTGTGCTGGGGGCGGCGCGGCCCCTGCCAGTGCCCTAGGGAGGTTGTGCCATCCCGTTGGCCACTGCACCCCCAGCTCTTTCCCTCACCCAGGGGGGGTTTGGGTGGGATGGACTTTGGACGTGCTGTTGGCAGGTGGGGGGGTTGATGGTGCTGTGGCGGTGTGCGCCCCCAGTTCCCCCAGGGGATGGTGGCACTGAGGTGTGTGCAGCAGGGAAGGCCCAGGGAAGCCAGTCCCACCCGTTCTGGGCAGGCTCCCAGGCCCAGCACCGTGGACAGCGGCACCCTCCCTGCCCGACCACCGGGGGGGCACCTGCGTTGCAGATTAAGGGCCTTAGCTGCCACTCATGCTCTTGGGGGAACGAAGTGGGTGGGACCTGGAGCTGGTCTCTCTGCTCAGAGAGGCTGAGGGGGGGCCATTGCCTCTGGACAGAACCGATGGGCAGATGCACAGCAGTGTGAGCCCTGACGAGGTGCCTGTGGGCCCCGCTCTGCACCTCGTCTCTCGGGAGCACGACCTCCTTGGAGGCTGAGATCGTTCCTGGGGGCCGGGGCTCAGCCGACTGTGCTGCCCCCGCAGTGGACCACGTGTTCCCCGACGTGGGTGTCGGCCTGCTGGCAGCCTACGAGCAGTGGCGGGAGCGCGCCGACGGCGGGGCGTGCTGTGACTACTCCCTGCACGTGGACATCCCCCGCTGGCACGAGAGCATCAGGGAGGAGCTGGAGGCCTTGGTGAAGGACAAAGGTGAGTGGCCCTGGCGGGGCCGGGTGGCTGGACTCCACACCCCCTGACCCGGGGCGGGTGGCCAGGCATCGGGGGCAGCTGGACAAGGGTCTCTCGAGGGTCTTCTATTTTCAAACGATCCAGACCAGGGTCCTCTGCCCCCGTGTCTGGGGACGCTTCTGTAACTGTCCTCGTCACAGCGGTCGCGGCTGCCCCTGCGTGACCCTTGACGCTTGGTCATGGGTGAAGGCAACGTGCTGTTTGTTTTCCTGGCAAATTAAGACCCTTTTAGAAGGAGAAGGTGTCGGCCCCTCACACGCTGCGGCCGCCTGTGCTGAAACGGCCAGTCTGTCATGAAGGGTTAACCTTTTCAGCGGAAGTCCTGAAGCTGAAACCACATCAAGGTTTCGTGGTGGATTTGGGCAAAGTTGGAGGGCATCAGAGAGGGCACAGCGGTCCTGGGGGGTTCATGAGAGGCTTCGCCTGCGTTTGCTGCCAGGGAGCCATTGGCCCCCGGGCCCAGGGCAGGAGGAGCGGTAAGGGGGTGCTGGGCTGACTGTCCTCTCTCACCACTTAATTGGTGAGTGTAGGTGGGACTGGTGCCCGAGGGCCACCGTGTCAGCTGGGAAGACAGGCATGGGAGAAGGCCACCCCGCCCCAGCCCCTCTGAGACGGGGGAGCAGGGAGGCTCCCAGGCATGGCCCCACCCCCGATGGTGGAGCGTCTGACCCCTCCTGCCTCTCCTCTAGGTGTGAACTCCTTCCTGGTCTTCATGGCATACAAGGACAGGTGCCAGTGCACCGATGGCCAGGTAAGGGCCGTGCCCAGAGGAGGGGACGGACAGGCGTCCCGCGGGCGGCTCCTGGGAGAGACGCAGCCCCACACCCCTCTCTCCGCAGATGCATGAGATCTTCAGCATCGTCCGGGACCTCGGGGCCCTGGCCCTAGTGCACGCAGAGAACGGCGACGTTGTGGCGGAGGTGCGCGGGGCTGCCCGGGGCGGGGCTACGGGCCAGGTGACCCCTGGATGCCAGGAAGTGAGCCCTTAATCCTACAGACCGGGGGGGTGAATATTGAACATATTCAGTATGTAGTTTGCCCAGGGTCAAAGGTCAAGAAAGCAGGGAGTTAGGGGAGCCCAGGGGGCTTTCTGCTACAGCAGGTTTTTCTGTTGTCATCACGCTTACCAAAACTTTCTCCAAACCGAAACATTGCCCCAGAGGGCGGGGTGACGGGGACAGGGGCATCCGTGCCTCCTGGCCCCGGGCACAGGCCCCCTGCGGAGCTGGTCTTGTCTTTCCACTGACCACTGAGCACACGCGTGGGGCTAGTGCCTGCCCTTCAGTCACACCCGGGAGGTTCGGGGGCTGCTCCGGGGCCGGTGCAGAGCCCCCCATGCGCACCCAGCACGGCAGCCAGGCCTGTGGGGTCGTCACGGCCCCATGGTCAGGAGCCCTGTGACCTCGGGTGAGTCCCTTGACCTCCCTAGGCCCACCCTCGTCTGTAGTCCAGGGAGCCGCATCTCCACTCCGGTGTCCCTCCCGCACCTGAGTTCCCTGTGGTGGGCGGGGGGCCCAGACTCAGCTTGGGGAGCAGCCCCTGGGTGCGGAGCGCACGCCCCGGCGGAGGCTCCCAGGCTCTGGGACACCAGGGCTAGAACGGGCACCATGTCGGCTTCTTCAGGAGCAGAAGCGGCTGCTGGAGCTCGGCGTCACCGGCCCCGAGGGCCACGCGCTCAGCCACCCCGAGGAGGTAGGCGCTGTGCCCGCCGCGTGCTCCCAGCACTGACTGCACCCCAGGTGCCACCTTCCCCTGGGGCTGGGTCCCGGCTTTGTGGCCTGGCATCTGTCCCCTCACCCGGCACGTGTCCCCTGTGACCGCTGGTCACCCTAAGCTCGGTGCCCGAGGCTGAGGAGGTGGCATGGCCAGGCCCGGGGCACTGCATGGGGCCTCACCCACCCCGGGGCGGCCCCGCTGGGCCCACATCTGTGGGGGCTGCCCGGGGCAGGAGGCCCCGCGTGGCCTGAGCCTCCCTGTCCCTGTCCCCAGGTGGAGGCCGAGGCTGTGTTCCGTGCCGTCACCATCGCCAAGCAGGCCAACTGCCCCCTGTACGTCACCAAGGTGATGAGCAAGGGCGCAGCCGATGTGGTGGCCCGAGCCAAGCGCAGGGGTGAGTGCTGGGCCTGGACCCCGATGCTGGGGAGGGCCTCAGGGGTCAGGGGTCACATTCACCCCCCCCCCCCAAGCCCGGCTGGCTTCACTGAGGCTCCGGGTAGGGCAGGCCCCACTGAGCAGCAGCCTATCCCTGGCCAGCCCCCTCCCCGAGGGAAGGACTCCAGGGTGTGGCCCTGTGGCCTGCGGGGGTGCTCCCTGTCCCTGTGTGACCTGGGGGGTCTCCCATCTTGTCGGAGCAGCAGCTGCTCACCAGGGGGCCAGGAAGCCAGGAGTGGGCCTGTCGCCCTCAGGTCAGTGACAGACTGCTGAGCGGGGAAACCGTGCCCAGCTGACCCCACCTGGGGCCCACGTTACTGTTTGCCAGCATCCGGGAGCTGAGGTGCACATCCTGAGAGCTGGGGTGCTCTCTGCACACAGAGCGCCCACACAGCTGCGAGGCAGGGGGTAAATAAGAAGACCTGGGTCCATGCAGACGGCAGGGCAGACGGGGAGGGGATGGGGCCTCGCTGCAGCCCGTGGCCCAGTGCAGTGCCCGGCAGGCCTGGCCCCACACGGCGCGTGGGACAGTGGCCGGTGCCCGGGAGAGGGCACAAGCTGTACAGGATCGGAACGTGGGGGCTGTGTGAGGCTCAGGGCTCTGGCCTGCTCGGGGCCGGGGGGGTGCAGGCTGGGGGTCTCATCCGTGGCCGCCCGGCAGGTGTGGTTGTGTTCGGGGAGCCCATCGCCGCCGGCCTGGGTGCTGAAGGCTCACACTACTGGAGCAAGAACTGGGCAAAGGCCGCAGCCTTCGTGACCTCGCCCCCGATCAACCTGGACGCCACCACTGCAGACCACCTCGCTGCGCTGCTGTCCAGGTGACAAGCTGCCGTGGGGGCCCCAGGGTGGCTTGCATGCGCCATGCCCGGCACGACCTCGGCCTGCAGGCGGCGCCAGCCTCTCCCCCACAAACCTGGCCGCACCTCCCACCAGAGCATCTACCCTGCCCTGCCCCGCCCCCACCTGGGATCCTGGCTCCACCCAGCACCAGCGTCACTGACACTCCATGGCACCCATGAGCGTGTGCTGGCCTGGGTGGGCGTGAAGCCACATGGCTCCCTGGCTCAGGAAGGCCAGGCGCCTCTGGGCTCCCGTGACCCATTTGTTCTCAGCGGGGACCTCCAGGTGACCGGCAGTGCCCACCGCACCTTCACCACTGCCCAGAAGGCCGTCGGCAAAGACAACTTCACCCTCATCCCCGAGGGCACCAACGGCGTGGAGGAGCGCATGTCGGTGGTCTGGGAGAAGTGCGTGGTGAGTGAGCCCCAGGGCCTGGCACGTCTGCCAGACCCAAGCCGGCCGCGTCAGGGACCGCGGGCTCATCAGAGCGGGGAGCTCTGGGCCGGGAAGCCCCCCGCGTGCAATGGAGTCGAGCCTGTGGGCCTCAGAGGGTCGCCCCCAGCCCTGCAGCCGGGCCCTGCCCCTGATCCTCATGTCACATCTGTGCAGATGGCTGAGGGCACGTGGGACCCTCCAGAAGGCATTACGCTCTGTGGTGCTGGTGGTCCCTAAGGAGGCCTGCGGGCTCAGACGCCCACCTCCCTCAGAAAGCCCTGCCTGGCGTCCTCTGTCCCCAGCACCTCAGCCCCCGCCCTTCCCCAGGCCTCCTGGCCATCCGGGGAGACAGTCGGTCCCTCAGGGGACACAGACATCATGGCGGCTTCTCCGTTTACCCACGAAGTGGGCACAGAGACCAGCCTTTGGGCACAGCAAGGCTGAGAGGCTGGTGGGCTACATGGACCCGTGGATTTGCGCACCCTGGGAGTGTGAGCTAACGCCCCTCACTGCCTGGGCACAGGGCCTCGATGTCCCCATGGGGCCGAGACCCCTCAGCTCGCCTTCTTGCTCCCCAGGCCTCGGGGAAGATGGATGAGAACGAGTTCGTTGCGGTGACCAGTACAAATGCGGCCAAAATCTTCAATTTTTACCCAAGGAAGGGGCGGGTGGCTGTGGGCTCCGACGCGGACCTGGTTCTGTGGAACCCCAAGGCCACGAAAATCATCTCCGCCAAGAGCCACAACCTGGTGAGAGAAGACAGGTCCCCAGGCCAGGGTCAGGGTGGGGCGGGGGCCCAGCAGCCTTCCCAGGGGCTCCGGGGCCGCCATCGGGGCAGCTTCACCCATCTCAGTGGGGACACGAGGCCAGGACATCTGTCCAGACAGGGCGGCGGAATGCCACACGCCTGCTTGCCCCCATGGCAAGTCACCTCGCTCAGACTCATCTCGTGTCCTTTATCCTGAAACACAAGGCTCAGGGACAGGCGCCGGAGGTCCCGGCCGGCTCCTGCTGGTTCTGGCCTGCCGAGGTGACTGCCCCCATCAGACACTGGCACACATGGCCCCTGGGGCGGTGACAGCCCGAGGGGTGTCTTGGGGGTGGTGCTGGACCACGGCCCTGCCTCCCCAGAACGTGGAATACAACATCTTCGAAGGCCTCGAGTGCCGAGGGGTCCCTGCGGTGGTCATCAGCCAGGGCAGGGTGGTGCTGGAGGACGGGCAGCTGAGTGTCACCCCCGGGGCCGGCCGCTTCATCCCCCGGAAGACATTCCCCGACTTTGTCTACAAGAGGATCAAGGCGCGCAACAGGGTAAGGCACCCCGGGGGGCGCGGCAGGAGTTCTCAGCCCTGCCACGTGTCCTGGAGGTTTCTGCCCCTGGTCAGCCCTGCCCCCCGCCACCCCCAGCAGTCGGGGGAGCAGAGCCGGCCTGCTCCGGGCTGGGTTGCTAGCCAGGCCCTGTCTATGAGGTCGCAGACCCAGCTTCTCATATAGCCAGGCACAGAGAGGGGATGTCTGAGGCGGAGCAGAGCTCAGACCAGGGCTCCCCGTCATACACCCAGGGCCATGGGTGGGGGGCTGGGCTCGGGCCCAGATTCCTTGTGACCTGATACCTCACGGTGACTCTCTGCGGCCCTGTGCCTCTGCCTGGGAGTGACCCCCAGGGCAGGATCTGGTCAGAGGTCCCTGCAGTCATGGGTCTGAACCATGCATCCTGGGGAGGCCCCGGCCGGAACATGAGCGCACCTGAAAGTTCTGCTCGTCCGTCGTGGTGGCTGCTGGGAAATGTGGCATTGGGAGCCGTTTTCAGGGCCTGCATCCCAGGGCTGCCTGCAGGCCCACACGGGGCTGTGTCAGAGCCGCAGGGCAGTGCAGCTGAGGAGGCAGCTGGGGGGGCTGGTCTCCGATCCCGAACTACAGCCTCCTCTGGGGGGCTGCCCTGGTCTTAGCAGAGCTCCTGTAGTGCAGGGCACGGCCTCTGGGGAGGGAGGTGTGTGCACACGTGTGTGCAGGTGGGAGGGGGAGGGAGGTGCATGCACACGTGTGTACAGGTGGGAGGGGAGGCAGGTGTGTGTGCACATGTGTGCAGGTGGGAGGGGAGGCAGGTACGTGTGCAGGTGGGAGGGGAGGGAGGTGTGTGCGCACATGCATGCAGGTGGGAGGGGGAGGGAGGTGCATGCACATGTGTGTGCAGGTGGGAGGGGAGGCAGGTGTCCGTGCACAGAGGTGGTAGTCAGGTTTTCGGCAGGAGCCCCTGCCCTCCAGCCGCCTCACGCCCGGCCCCCTTGACTCGCAGCTGGCAGAGATCCACGGCGTGCCCCGCGGCCTCTACGACGGGCCGGCCCACGAGGTGATGGTGCCCGCCAAGCCTGGGGGCAGCACCCCAGCCCGCGCGGCCTGCCCGGGGAAGATCTCAGCGCCGGCTGTGCGGAACCTGCACCAGTCGGGGTTCAGCTTGTCTGGTGAGTTGAGCCTGTGCCCGCAGGCGAGGGGCCCAGGGGAAGCCCTCCCGCCCCAGTACCAGCCCAGGGTGAGCGTGGGATGCCCGGTGGGAGTCCTGCTGCTCCAGGCCGTCGCAGCCCCGCCAGCCCCCCGTGGCGTGTGTGGCGCCGAAGGCCGGCTCTCCAGGGACACTGCGGCCTCGGAGCGCCAGCTGCCGGTCTCCGGCCTCTGCGTGCAGCGTGACAGGGCCTTCCGGAAGCTCTGAGCCCCGGGTTCTCCCTGCAGCCCAGAGCCAGACCCGCCCTCTCTTTCCAGCCCTTGGGTGCGGGCCAGACTGCTGCTCGGCAGGCGATGGTAACCTCTGCTCACTCCTGAGGACATGGGGCCGGGGCGGGGGGGCGCCCCCTTTGAAACCGCATCACACAGGGCAGCCTGAGACCCACTGGCCTGTGCCCCAAACCGACTTCCCCAGGGTGACCTTGACCTTCAGTCCCCTGCCTACTGCAAGCGCTGGCCTCACCGTCCTACACTTCCAAGGACTCGGTGGCAGGAGCACCTGCCCGTCACCTGGCCTCCCCAGCACGGCCACCGAACAGTGTCAGCGCCCACAGTGGGGGGTGGGGCTGCAATCCTGGCCTTTAGACACGGTCGGTCTGCGACCCTGCCCCACACCCGCACGCCCCTTCTCCGCAGGGTCCCAGGCGGATGACCACATTGCCAGACGCACAGCGCAGAAGATCATGGCGCCTCCTGGCGGACGTTCCAACATCACCTCACTGTCCTAGACGGCGTGGGATCCACTTGGGGTGCGAGCAAGCTGGCACCTTCGTCCTGGCAGGGCAGCCACGTGGGGCCTGCTCCCGTGTTAGCTTTCCCTCTGTCAAACTTTGAAAGGTGCTTAGCCTTCCCTTCTCCTCTCCAGAAACTCCTGTTTTGAGGGCTGGATCTGGGGAGGTGTCTGCCAGGGGCAGCTCCTGTTCTTGCCCTGGCCTGGGCGCACGGTGCCCCATGAAGGCAGCGCGGTCCGGGCCTCACAACACAGGCCAAGGTGCTGGGGTGTGCCCCTCCTCCCCGGGCCAGTCACTGCCCCCGAGCCCCGGCTCTGCTGCCTGCCTTCCTGCAGAGCAGCAGCCTATCCCCCCGGCCTCGGCCCAGGGAGCAGCGCCCCATGAGCTGAGCCCACCAGCGCTACTGGGACTTCAGGGACCCGCTGGGTACGGCACACAGTGCGGGCTTGCCACCGCGTCTGCGCACCCTTCCGAGGACCAAGCCTCTGCCTCTGTGGCCGCCCACCTCTGGGGAGTTTAGGACCTTTAGCTAGGACGCCCTCTGTTGTTGCGAACTGTGCAGTAGTTGACTAGGGAAGCGGTCCTGTGCGGTGAGGATACCGTGGCCGGGACCGCACCCTGCTGTAGCCCTGACCACAGCGCGGCCACCGGCCTGGTGGGGCCGGACCAATTAAAGGCGTCTGGGTTGGAAGCTGCCCCACTTCTCTGCCCCCTGCACCATCCCCCCTGGGAGTGGGTTCTGTGTCGGACCCCGGAGCCCTCTGGCTGGCTCCCAGCCTGGCGTTGTGCCGGACCTCAGGACCACCCACGGGGACAGCGCCGCTCAGCCTGGGCTGGGAGGGGACAGAGCTGGGTCTGAGCCGTGGGGAGGGGCCTGGGAACGGTGCCCCTGAGCCCAGGCCTGCAGGTCAAGGACAGCCCGGGAGACAGGTGGATGGGAGGACCTCTAACCACATCCTGAGCAGAAGGCTGGGGGTGGCATGGCCCTGAGCGCTCCTCCAGCAAGCAGCTGACATCTGGCACCCCGTCCATGGGCACACAGCCTGGGCCCTGCCCCACTCAAGGCCGAGCAACCCCCAGTTCTGATGCAGACCCTGACGCTAGGGTGCCCAGAACCTTCCAGAAGAAGAAACTGTTGAGTGACCCTGCTCAGCTTTTCTCATAAACATGGTTCTAGTTCTGTACCCCAGGGGTGGATGCCCCCACCCCAGAGCAGGACTCAGGGTCCCTGGGAAGACAAGCAAAGAGTCAGGTTGGCCCAGGGTAGCCCCATCTGCCCTGCGGGTCCCACCAAGCTCCCAGGGGGCTTCGTCCAGCAGAGCGGTTGGCTCAGTGAAGCCTCGGAGCCGATTCCCGGGGCTCCACAGAGGCCAATGTCCGTGGCACCGTGTCTGCTGCCCTGGTGGGACACCCCCATGTATGTCCCTGCCACCTATGAAGGGAGACGGGCTTAATGTCTCCTGGGGTCTCAGAACCACACAGATTTACATGGTCAAGCGAAACCCCACACCTCCCCCTGCTTCTTGCCCCTGACATCCAGAACTTTCTCTGGGGTCTGGGCCACACACGGCAGCCTGCAGTGCTGCCCACCTCTGTGCCCTGGCTCCCCCCGGGGACACTGGCCTGAGTCCCCCAGGTGGGCTTCTGCAGCGGTCCCCCCCGTGGCCTCGAGAGGGGGGCAGCAAGACTCCCCTCTGCCCTGCGCGCCTCCACCTCTACCTGGCTCAGCAGGCTCAGGCCAGACCGGTCCCGGTCCTTGTCCTTTCACTGCCCGGTGGGCACCACCCCTGCCCCAGCCCCCAGCTCCCAGGTAGAGACGCGCACCCACCCCAGCGCAGCAGGACTGGTCGGAGGGCTCACCGGCAGGAATGGCCCGACCGCCCAGGAGTGCAGGGCCTGGGAAGCCCAACTCCCAGGGGTCTGCCGTAATGTCAGGTAAACGTGTGCAGAAACACCGCAGAACGTGCCAGAACTTTTGTATTTATAAATCATCCTCACCCGCGGCCCATGACCCTCCCCTTCGATACACAAGAACCGCGGGCCCTGGCCACTCCCAAGCTCCGGGCAGCAAGCTCGCGGATGTCGGGCAGCTGACGGCAGGGCCAGGAGGCCAGGACTATGTACAGCCGAGAGGTGGCGAGAGACGAGGGTGCCTGTCCCGCCACGGGCCTGGCCTCTGTGGCCAGCCAGCAAGCGGGCTGGGAGGCCACCGGACAAACGTCACATGTAATCAGAGTCCCACGTGGCACCCCCTCCTTGTCCACCACACGGACACACCGATGTCCTCTTGTCACCAGGTACCTCCTGAGCCCAGTGGCAGCTCAGAGGTCAGGCTGTTCCAGGGGGAATGTGGCCAGGACATGGCAGAGCCGCCAGCCTGGGTCTGTGCTTGCTCAAATGGGGCTGCCCCCGCCGGTGGCCCTGTCCCTCGGCGGCCTGAGTCTCCAGCTGCTAGCTGCTCCCCGCCGAGGGACAGATGGGGCCGCACAGGGGCAGGGCGGAGCTCTCCTGGCCGTCGGCACCCCCGGGCTCCCTCTGCGGGTCCTGGCTCCTCTTCAGCCTGGCGGGGGGCACAAGGAGGGGTCCTGAGCAGCCTGCCCAGCAGTCCAGGGGCGGCTGGTCTGAGCACTCCAGGACGTGTCCCTCGGGACGGGGCTCAGGGCCCTGAACGTGGACCAGGGGCTGGGCGTCTCGCAGCCAGGCTGGCCCCGCAGGGAGCCGGCAGCAGCCGTGCCTCTGACCGCTCTGGGCCCTGGGGCTGGGAACAGCAGGGCGGGGCTGGGGGGGGTTCTCGGCTCATCACCAGCCAGGGGCTGAGGGAGGGCCGGTAGCACAGTTCTGGGGCCAGCAATTTTGGGACAGGGCTTTGCAGAGACCCTGGCTGAGCCTCACTCCCACCCAGGCCTCCGGCCTCCAGGATGGTGGTCCGTGTCCTAAACCAGTGCCCACCTGTCATCCTGGGCACTGAAGCAGGACAGAGCAGCCACCCACCTGCCCGCGCTCCGGGCCAGAGCCCACGGCCACCTCTGGCCAGGAGCCCTCAGCCTCCCCCTGCCTCTGCTTCCCCGGGCCCCGTGGCAGTGTGTTCTGTCCCTCTGCTGCAGACACGCCACAGCCTTTGTGGCCTGTGTGCCTCCCTGGCAGCCACAGCCATGGCCTTCCTGCCCCCCAGCCCCTGGCAGTCAGTGTTTGCTGAGTGAGTGAGCAGCTGATGGAGGGGTGGCAGCTGACATGCAGGCAGCCACCCGCCCTCGTTGGGGAAGTCCACGGGCGTCTCCCCCAAGATCCTGACCAGTGGCCCTAGCTTGGACTAAACATTCTGGAGGAGCCCCTCCCACAGGCACCTGAGCATGGACCCCTCCCCCTGCCTGCTCCCCCCCAGACCCATGGGTGCCGTGGGGCTGCTGGGGCTCAGGACTTGTGGGGCCAAGAAAACCTTGGCCCATTTCCCCAAATGCCTCTCTGTCCCCATCACCCCAGCCCACCCTCCCCGCCCCCCACACTCACTTTTCTCTGTTAAAAATCACAAAGTCCTGCTGGATCACATCCAAGTAGTCCTGAAGGTAGTCATTCTCCTGTTAGAGTGAGTCGCGGATGTCAGGGCCCCTCACCCCCTCGGTGGGGTCCCTCCCACCTGAGCCTGCGTCTCCTCCCATGGGGCTTTCTTCCAAAGCCTGAGCTCAGCCAGAGCAGCTGGGGGCTGGCACCTCCCAGGTTTCCCTTAGGCAGCCCGGCCCCACGGTGGACACTGACGTGGAAGGACGAGTCCATGTGACCAGACCTGGTGGGAAACCACCCCTGGCTGGGCTCCCTCCCCTCCCCCACTTCCTCCTGGGTCCTCCGGATCCCCGATCCCTTGTGCACAAAATCCCACCTCAGCATCTGCTTCCGGAGAACCTGCCCTAAGAAGCTCGTCACAGGGGCTGCCCCGAGAAGCCGATTCTCAGGACAGGACCAGAGTGGGGTCCCGCACTGGCCAGACGGACAAGGGCCCATCACTGTGCCACATCGCGTGTGAGCTGGGGGGCACGAGGGGCAGTGTGTGCTGGCCGCTGCCGCAGCTCTGCTGCGGGGGACAGGTGGGGCAGGGCGGCCACAGGACCAGGATCTGCAGGGTCATTGCTGGGCACAGGGGATGCCTCAGCGACAGGCTCAGGGCACTGGGACAGCAGCCGGGAGGGAGTGGGGGGCTTAGGGGGCAGTGGGGGGCCCACGGGGGAAGCGGGGGGTTCAGGGAGGAGCGGGCGGCTCACGGCGGAAGAGGGGCTGGACAGGAAAAGGCGGCAGGAAGGCCTCAGGACTTCGGGAGGACCACCTGCAGGGCTTGCAGGGCCCACCCCTGCCCTTCCCAGGGCTTTCGCGACGCTGTGACGTGGCGGGGACCCCGCGCCCCACACCCTGCACTCACGGACTGCGAGCTCTCCCTGCTGCTGTCCCGGGAGCGGCTCTTGGCCAGGCGCTTCTTCTTCTTGTGCAGCGGCCTCGACTCCAGGATCATCTCCTCCAGCTCGAAGGTGGGGTCGCAGTGCAGGCGGCCCTTCTGCGGGGGGCAGAGTGCCGAGCCACCTGCGGTGCCCCCTGAGGTCCCGCCCGGCCGCCCTGGCGCCTCCTCCCTGCCGCGTGCAGGCTTACATTGGGCACGAAGCCCGGCTCCACCTTCTTCTGGACGAGGTCGTCCCACAGCACATTGGCCAGTGACGGGGTCGCCTGCATGTCCTGGAGGCTGGAGACGCGGTGCTTGGGGTTCACAGTGAGGAGCTGGAACGAGGCCACATCAGACGGGCCGACTCACAGCCCTGCGGGGCCAGGCCTGCGCGTGCCCTGGGAAGAGCCTGTCCAGGCCAGGGCGCCCGCAGGTGTCACCAGAGGCCCGAGGCTGGGACACTCAGGACCTCGAGGGTCAGGCAGGCAGCCTGGTCCGCACAGCAGCGCAGCCGGGCCGGTTGGGTGCGCGCTGTCCCCGAGGCTGGAGCCGCGGATGCCGAGGGCGCGTGGGTTCTGCAGGGACCAGCTGCTGAGACTCACCAGCAGGGGGCGGCCTTGGCCTGGCCGATGGCAGGGTGGCCGCAGGACAGTCACCACGGCCACCACGGCCCATGACCCCCAGGGCGTGTGTGTGGCCTGCGAGGCTTCCCCAGGTGTGGGGCTGGCACGCGGGTCCTCCCCACTCCCCACTCGAGCTTCTGGGGGCCAAGGTCCCACCTGTGAGCCATGTGGGCAGATACGGGCCGAGCTCCGTGGGGCAGAAGCTAGGCTAGGAGGCTCCCTCGGGGACTGGGAGCGGCCTGGCTACAACCCCAGGGTCAAAGGTCTCCAAGCAGTGGCCAGGTGGCCCAGGAGGACCCCGTAGCCCAGGTCTCAGGATGGGGAGCCACTGGGCACCCTGTGTCCACAGCGCCCTCCCACTCCTGGTCCCAAGGAACCTGTGTCTTTAAGACGAGGCTCCCAAGTGGGCAGCTGTGGGGCTGGTGGAGGTATGAGGCCCCCCGCCCTGCCCCGACCGAGGGAGGCACGGCTGTGTCCCTGCGGGCCGGGGGCCCTGGGAGCTGCAGGGGTTCCGGGGCTTCTCCGTGCACTGTGGGGTGTCTGCCCACCTCCTACAGGGGGAGCAGGGGCAGCAGGGGCCGGAGTGCAGTGTGGCGGTGACCCAGTCCCACACGACCGCCCTCTGGCATGTGTGACGCGTGGCCGCACAGAGCTCACTTCTCTGCGTCTGGGTGGGAGTCTGTCTGGGGACGGGCGCCGAGGGCTGAAGCAGCTCACGGCCAGTGCGCACACGGGCCAGGCTGCGCAGGAGGACAGAGCCAGGCGCGGACGGCCGGGGTGCCCCCTGGAGAGGGGCTCCCGACGAACATGCAGGAACGAGACGCCCGCACCAACCAGGGGCTCCACACCGCACAGCCGGGACAGGAGGCCCGATGCAGCACACGCCTGGCAGCCCTGCGCCCTGGCCAGGGCTCACCTTCCGCAGCAGCGCCACCGTCTCCTTGGACCAGGAGGGCAGGTACTGGACGCTCACGGTGCTGAACAGCTGCACCAGGGACTCCACAGCGTTGCTCGAGTGGATGTCGTAGGGCCTCTGGGCAGGGAGGCAGCGCTGTGCCGGCCGCGCCCACGGCCCTGCCCTGCCCGCGACCCAGGGCCCCGGCAGCACCCACCCCCGTCAGGCTTGGGCAGAGCACTGCCCCCCCGAAGCCCAGGAATGGCCGGGACGGGAAGTGGGTGCATCCTGGCCCAGGCACGTTTAGCGGGGAGCTGACCAGAAGAGGTGGCTGACCCCACGGGAAGGAAGCATACAGCTGCCCCCAGGGCCTGGGCCAGGAGGGCGCCCACGAAGGCCAGGAGGAGCTGCCTTCCTCGGGAGTGGGGTCCCTCGGAGGCCCCCACCAGGGGACAGGGAAGGGCCGTTCCAGGCCCCAGCAGTCCCCACCCGCCCCCGCTCAGGCGCCCACCCAGAGCGAGGGCAGCGGGAAGCGTGTGTCCTCACGGACAGACAGCGCGCCGGGCCCTGCAGGGGGCACGCCCGGCTTGGAGTCTGGGGCAAGCCCTGAGGAGCCGTACCCATCCGCGCAGCAGCTCGTAGGCCATCACGCCCACCGACCACCAGTCCACCTCAAAGGAGTAGCCGGTCCCACCGCTGACGAAAGACTGGAAGATCTCCGGAGCTTTCCAGAAAGAGAGGCAGAGGCTGAGCACCCCTGGCCCGCGGGCCCGGGGCTGGCACCTGTGGCTGCGGCCTGACAGCAGGCCGCCACCAGAGCTGAGGTCCCTCCCCGCAGACGTTCTGGTCTGTCCACGGCAGGTCCCACTGCCCCATGTGCACTGGGCCATCTCCCTGTCACACCGGAACCCTCTCACGCATCACTGAGCCTTCTGCACGGATCAAACACGCTCTTCTCTGCACGGCCCGGTGTGTGCCTGTGGGATGTGACCAGCCCACCGCCACAGGCTACGGGGAGATGGAGGGCGGGGGGGTCGGCGGGGCTGCGCTCACCCATGTAGGGCTTGGTCCCCGCGAGTGCAGTCGCCCTCTCCCCGTCCTTTATGATGGTGGCGATGTTGAAGTCGGTCAGGTGTGCGTGTCCTGCGGGGAGAGAGGACAGGCAGCTGCCCAGAGGCCCAGAGGTGCGTCCCGAGAGCGGGGCACCTGTCCCCCAGCCTCAAGCCCCGCTCACCTCGCTCGTCCAGCAGGATGTTGTCCGGCTTGACGTCTCTGCAGAAAGAGCAGGAAGCAGGAGAAACCCTTCCTGTCAGCCCCGTGACCGCTGGCAGGGCTGGGGCTCCCCCGAGGGAGGCCCAACGTGGGCCCTGGTAAGACTCAAGGGCCTAGGGCCCCCCACCCGGCGACACGTGGACGTAGCTGGTAGACCAGCCGTCCTCACCCGTGGGGAGAAGAGGTCTGCCTCCAGCCCCCACTTCTGGACCAGAGAAACAGCAGAGGAAAGACCAGCCCCGGACACAGAGGGTAGACAGACGCAGAGCCCCCTGGCAGACCCTCTCTCCCAGAGCCCCAGGCTGGGGCTGGGGCTGGGCGGCCTGGCTTCCAGGCGCTTAGTCAGTGTTTGGTGTCTGAGCTGGGATAGCAGCATCTGCCAGGCCGGAAGCGCTGAAATCAAGGCTGTTGGGCTTTATAACAGACCACACGGCGGGTCGCTTTGTCCTGGGAAGGCAGCTTTATCTCCCTAATTTCCTCTGCCTTGAGCTAATATTAACATCAGCTTGAGTTCCCCAGGCAGAGGGCAGATGGACACATTGGGTCCTGCAGGGACACAGGCAGGCGAAGGCCACCCAATGTGGCCAGGCCCCGGGGTCCCAGAGCTCCAGGGGCTGTGTGTGCCCCACGTGGACACGGGACCTGCCCCGGGGGGCGGGCCTGCAGCCTCCCTGGGGGCGGAGCACTCAGGAGCCGCCCGCTCTGCGCAGGCGTGCGCGCACCTGTGGATGATGTGCTGGCCGCGCAGGTAGTCCAGGGCCAGGGCCATCTCGCAGACGTAGAGCCGCACGGTGTCCTCCGAGAACTGCACGTTTTGCTGCAGGTGGTAGCGCAGGTCCCCGCCCAGCAGCAGGTCCACCACCATGAACATGTCCTCCTCGTCCTGGAAGGAGTACCTGCGGGCACCGGGGGCACCTGGCACATGCACGGCGGGGCCGCCCCCACACCCCGCGCTCCACCTCGCCAGCCCGTGAGCCGCCGGCCGCCAGGTCTGTGAGAACCGCAGCCCCTCTGTGAGCGCGGGAGGGCACACAGCCCCCCACCCCCGCGGGGACTGTTGGGGGGTCAGGAGAACCCCGTGTCGGGACACTTCCAGAGAAAAGGGGGTGGCCCGCTGCGGCCTGCAGGCCCCCACCTCTGGGCTGGTCTGGGGGCCCATTTTGTGGAGGAAACTCAGTCAGACCCCCAAACTCTCCCTGCTAGAAACTCCCCGTCAGAGGTCCCAGGCCTCCTCTGTAGGAAAGCCGGGGTTCCTGCAGGTGGGGAACCCTCACGCACGCAGGGTGCCGTGGACACCCGGATGGGACAGCTGGCAGCCTGGGGCAGGGGACTGTGAGCGCACGGGACAGGGCGGGCGCGCGCACCAGAGGTTCACCAGGAAGACGTGCTCCAGCTCCTGCAGGATCTCCAGCTCCCGGAACACGTTGCGGACCTCGTCCCGCTCAATGCACTGCTGCTTGCTCATGTACTTCATGGCGTACATCTTCTCCGTGTCCCGCTTCTGCACGATGCAGACCTGGAGGGCGCGGGAGTGTCAGCACGGCTGCCGCCTCCGCCCCGGCCGCCGCGGGCTCCTCCGGGAGGCGACAGGATGTCGGTCTCTGCAGCGGCACGTTCCCCGGGCGCAGGCGCCTCCCGAGAGCAGGGGGACACAGCCCACGTGCCTGAGCTGGTGCCTGGCCCCTCACTAGGCTTGACCCGGGCGGGTGGCCTCACCGTCTTCAACCCCAGTGCCCCCTCTCCAGGCTCAGAGCAGCAACTGCAAGAGGACCCCTTGGCCAGAGGCCCGGCCCCAGGAAGCTCCTGGGCACAAGGGCTGCTGTTCTCAAATCCCGCTCACTCCCGGCCGACCGGGGCCCCAGCCCGCACTCTGGTCCCCTCTAGCTGAACTGCGCTGTCACTCAGCAATGCAGACTCTGCTCCCGCGACTGGGTGGCAGCCAGGGTCGGGGTGAGGACCGAGAAGCACAGAGCCCAGAGGGACTCCGGCTGTGCCCCTCGTGGCCATGGAGATTCAATCTGACCAGGGACCTGGGGTCAATGCATGAAGTTGTGGGTGGCACAGCCAGCCCTGTGTCCCCACTCCAGTCACGGAGAGACCTCGCAAGGACACGTCACCCAGAGCCATTTCTAAGGGTCCCCACAGTCTTCGGTCTCTGGGTCTTCAAGGAGCAGGAGCCAGGGGGAGTGGAAGTTTCTGGAACTCAAGGTCCCCGGTGGCCTGGAACTGATCAGACATCTCAGCGGGCATCAGTGTCCCCTGGCAAACCCGCTGGATCTAAGCCTCGGGCGGAAGCTGCCTCCCCCCCCCCCCCCCCCCCCGCCAAGGACAGTGTCCTGGGACACGAAGGTGCTTTCTTCCCATGTCCGTCACTCCGTTACTCATAACAAGACCTTCCAGCAGCCTTAGCATCCAGCAGCCCATGGGCACGAGCAGGTAAGCCCAGTGAACTGTCACATGGCCACAAGGGCTTGTAAGGACGTGTGACAGTTTTCTTAATGCCAAGCACAGATGGCGCACTGTGCTATTTAACGTAAGCAGTGTGCACACACGCCCGACGTGGGCACAGCCTGGATCGCGCGCGGGGCTCAGAGAACGGTTGTGTTTGGGGACGGGGCTTTGGCTTCCGCGGTGTCATCGTGAGGGTGTCGGGTGACAGACGCTGACATGGTGCCCCAGATCCAGTCCCGCCCGCGGTGGGGAGGCAGCCTGGAGGAGCAGCAGCTGAGCAGCTTCTCTCAGCCCTGGATGTCCCCACACCATCCCGGTCCAGGGGCCCCCATGACCCTAGCCACAGCTGCCCAGGGTGATACCCTGCACATGCCGGCTGCCCCTTGGGCCACGTGTGGGCCTCAGACAGGCACAGCTGACCGGCTGGGGTGATGGCCGCAGCACGCAGGGGACATCTTGCCGCAGCTGAGATTCCATGAACCTCTGATCCTGCCCCACGGCTCAGCCTGGCACGAACACAACAGGGGCCTGCATGGGCCACCGAGACCCCGCGAAGCCCTGCCCGAAACTGCCTTGGCCCAGAGACATTCCTGCGCAGGGTCACGGGGCTCAGCCTTGGACTTGCATGACGTCTGGTCTTGGCTGAGAGAGTCCAGGCCCCTCCTGGCTGCCCTTCAAGGACTGAGGCCAAGGTTGCGGGGCGTGGGGAGGGGGGCAGCTCACACCGGCTCCGCTCCTGCCCCCGACACGCCGATGGTGGCATTTAGAGATGCTGGGGTTCCATGCCATCTCCACTCAGAGGGCCCCTGGTGCCGCAGGCCAGACCAGCAGTGTTCACCCAGCATCTGCGTCTGCGCCTGCAACTCTGACTCTGGGTGGAGAGCCCTGGCCCCACTAAGCCAATTCCTCAGATGAAATTGGGCTCAGTTTTCTGAGCTGCTTCTCCGGTAATCAGCTTAAGCCCCGTGGAGAGGAAATAGAATTCAGCCTAAACACGAAGAGGAGTCAGCCCTGCTGGTCGCGGCCCCCGGCACCAGGGTTTCCTCGTGAAAGGCCACAGCCACAGGCCGCAGCGCCGTGTGGTGACAGCACCCCGCCCTGGTCTAGATGGCGCGGGGACCGCGTTTTCATGGAAGGCAGCTGAGGAGTTTCGCAGGTGCAGTGATTCCCCCCAAGCTCTTTTCTTCCTAAGTGATGTTTGTTCCCAGCAAGCAAACACCTGCCAACAGGGACTTACAGCCTCTGACCGTGTAGGGAAGCAGCCCCTGTCCCCTGGGCAGTCTCTGCGGCCACCGGAGGGGCAGAGGCGGCCCCCTGGGGACACGGAGCCCTGGTCCTGCTCTGACGGACACCCCCAGACTAGGATGGGCCCCGAGAAGGTGTCTGCAGCTACTGAGGAGGGGACGCCTCCCAGGCAGCGGGGACACATCGGAGTCTGGACAGAACCAAGGGCCGCACCAGCTCCTCACCACCACGGCCGGTGACCTGCCTCCTCCTGATCCTCCCACCACAAGGTGGCTGTTCTCCCAAAGGTCCTGCCTCAGGTCCCCAGAGCACCAGGTGCCTTGGTGCCTCCATGGCCGCAGCATGTCCCCAGCCCAGACTGGCCTTCTGCCCTCTTAACCAGCTGGCCTCCCTGGAAGACCCTGTGGGGTGCCAGTGCCCTTGCTTGGGCAGGCACCCTTCGGAGAGAGCACCCTAACCCTGGAGCGGCCGCGCCTCTGCACTGCCCGCCGGAGGAGGGGTGAGGGGCCCGTTGGGGTCTCGATTTCCCAACGCCACGCAGCCGCCCCTGGGCTGTAGCCAGCAGCCCACAGAGGTGGCCATGCCCCTGGCAGGAGGGGACAGCGTCTGTAAGGACGAAGGCTGGCGATGCCACCACCCAAAGCTGCCTCTGCAATGATCACACGTTTGGATCACGCGGCACAAGAGATGCTGGAGGTCTGCTGCCTCCTTCCCACAGCGACACTCAGGGCCCGCAGAGCTGGCCTGGCTGAAGGACCAACAAGTCCAGCTCACAGGTCACCTGGGCGTGGGGGTGGAGCTGCAGGCCCCTAACACACAGGGTCCCTGCAGGCCGTGCCTGAGGGCGCGTGGGCCTCCCAGAGACCTGGAGCAGTGGGAGCGGGAGCTGCGGCCGCAGCATGGGCAGCGGGTGGTGTCGGGTGTCGGCCCCAGAGCCTCCCAACAGTACAGGCTGCAGGCTCAGCTCCGGGCTAAGCTGGGCAACCCCCACACACCTGAGCTAAGACACCCTGGCGCCTGTGAGCTTGGGGACAGGTCTCTGCACCCTGGCATCACTGGCCTGCTGGGCGGGACGCACCCCCTCCGCCTCCCCGGCAGACACAAGTAGGGCCTGCCCCTCGGGAGCGGGTGGGCTGAGTGGATGGCCATCCAACACCATGGTCCTGCCCTGGCCTCTCGCGGCACCTCCTTACCTTGCCGAAGCTGCCCTTCCCGATGGCCCGCAGGATCTGGAAGTGGTCGAAGTTCACTGCAGGAGAAACAGGATGACCCCAGGTGAGAAGGCAAAGAGGCCCTGCTCCACCACAGGCCCCCCGGGGCTGCCCCAGGCCCCAGCACTGCTGCAGAGAGGCCCAGGCTAGGCCCTCGATCCTGTGCAGAGAGGGGAGGGCCTGGGGGCTGTGCAGCCCCCTCCTCCTGGGTTCACTGTGGGCCAGGCCAGGCCGCCCCCCTACAGACAGGAGGGCATGAATGGAGCCCCTCAGCTTCAGTCCCATGTGCCCAGTGAAACTCCCCCAAGAAAGCTGTCCCCGGCCAACAAAGACCTGCAAAGAGGAGGTCCTGGGACTCTCTGAGGGCCCAGAGCCTCAGAGGCAGGACCGCCCCCTCCTGCTGAGCCTCCTGGGGGGGTATTTGCCTGAGGGGTCATAGTCCTGCTGGAGGGGAGCCCGCAGCAGCCCCAGGATTCATCACCAGAACCCCACCCCTCCCTCCGGGGGCTGGGCCACAGGCCCAGGAGAAATCGCAGGGGATCTTCTTTCTGCTGCCTTTCTGGACGGAACTGGACAGCGAGCCCATCCTAGAGGAGGGGCTGGGGAATGGCTGCCTCCCTAATGGTCACAGCCTGACCCTCCCCTGCCACGCACACCCTGAGGCCCAGAATGTCAGTCCCTGAGGAGGGGCCGGGGTTCCGGCCTGCTCAGCAGGCTTCCCCTACCCCTGACTCTGCTCGGAGCCAGCGGCCGCTCTGCACCCAGGAGATGGGAGACGGGGCCCTTAGCCTGCACAGGGCCTCTCCCCTCTGCACTGCTCAGCCCCAGGTCTGTGCCCCACAAGCCCGCGGGCTCCAAGCAGCCCCCATCGATGAGAAGCCTTGGGTCCACCTCCATGTGGGCTCAAGCCCCAAGCCCCCAAGCACACCCTTCGCCCCCCACTCCCGGTGTCCTGGGAGCCTCCCTCCGCTCACCCTCTGACCCTCGCGGGCAGGCCTACAGCCTCACGGGGCCCTGCTGTCCCCCACGTGGCACCAGCAGCCACCGGACCCTGAGGGCTCTCCAGCACCCAGACCTGGCACGGAAGGGCTGCCCCTCTTGGGCCGCTTGGGGCAGACCCTGGCTGTCTGACCCAGGGTTCTGTGGGGCGAGGGGAAGGGCGGGGCCCCAGTGAGAGAGCCAAGGTCGGCGGCTGCAGGAGCCACAGGCCAGGCCTGTCCCAGACCCTGGGAGAGGGCGGGAGGTGGCTCCGGGCGCAGACAGGACACCCGCGTGGGGCAGACACTGAGCTGCATCTCCTGGTGCTGGGGGGCAAAGGAAGCGGGAGGGGCGGCTCCTTTTACAGGGTCTCGGGGAGTCGTTGGTGAAGCTGAGTGTAGGGCTGGGGTGGGCCCCTGAGCTACGGCTGCCACATTCTTAGGTGTGACTTCCGCTGCTGGGCGAGGCTGGAGTGCGTGCGTCCTGGGGCCGGACCCTCCACGTTCCAGGGCAGGTGAACGGGGCCGGTTAACTCAACCCAGCAGTGCCCCCGCCCTCCGCCCCCATTCCTGCGTCTGCCAGGATCAGGGGCTGCGGAAGCCTGTCTGTCTGTGCGTCTGTCCGGACCCTCCTGCCGCGCGGCCTCGTGGGCCCCACACGGGCTCCTCCCGGAGCAGGGAGCCACTTGAGACCAGCGGTCTGTGAGTATTTCTTCCTCAAGGAAGGCCTTTCTTTGCGCCGTTGGAAGTGCAGTGTTGCCGTGAAACCAGGTCACCTGGGTGCGGCGCCCAGCAGTGAGCGGGGGCGGGGCGTCCAGTTCCGTCTCCCGGGGCGACTCGCACAAGCCACCCCCGCTGCGCAGCCCGCGGAGCCCAGGCCAGCCCCACGGCTCTGGGGCCACCTCCTGACGGCAAAGCCCAGACAGAGCCCCCAAGAGGACGCCTGACAGTGTCCCGGCGTGTGTCACCCAGTCTCAGGAGCCAGCCCCCAGGAAGAGCCAGGGAGCTCTTGCCAGAGTGCAGTCAAGGCTCCCCCCGCCCCGGCCCCGCGAACGCGACGAGGGCCACCCCGGGCCTCCTGAGACGGCACTGTGCAGTCACGCTCTGGTGCCCAGGACGGTGTCGGAGCCCCGGACGCTGCATGGCTGGAAACTAGGAGCCCGCAGGTGGGGGCGCCCTGTCCCCAGGGGGGCTCCATGCAGCTCTTGGAGCTGCCCCCACACCTGCTTCCAGCAAAGCTTCGGCCCAGAAACATGCTCGGGGCAATTTCCCAGACTCCAACCGTTTGTCCTGGATCCTGTTGTGTCTAACTAGCCTGGACCCGTGTCCCGGTGCCTCACGATGACAGCCTCATCCATTAGTGATTAAGGCAACAGCCAGACTGACATGGCACCCCTGCCAGCTGGGGCCCCACTCTTCCCGGTCACTGCACTGAGGGTCACTGCAGGGAAGGGGCCTTAGCAGATCCGTCCGCCTTCACGGGGCCGCTGGTCAACTCTCAACCCCTGCCGTGCACCCTGAGGGGTGAGGGGGTTGCCAGTTTCCAGTTGCTGAGCCAAGGCGGGGTGCACGTCACCAAGGCCAGGACCACACAAACAGCACCGAGTCTGATTCAGGGGGAAAGTACAGGCAAAGCCCAAGTGCCAGGAAAAGGGGGTCACAGCGCTGGGAGATCCCCAGAAACGGCCCTTTGACGGAGGACATGTCCTCCATGCCCCACTGCAGACGCGGAGACCAGCCCCAAGCAGCCTCCGCTGGACCCCGCCTGCTGAGCCAGAGAGAAGCAGCAAAGCCCCCCTCCCACGAGCGCAGCCAGCTGGGACGGCAGCCACTGCCACGCAGGTGGCTGGCTCAGAGGACAAGATGTGTGTCACAAGGCTGACCACTGCGGAGGGGACTCTGCTCACAGCCCAGACAGGGCCACTGTGAAATCGCTTCCCACCACCTCCATGGCTCCAGCCAGCTCCGGCGTGCAGGGTGCAGGGGAAGAGGCACCCCAAACCCCAACCTTCCCCCCCACACACAGGTTCCTGTACCACGGGCAACGTCAAACCTCGCAGCCGGCTCCTGACGCCCAGGAAGGGGTGTGGGGCTTGTCAGAGGACACAAGTCCCCTGCCCAGTCCCCCTCGCGGCCCCGTCTGCCCACTCACTGGCGGTACCTCTGACTACAGACTGAACCGAGGTGCCATTTCTAAATTGCTGTGGAGAAGAAAGAGCAGACCCTGGCCCTGGGCTTGAATCCAGACTACAGGATGTTGGGGGGAGGGGGTCAAAGGGCAGCCAGCTCATGGTAGTGGTGATGTTGGTCAGACACACCTATGGGAAGGGCTCCCAGGACAGCGTCACATGAGCATCACATCCTATGAGCGGGGCAGGGAGGGGAGCCCTGGAGTCAGAACGGCAGCCTTTCCACCCAGCCTGGGGCCTGGGGTCTGGGGCCTGGGGCCTGGGGTCTGGGGCCTGGGGTCTGGGGCCTGGGGCCTGGGGTCTGGGGCCTGGGGTCTGGGGCCTGGGGCCTGGGGCCTGGGACCCGGGTCTGGGGCTGAGACAACGGGTGGGGTAGCTGGGAGCGGGGCAGCAAGTGCGCAGCGAGGCCGGCCGGGGTGAAGGCAGCAGTGCCAGGGCCTCCAAACTGCCCCACAGCGCAGCCACAGTGAGGCCAGTGTGCCTGTGTGTGTGTGTGCGTGCGTGTGTGCACGTGCGTGTATGTGGGTGCGTGTGTGTGCACGCCTTGTGTGGGCACATGTATGTGCATTGCCTATGCATGAGTGTGTGTGTGCATGCATGTGTGCATTGGCATGGAGGCCCGGCACATGGTCTGTTTAAGCGGGTTCACTGACTGCTTGGCCGACGGCCTGACAGACACGTCCAACCCGGAGCCTTCACGCTTCTCTGGGATCCCGGCAATTTCTGAGCCTTTGGAAGAAGTGTAGCCGTTGGATCCTGCTGGTGAGCCAGACCTTCCCTGTGTGTGTGTGTGTGTGTGTGTGTGTGTGCGTGAGTGTGACTCAGGCAGTCCTCTGAGCTGCTGCGGGGGCAGGGAGGGCACTTGGGAGAAGTGTGTGGGGACAGCAGGGGGCCTCACAGCCATTTATCACCCCCATGGCCCTGCTAAGGGCCGCCTCCTCCCTGCACAGAGGAGGCAGGTGGATTCATCCCCAAAGCTGTGAAGGTCGCTTCTGAGCTGACAAGACAGTCAGCTTCCCCATCTCGAGCTGCCAGGCCAGGCTGTCGCCGTGCCCCCTGCCTGGGAGCACCCCTTACCTGAGAGCACCCCCTACCTGGGAGTCCCCTTACCTGAGAGCACCCCCTACCTGAGAGACCTCTCCCGGTGGCCGGAGGATGCAGAGGTGGGAGGCACATCTCTGCCCACTGGGTTCCCTGAAGCTGCCAGGCTGAGACTCGGGGGAGGGGAGACCCCTGTGACCTCAGGGCCCCAGGCAGAGGGACAGCCTGTAGTGAGGGCTCCAGTTGCCTGGGGAGCGGCTTGCAGCGTGATAGTCAGTGTCACATGCCCAGCAGAGCAGCCACCTTGGGTCCCCTCCTGCATCCGGATGCATCAAATTCAGGCAGCACCGTTAAAGGAAAACTCGCTGTTTGAACTTCTGCCTCACGTTGCGAGCATGTTTTTATTTCATACTTTTTTTACGTGAAATCGATATTTAAAGATTAATAAATTGCGTGGTGGCTGGCTGTGTGGGCTGGAGGCCACACCACCGGCTGACGTTTCCCGAGGCTCGGGAACCTCGTGGTGCCAGGCGAGAAGCTGGCCCGTCCCCTGCCCCTCTTGGGACAGGAGCGGTGCCCAGCCCTCAGCCCTCAATCCCTCAGGCACTGTCCTGTCTGGCCACCAAACCTGGGCACGTGCTCCCTGGAGCAGGGCCGGCCCCGACACACCGTAGTCCCTGCAGATGGGGCTGTCGCAGGCCACCACCCCCTCCCCAGGAGCACTGGCCAGGGCTGAGTCTCTGGAGGATGCCAGCTGCTCCACAGAGGAAGGAAAATCAGAGGTGGCTGCCATGATGGGGCCCCTAAGAAATCAGCCATGGTCCCCAAATCCCGAGGGCCCAGCCCCTAACGCCACAGGGCCCACCCATGAGAGACCCTAGCCCCCAGCCAGTCTCCTCTCCTCCCCCGGGGCCCCTTGAGGAAGCCACGTTGCTGGAACTTCTGCGGAGAAAGGCTTCCAGGGACATCCCAGCGTCTGGAGCACTGCCCCCAACCCCACCCCAGCCACTGGCTTGCTCGGGTCGGGGGCGGGACATGGGGGCAGCCAGGAGCCAGGGCACCGCCCCGCACCCCGGCCAGCTCTGGAGGCGCCCCTCAGGCCTTCGCCGCCAGACACGACAGCGTTCCTGGTGAAGCAGGAAATTGGGAGGAAGAGGTAAAGCTGGAAAACAGCACAAAGACACCAGGGGAGATGGTCTTTGTGCACGTGCTCCCGGGCTACGGTGTGTCGGGGGATTTAAAAAGGATATTTTGAAGGAGAATCATGAGATGCCCAAAAGCTCAGCTTTGGGGGTTGGTTTGTGTGGGCGCCCACGGGCCGGGCCCAGGACGGGGCTCTGAGGCGTTCCCGCGGGGTCCTGCCACATACACAATGGCACGGTGCTTCTGCTCCTGGGCGGTTTCCTGGGCAACCCAGACATGCCCCCCCCCCCCAGTGCAGCGTGCGTCCCCCTGGTCTCCAGGGGAACAGCCGAGATGCCCGCTCCCTCCTCCAGCTCGTCAGGCTGAATTATCATCCCGGGAAAGGGGTGGGCCTATTTTAGGCTCAGATGAACAGCATTAAGGACAGGCATTATTTGGAGGTGGGGCATAAGGCTTCTGTTCTCTCCGGTTTCCAAAAATAGGAGCCAGAAGGACCGAGCAGGGCTGGGCGCCGCGTTCCCGCGGGAGCTCAGGTCTGTGGTTTCCGGGACGAGAGCCTTGGCCATTGTGCAAAACCACAGGATGATGCGACAAGGTGGCGGGGCCTCCCCGGCTCTCCCCGGCTCTCCCCAAAGCCTCTGGGGAGAAGCCAGGGACCCACGCTGCTCCTCTGCAGGGAGCAGACCAGGCTGGGGCTTGCCGAGACCACACACAGGCCTCTGGACCTTCGGGAATGTGGGGGTCCTGCCCCTCCTGCGACCCAAGCAAGTTTCTTCTTCTGCGGAGGCCTCAGAGCCTGGAGACCACGCTGGCCTCCGGCCCACGGCCTCCACTGGGCAGCAGAAACGGGGGTCACAGAGAGCTGGGTGGCCTGCTGGCCTGTGGCCCTTTGGGTGTCACCCACACAATAAGTCCATAAGAGTTCTAGAAAAACTGGATGGTGGTGAATTTATTTATAGTCCTGGGAAGAGAGAGGCCTTTCTGAGTGGGAAACAACCCCCCGGAGCCACAAAGGAAGGACTTCAGCAGACGGGTGGATTTCATCAATAAAACACGCACGACTTCCACACAGAGAAAAAGTACACAAATTTTAAACAATCTAAATGCTACAAACTGGGTAAGGTTTCTGCAATAAATATGACAACTGAGGGTAAATGTCCTTTAATTACAAGAAATCTATATAAATTAGAACGCCAACCCAACAGAAAATGCTGACGGGCAGATCACCGAGACCGTAAATCAGACCGGACACTGTGCCACCCCCTCCCAGGTGCAAACGTCCGTCCACATCGCCAGGTGACGGCAGTGAGAGGCTTGGCTGCGCCCAGAGCTGGAGGCGCAGCCTCGGCCACGGTCACGGGCTCCGTGCCTGCTGTGAGGCCGCACCATCGACACGCGTGGAAAAATTCATCAAGACCAGAGCCCGGCGACACTTGCAACTTAGAACTCCAATCAAAACATTCCCAAGACAGACCAGGTGTCCGTGACGAGGGACTGGTCCCCGTGACAGACGTGAAGTGGAATATTGTATAGACATTAAATACCAGGTTGTGTATGTGCCAAGAGGAAAACGCCCCAACGGGGCCGCGCGAGCTCTTGTACAAGAAGGGACACCTGGGTTCGGAGGTCCCTGCCGTGGGGGTGGCGTGGGACGCCCCCTCACCGTCCACCGTCTGCTGCTCCGGACCGTCTGAAGGCTGGACCCTCGCACGTGGGCGCCCGTCCAACAGCATGACCTGGGCGGGAGGTCACGGGCTTCCGTTCCCTTCTTTGTTTGTTTGTTTGTTCAGCCTGTTAAATGAGGCACAACAGCAGACGCCCCGCGGCCCCTCACTTGCTTGGCCAGGCCTCCCCCTCTGGGCGAAAGAAGTCTGTTTTGCCAACTCTTGTCTTAAGGGTCCTGGACCAATATTTCTCAAGCTTCTTCAAAAACACAACGAAATGTCCTCATGTAGCCCCGAGGCTGTGGTCCTGGGACCCCGGCTGGAGAAGTCTAGAAACGCCACAGTCTAGGAAACTAAACTCGTCCCTGAGGAAAGGGCCCCGGGAGACGGGGGTGGCTGCCGGGGAGGTGGGTTTTGCCGGCCGCTGGCACCAGAAGCAGGAGCTTCCCCCCAGACTCGGAGCTTTTCAGAACTGGCTCGGGGAGCAAAGACACCCCAACCCGCCACCTGAGGGGAGAGGGACATGTCAGGGCCCCCCGCATGGGGCACTGGGCTCCCCCGGAGGCAGCAGGGGCCTGAGCAGGGACTGGAGGGGACACGCCCTCCCCACCCGCATTTTCAGGAGAAACTTCCCACCTCTGCCCTCCCATGGGCGGCCGGGGGCACGAACCACGCAGCCCTCGCCCGCCAGGCTCAGGAGGAGCCGGAGCTGCGCTTAACACACCGGGGCGCTGCTTCAGAGGCTCCGAGGGTTCGCTCCCCCTGAGCTTCGCAGAACCCCCACCGCGGAGCTCCAAGAAGAAGCAGCCTCACACCATCCCCTCCCTGGCCCCGCACCCCCAGGCAGAGCCAGGGAGCCGGTGGCAGGCACGGGAAATGGTCCCCGTCACCCTCCCTGGGCAGCAGGATGGGCAGCCTCCAAGCAGCCCCACCCCCTCCTCTCTCTGAGCCGCTTCCCAGGGACACAGCCACTCCTGGGGCCACCAGAGAGGAGAGGAGGACCCCAGGGCTGTCATGGAGACGCGGGGCCATGGGAGGGGCAACAGCTGTCACTGCTGCCCCCCTGCCCACCCCCACGGTCCCAGATGGTTCCCACTCTCCCTACACTCTGCTGGGGAGCCCACTCCCAGACTGCTCCCTGCCTGGCAGGCCCTGCCCCCCAGCTGAAGTCCAGGGGTCCTGAAGGAGAAAGGGGCTCAGAGGTGGCGGAGGAGCCAGGGCAGGAGAACCAGACCACACGGCACCGCCCGCCCGTGTGGCTGCAGAACGTGGTCTCCCTTCACAGCCCCCAAATTCCAGGACTTGCTGCTGAGGCCGTGGGGTGTCCACAGCTCGGCCCCCGCTAGCCAACTGTAGGGAGGCATGTCGTGGACGCAGGGACGCAGTGGCGAAGAGACTGTGACCAAACAGGCCCAGGGCGCCAGCCCACACACGGCTTCCGGAGCTCTGCCGGGGCCCTGGGGGAGCGGCTCACCGTGCAGAAGGTGGGAAGGGGGCAGCCCCGACTGGGACTGCGAGGCCATCCCAAGCAGATGCCACGCTGACCTGTCAGCCTTTACCACGCAGGTGAAGCAGGTGAACAGCAGGAGGGCCACAGCCGGGACGCCGTCCCAGGGGCTGGGGCCGGGGCTGAGCACAGGCCTGCGATGCCAGGCGGCCAGCGTACAGGGCACAGCTCCTGAGCTGTCCCGTCTGGACCCGGGAGATCTATGGTAAACAATTAATAGGTGGGAAACGGAAGAAAGGGCGAGGTCGCAGACTCAAACACATCGATACTCGCATTCACGTAAATGGATCAACCGTCCCACGAAAAATCGGGCGTTTCAGATTGGACCTTAGAAAGCAAGACGCAACTCTGTGCTGTTTATGGAAGAACTACTTCCCGTTTGAAGATCCAGATGCGGGGAAAACAAATGTATCCGCAAATATGAATTGGAAGAAAGGTAAGTGTCCAAATGCATATCAAATGGACTTGAAGGCAAGGAGTGTGGCCAGCGATAAAGAGGGACGTTTCATTAGGATAAAAGGTTGAGGGCATCGAACAGACCCACATCGTGAAAGTGAATGCAGCGGCCGAGACGGGGGAGGCGAAACCAGACAGAGGGAAGGGAAGGAGCAGACGAGCCCAGGCAAGAGGAGGAGAGAAAACAACTCCACAGGCCGGGACGACTTAAGAACTCCCTGCCAACATCGGCGATGAAACGGGCAGGTTCCATTCTGGGAAAGACACCAGTAACCAAGCCCAACGTGGAAAGCCTGAGACCGCGCCTCTCTTAAAGAAATCGAATGGGTATTAAAACCTTCCCACAACAACTCCAGGCTTTGAAGGCTTCTCCGGTGAGCTCCAGCCGACGTTCCACGTAGAACAAACCCCTGCTTCCCAGAGGCCTCAGGAACCAGCCTGGCCATTCCGTGAGGCAGCGTCAACCCCCCACCAAAACTAGACCCAGACGGACGAGAACAGGCAGCCTCACGGGCCCGGGTGGGAAGGTCGTGGGTGAAATATTAGGACACCAAGCTCAGCGACGCAACGCTGGCCCACGACTCAACGTCCACCAGTGCAACTGACCACCTTGGCTGAGTAAAGGGAGGGCATCATGGGATCGATCACCTCCACGAAAGACAGAGAATTAGAGAGAGAGAGAAACCTGGACCCTTCCTTCAAATCAATACAAAACTCAACTTGAAATGGATTATAAACAAAAATTAGTAGCTCAAGCCGTAAACATCCTACAGGAAAATGAAGAAGAAGATCTGTGCGATGGCAAGCCGGGCAAATTGTTCCCAGAGAGGACACAGGACACACAAAGCATCAGCCGTGTGGAAGGCGCTGATGAAGACTGCGCTTCATCAAAATTAAACTCCTTTTCCAAGGCTGCCACTGAGAGGAGGGAGGGCCTGGGGGCCACTCCAGCCCACGCCCGGCTCACCGCCCAGGCGCGGGCCCCTTTCCATGGTGGCAGGAGCGTCCCCTTGGACTGCACGTCTGTCAGATCTCACTGACTCACGTCCTTAAAATTAATCACCTTTATTTCAGGTAAATTAAATTTCAGGAAACGGATTTTTAAAATTAACTATTTCTATTCCCGGCCGTGGAAAGCTAAGCACCCCCCCTTCTTGCCCACCAGCTCATCCGTTCCTCCGAGTCACTTCGTTCGATTCAATGAGGACTTACCAAGCACCCGTGCAGGCAAGGCCCTGGGGAGTCCAGAGCAGCCGTGCCCTTGTGGCTTTCTCTCCGGAGATGCGCCTTCGGGCCACGGGAGGCTCCCAGAGGAGGAGCGTGGACCCCGGCCTGGGCCCCTCACCCCGGGCCCACACGCAGGGGCCCGGCGGGCAGAGGCACAGCCCTCAGACCGGCTGCTCCCACCGCACCCCCTTCCGGGTCTGTCCTCTGCCTGAGAACCAGCCTCTCGCGTGGGTGCTCACTGTTTGCACCCCGAGGAGCAGAAATCAAGGGCGCGCTGCACATGGAGCAGGAGACCCGCCAGACGGTGAGCGGTAATGAACGGAGACTTTCTGAACCTTCCAATTAACTCAGTCTGCAGATGAGCAAACGTGTCTTCTCTGGGGCATTGCACTTTTCTTTAATTAAAAGGAATCAGAGTTCATTTTGTAAAAATTTCGTGAGACTCCACTAGGCACGCCCACATGAGACCAAGGCCAGGACCACCCGCTCCAGGTGACCCCTGTCCCCTCCACTTTCACGGCCCACGATGCTCTCGCTCCGTGATTGCACTTGAGGCCTGAAGATCTGTCCCTTCAGCGAGAGGGCAGGGTCAGCTGCCCAAGGCCAGGCGCCCCAAGGCAGGATGCTCCACAGGGCCCTCGCCCTGGGAACGAAGAGCGTGATATGGCCAGCGGGTCGGACCTTACCTCCCGGCCCAGCTCAGCCCTGAGACCCGCCTGCCCACAGCCCCAACCACGAGGCACTGGGGAGTCGGCCTGCCAGCAGCTGGTCACAGCCCGTGTGCACAGGACAGCCATCCCTAACCTCGTGACCCAGCGAGCCAGACGCAGGCAGCAGGAGGCAAGCCGTCCCCCGCCCCACACCCCTTAATCCCACCAGAGGAGGGAGCAGCAGGCAGAAACCACATTTGGGGTCCGTGATCGGCCTTGCCTCCCCACATACACCAGGCCACCATGATGCTGGCTCTTCTTAAAGATGCAAGGAGTGACATCGGGGCAGCAGGCAGAGCTGCCAGGCCCTTCGCTCCTCCACAGGCAAAGCAGTCCCTGCGGTGGCAGGCACACCCAGGAGGGGCCCTCCCTGGGTTGAGGGCCAGCTCTTGGCTGCTGTTTCTCTCCCCACGTGTGTACGTGCACACACACACACAATCTCACGGATACATACAAACACACACAGAGAAATACATACAAACACAATCTTAAACACTCACACACAAATATATAAAAATACAATTTCACACAGTTACGCAAATATGAGGTCTCTCCAGAAAGTACCCAGTCATGTAATATGAAAAATAGAGACATGTATTGAAGAAGATACGGGACACAGGAAACACGGTACACAGGACAGTGACGCCTCAGTCCCCTTCAGAGCAGGCGCCTTGGCATCCCACACAGGTCTCCCAGTCGCCATCCGCTGCCCCATCGTATTTTCCTGAATCTCATCCACCATCTGAAATCACTTCCCTTTCAAAGGTGATTTAGTTTTGGGAAAAGCCAGAAGTCCCAGGGCACCCAATCTGGGCTGTAGGGGGGCTGAGTCACCTGGGTGATTGGGTGTTTCACCAAAGACTCTGCACGAGACGTGATGCGTGAGCAGGCGTGTTGTCGTGATGAAGCTGCCAACCACCAGGTGCCCACAGCTGCGGCCTCTGAATCAGCTGAATAGTTTCCGCAGAGGAATGGTCAAGCTTCACGCAAAACGTGATACAGATTCGTTGCTCTACCTGCTCAGTCACTTTGAATGGGACGGCCACACAGTACACACACTCAGTCAATGGCATCTACCGCCCCCGCTGACATGTACAGTGAAGGCGTCATTGTTCACGCATGCGCATTCCAGTCCACTCCTTGGTTGCCAGGTTCCATCGATGTCACGCAAACGCCTTGTTATGTTAACAACGGCTGGACTTCTTCCAGACAGACCGCGTATATATAAACACAATCTCTCTCACACACACGCAAATACATACAAACAAAATTTCACACACACAAATACATGCATGCCCGTATTCATACTCATACACACTCATAAACACATCCACATACAACCTCACACTTGAAGTCATACATGTGAATACACACATGTCCACACCTACGTATGTAAACATGCACCCATACATGCACACCTACACATGTTCATGCAATGCTCTGCTCACATGCACATGCTTATGCTCATATTTGCACACGTTAGTGCGCACGGTTGTGCTCACACGCACACTCACGTTGGCCCTCAGACCCCCAGGACAGCTGATGGCCTCAGGGTGGTCAGCCCGGAGCCCCCAGAGCAGGCCCTGGTGTTGGTAAAACGGGCCACAGGGGTCGGGCTGTGCAGCATGTGGCAGGTCACAGGCCTTCGCCTGTCCCTGCGAGACGGGTCCTGGCCCGGCTCAGGGGCCCACATGTGGCAGCGCTTCTCAGAGCCACTCTGGCCTCTGCCACCAGTGGGGGCCCCGACTGGACCGCTGGGCTCCAGGGCGTTCTGGCCCCAGGAGGCGTGATCCCGGGACAGGGACCCCCGAGGACACTCAAAGTCCACACTGACTCCCCCAGACCAGCCACAGCCTCGACGGCACCTCCCTGCCGGTGGCTGTTCTCACAGGTCAGAGCCGCGGGGCTGCCTGAGGCAGGACTGACTGTCACATGAGCAGAACTGTGTCACCAACATCCGTGGACAGGGGCCAGGGATGCTGCCAACAGCCCGCAGCACACAGGCCACCTGCCACGCGCACCGGCCCGCCTGGAGGTCAGCAGTGTGGAGCCCCCGGGCCGGCGGCGGCCACAGCCCCACTCTCCAGCCTGGACCCTGCAGGAGGCACGAGGACCCTCTGT
This sequence comes from Furipterus horrens, assembly GCF_987537825.1. Classification (NCBI taxonomy): domain Eukaryota; kingdom Metazoa; phylum Chordata; class Mammalia; order Chiroptera; family Furipteridae; genus Furipterus; species Furipterus horrens. Next base: position 202,548,739 of record NW_028327175.1, read on the forward strand.
GGAGGCAGCTGTCGCCCTGGACACGGGGCGCCTGCCTGCACGTCGCCAGCTTCTGGGTTCCTGTCTGACACACATTTCATAACCAGCCCACAGACGAGTTTCCAAACGAATTCCAGGAAAGGCTCCCGCGGCGCCTGCAGCTGCCGAGACGCATCCATCACATTCGGCCGAAGGAGGTGCGGCAGCCTCCTCATCTCCCCCAACGGCCCGCCTCTGCTCCTGCCTCGCCCGGAAGCCCTGCCCTCGGGCCCATCCCTCCGGGCGTCCAGCCTGCCCCCACTGCTCCGGCAGCCTGGGGCAGACATCTCGCCCGTCGGAGAGGGTGGAAGTCAGCAAGGACGGACGGAAGCCGGGGTCGGACTGCCAAACGGCCGCAGGCTCCCGTTGCCGAGAGCCGTGGGGTCACCCTGTGCCTGTGCCCCTGTGCCGGGGCCTTTGCCGCCTGCCAACGGGGCGACATTTCCAGAACCCACGGAGGCAGCCCCACACTGTGCCCTGAAGCCCCGATTCTTCTGACGGCGCTTTAGGCCTCCCGGGGGCCTCTTTCTGAGGTCTGGCCGACTGCTCTGCCCCGAGCCTGCCCTTCTGTGGGAGACGCAGGAGGAAAGACATCAGCCCCCCAAACCGCACCCCTTCCCACCTCACCCCAGAGCCCCCAGCGGGAAAAACAAAGCAGGCAAGGGCGGGAGCGGGGCAGGACCCCAGAGTGGACTTGAAGGGGACATGGCAGGCAGGGCCCCCACCAAACCATTGCTCCACCCGGCCGCCCACGAGTGGGGCAGGCGCCCCGGGACTGCCCCGGCCACAGCTGTAGGCGGACAGCCTGAGCCGCGCTCTGGCCGGGGGGCAGGGGCGGCCACAGCTCCTCTCCGATGTGCTGGGTTTGAAGCCCCTGAGACCCACATGGGGTGGTGTGACGTGGGACCAGGACAGAAAGGCTGGGCTGTGGGAGGCAGGGCCTGGATGGAGACTTACATCGGGGACTCGCTGGCATATGGGTGACATTTGGAGCCCGAGACGGCCCACGCGTGAGTGTAGCGAGAGGAGAAAGCCGTGGGAAGGGGGCCTGAGGCACTCCCGGCGTCACGGCGTCGGGGGAGGGGACATCAGGGCGGGACAGCCTACGGGCGACAGGAAGGTAGGGGATGGGGCGGGTCCAGAGTGTCCGGGCTGGCACGGGTCAAGGATGGAGAGAGCTGGGGCCTGGGCATCAGACTCAGCCCCGGGGGGTGGGGGGACCTCAGAGCTCTGGGGCCGCAGGGACAAATCCCGACTCCAGTGCGGAAGGACCAGACGTGCCGGACAGAGGGCTTTCGAGGAGCTTCGCTGCAAAGGGGGGCAGGGGACAGGAGCAGGCACAGCCTCTGGACTCGGGAAGGGCAGCATGCTGCTGGGTCACTGCACGCCCTCCTCCCAGGACGCCCGCACGAGGCCCCCCCACCCAGGAACACTGCCCATGGCCCACGGCCGCCCACCCTCGGGAGCTGGGGCGTGACACGCTGTCATTATGGAACGTGACCTTGGCGTGGCACCGCGCTCACAGCAGGGCCCGGGGCCCAGAACCCAGGACAGCTCTCCATCCTCTGAGCTGCTGAGAGGGCCCCGCAACCCCCACCCAGGGCCCCCGGGACTGAGAGAGCCCACGGCCTGTGGAGGGGAGCAGGTGTCCATGCAGGGACGGGTGTAGGGCAGGCCCCTGGCCTGGGCCCAGGGACACGCCCTGGAACTCAGGGTTCTGGGCCTGGAGTGGAGAGGGATGTGGGGGACACAGCGGGGTGTGTGTCGGGGGCATCAGGGGAGGCAGACATTCCAGGCCGAGGCCACTCGGGCACGAGAAGCAGGAGCGAGGGCACGCGTGTGCACAGCTATGAGCAACCTGAGGCCACGGGAGCCACGTGTGCACCCTGGGAGCCCCGGTTCCCAGAACCAGGTCCGCATCACCCCTGCCTCCAGGCCCGCACGCCGAGCCGAGCGGAGCGGGGCTCCTGGGTGGGGACCCGGCACCGGCGTGTCTAAAGTATTCTCATGAACTTCCGGTTAGAGCGCATCAAACATACAGCAAATAAACAGGACCTGTGACACGCGTTCACCTCACGGAACACACCCAGGGCTCAGCAACGGGATCAGGAACACAGGTTCCCAGCACCCTGGACGCCCTCCCGCCGGGTGGCCCAGACCGCTGCCTCTGGTGCCGCCCTGGTCACACGCGGAGCCCACGCACGCCCTCGGGAGGCCTCGCTGTGCGCAGGAAGCGCCCTGCGGGTCGCGCGGGGACTTTGCTCGGCTCCTGCTCTGGCCGCTCCGCACGGTGCCCTCTGCGCACCTGCGCACTGGCCTTGGGCGCACGTTTTGTTGGGTCTGCTCCCAGGAACACGGTGGTAGGTGTCTGTGCCCCCCAGCCAAGGCCACAGACACAGCCCAGGCCGAACATGCTGGGGTCCTGCCCCCGCTGTGAGGGGGAACTCACACCCTGGGCAGGGGCATCTCAGAAAGGGGGTGTTGGACGGGACACGTAATAGAGTTTTTAAGCTGGGCCGGACTAGGACAGACTGTGGAGGGAGGAGGAATTCACCCCTTTTCCTGCCCGACTGCCGAGCCGGGGCCTCACCTCCCCTTCTCAGGCCTTCCCGCAGGGGCGCAGGCCCTCGGCTCCCCGGTCTCAGGCCTGCAGACGTGAGCAGGACCGTGACGCTGGCCTCCCTGGTGTCCAGAACCACGGGAGCCGATTCCTCTGAATCCGTCCATCCATCTATCATCTATCAGTCGGTCATCCTGATCTGTCTCTCCAGCTGTCCATCCATCTGGCTGCCTACGTGCCGTCCGTCTGTCTGTCCTCCACCCATGCACACACTGCTACTCTGTGGGTCTGCTCCTCTGACTGAGGGGTAACGTGTCACTATCAGTGCGCTGGTTACCACACCGGTACCAGGCTCACGCAGGGCGTAGACGTCAACGGACCAGGCGAGGGCCACACATGGACTCTCTGCAGTACCTTCTCAACTTTCCTGTAAATCCAAAATATTGTAAAATAAGTTGCCTAGGAAACCGGCTTTTAAGAGCGATGCATATCTTGTACGTGGCCACGTGTGGATGGAGAGGTGATCTGACGAACGAGCACCAAGTTTACATAAGATGCTGAACTTCTCTCGATATTTTTTTTTGTCACTTTGTTATATAATAAAAAGCTCTAAATAAACAAGGATCCCCGGGCAGCAGTGGCGAGCGGCTAGCTGGGCAGCCACATGATTTATCATCCAAACCAGGACACGTCTACGAGCGAAGGGCTCACTATTAATACCTGTGCCCCGTGGGCGGGCCCGCACGGTGGCCGGCAGCCGCACCGCGGCAGGAAGCGCTCGCTTTCTCCCTCTCTGGTTCCCATCAGCGTTGGTGGCCCTGGTCAGGAGCTGAGGCGGGGAGGTGGGGGGCCGGGAGGAGCCTGGGTTTTGCCGCCCAGGTGCCCGGCACAGGGTCGGCACCAAGCCCAGCTTTGGAGGGGAGCGCGTTCTAATCGCTGAGGGCTCTGGGAAAAGGGCCTCAGAATCCACACGATGGAGGAAGAACAGTTTTAAAAGTAACATACATTTGTGCATATCCACCAGCCAGTTGTGAGTGTCCCATGGCACCTCTGCAAGAGCCACCATCATGCGGAAAAGCACCCTGGGGTGTCCCTTCTCCACACCTGCAGCTCTGTGTGTGGGAGCCAGCCCCGGGCTGCCCCACCCATGACTCCAGCACCTCGCAGGCCTGGCCACGGGGCCCACCCCTGGGTTCCAACTGCCTTGGAGGCCCAGAGGAGCAGGTCGTCTCTGGGGCCCGGGGCCCGACCCTTCCTGCCCTGGTTTTCCCGCTGTATCTTTCTTCCTCTTGCCTCTCTGCCATGTGCTAACTTTACAGATTATCCTCTCTGCCTGAAGAGCTAAAATACCACTCAGAAACTCAAGTTGACTTTGATACTTGGAAGACAAAGGAAACAGGGCGGGAATAGGACCGACCCCAGCAAGCAGGACCCCAGGCAGCTGCTAGTGGCTCCCCCACTGTAGAGACCTAGGGACAGGGGCCACTGTGGTCATTTAAAACATATCTCCAGAGTCTTTGATGTCCCTGCTGAAGGCTGGAGCCAATTCCCTTCATGTGTGAGCTGCACAGAGTGACATTCTGACCAGCAGGATAAGGTGGCAGTTACCATGTGTCGCTTCGGGGTCCTAAACCCGTGTCTCGGGGAGGTCACTGTCACGTGTGAGGCACAGAAGCGGCCCCTGGAGAGGCTCCGTGGCAAGGCACTTGGCCTCCAGCTGCGAGCCCCGTGGGGACCTGGCCCGGGAAGGCCCACCAGCCCCAGTCACGCCTCAGACCGCAGCCTCGCAAGGGGCCCCGCACCAGGCCCAGCTGTGAGCCGCTCCTGAGAGATTGATCAGGCCCTGTGGGCGGCACTGGCTGTTCTTGGCCACTATGTTCTGAGGGGCTTTGTTACTAAGCAGGGTGGGTGACTAGGAGGCCAGCCGATAGCAGGAGCTGCGATCGCGGGATGTGAGTCCCGGTGGTCCCTCCGCGGCATCCAGGCCTCGGGCCACCATGGACATGCTGGCTCCACAGACATCCCGTGGAACAGAGAGACTCATCCCCACGGGGCCCTGTCCACGTTCCCAGCCCACAGAATCACAAGAAATAATAAAGTTGGCTGTGAAGTCACTGAGGTGTGGGGTAGTGCGTTACCAGCAATAAGTAACTAATATGGGGCCCCAGGGGTACGCTCGGAGCCACGCCCTGGCCCCGTGCCACCAGGGTCCTTGCGCTGCGGGACTGCGGGAGGCTGGTGGGGGACACAGGCAGCGGGGCGTGGGGAGAGACCGAGCACCCCAAACCCAGGGCAGAGCCCCCCCCACCTCCGGCACGGTGTGACGCGACAGAAAGAGTTCCGGTCACAGGCACGGAGGCTTGAAGGCCCGGCCGCGCCCCACGCGCCCGCGGGGAAGCTGCCACCGCCGTCTGCTTCTCGCTTTGTGACAAGTCCGCCTGTGCACACGCATACGAGGAGCCGTGACAGGAGTTCTGAAGGTGCCGAGACCTTTCTGAAGCCGGCTCTTAAATGGCTCTGACAAACTGAGTGTGCTCAGCTCCTATTTTTAATAAAAGGGGGGCGACGCTGACTCCCGCCCACAGCAGCTCCTGGGCTTCAGGTCTCAGACAACATCAGCAGGTTCTCCGTGTGACCCACGAGGGGCTGCGCCCGAGCTGGCAGCATGCAGAGGCCACCGGTGGGCGCCCGGGTCACGTGTAGGGAAGCGGAGGACGAGGGGAAGCGCCCCGTCCCGCAGCTGGAGGAGCCACAGCCGGCCCTGGTCTGCTCTCTGCGCTCTGCTCTGCTGGCACTGGTCAGATGCCTTGGTTTCCAAACCAATAGATTTTAGGTCAAGGCAACGAACATTTTTGATGAAGCTTGCATCCCAGTTTTTAAAAATAACAACAATTTCATTAATTACAGCTTCTCCCAAATTGTCTCTAATTCTGATCATTAAAATCATTCAGCTGGGCCAACGGGCACGTGGGGAGCAGAGAGGAGCCGAGCACGTCCTCCGAGGCACCTGGCCGGGGTGTGCCCATGCCCTGGGGGAAGGAGGCGCCCGCTCTGGGTGTCCTACCCACGAGGGACCCGGAACCGTGGCCACAGGGCACAGGCCCTTAACATAGGAACCAATGGGCCCAAGAGGGGCCTGAAGAACTGAACTGGGACCCAGGGCCTCCCCAGGAGGGTGCTGCCTGGGGTGGCAGAGAGCACCCCACGGCCAGTCCCAGGGTGTGCGGGCGGGGCCCATGGCACCTCGATGCAGCCGGAGGGAAGCCACGTAGCCCTCCGCCACCTCCTCGTGGCCCCACTGACAACTGGTGGCGAGTCTGAGATCTTCTGACCAATGCCAGTCACGCATCGGGGGGTTGGTGCCCAAGGGCCAAGCCCAACGGGCTCTGTCCTCACCCAGCAATTGCACCTGCTGTGCAGTCGAGTGTGTCCACAGGCAGCAGCGTGGCCTCTCCTGGGGCCGCTCAGAAATGCAGAGTCCCGGGCCCCACCCCATTTCTCAGGATCCCAGGGGTTGGCGGCCGCTGCAGGTGGGAAGTTGCTTGGGCAGACCGGGCGCTTTCCCGGGGCTCTGCCTCCCCAGACCTTGGTGCCCCATCCTCCGAGAGAAAGAGCCCCGCACAGAAGTGACCTCCAGCGTGTTCTTGCAGCTCTTTGCGATGGGAAGCTGGGTGGTTACATTTTTTAAAGAAAACAGGCTTATTTTTAGCATTTTAAAACATACAACCAGATGGGCAGACAGGCAGAACTGACATTTGTTACATAAAGAAGTGTGACAGTGGGTCCCAAGTCCGTTCTCGACCAGCTTCGGCAGCCACGGGAGAGGAACGCACCCGACGGCTCGGTTCCCACAGGTCCCTGTTCACCCGGGCCCCACGGGGACCAGGCGTGGGCGCGCAGGGTGGGCTGCACTTGGTGGCCTCCTCCCCGGCTGAAACCCAAGCCCCGCCCCACACAGGGGCCGCTGCAGCCACCAGGCTTGTAGCCCCCAGGGCACTGTGCTGTGGGGGAGCTGGGGGGTCGCCATCGGCCTGTGTGGAAGGCCGTGCTCCCTCCTACCTCTTCTCAGGGTCCAGAGGGGAGCAAAAGGCTCCCGTTAAAGCTCCAGGCCACGCCCCACTGGAGAAGGCTCGGCAGGCTGGGGCGTGGCCCACGCTGGGAGCTCCTAGGGACTCAGCCACACGTGTGCTCAGTACGGCCGCACCCTCTGCCCTGTGGGCCCTGGGCCGTGCCCCGGGGATCGAGGGAGCAGAGGCGCCAGCGGGTAGCCGGCTAGTCCTTCTCTGCGGGTGATGTGACTGACGTCCCACGCAGCCCAAGGAAACCACGCCGGACGAGGGCACGGTGGCCACCAAAGGGCGAACACTGTTCACGTAACGGCTTCCTCCGCACCAGCACCAAAGGGCGTGAACCGTGACGGGTCCCGGTCACAGTTCAACAAAAACGAGCAACTAACACACAACGGGAACACGCTTTAAATCCGCCAACAGCCCAAATGCATGCAACTTAGGAAAGCGCAGGACTCGCAGGAGGAGAACGTTCTCTCTCTGTGCCGGATGTCGGTCTCGGCTGAGACGCGTGGCGGGAACGGCGAAGCCACGGGCGTGGGAGAAGGGAACACAGGGAGAGCGTCCCACACGCAACGATCCTCACCTGTGCCCAGGGCCAGGCCTCTGCACGCGGCAGCAAGACCGCCGACAGCCAGAATCGGAGATCTGGGTGGATCTGACCGTGCAAACACACCACACCCCGAACCCAGAAGACCCCGAACAGATAAATGGTAAGTGCAGGGAGCTGTTTCAGGGAGGCCTTGATGTGTTAGGGGCAGGACAGCGGACACCCCTGTTCTGACCAGGAAGCACTGGTCTGGGTGGTGCCAACAACTCAGAAAAGACCGCGGACACCCCAACATGAAAAGCAAAGGTGGTCAATCTCCTTCCACCCAAAGGGACACAAAGTGCTAAGACAACCTCTTTGCTTTTCAGATTGCCAAAAACCGAAAACATCGCCCGGCCTGGCGCAGCGCGGTTGGAGCATCTACCATAAACGCAAAGGCCACGGCTTCAATTCCCAGTCAGGGCACACGCCTGCGTTGCGGGTTCGATCCCCAGTTGGGGCACATCCCAGAGGCAACCTGTGGATGGTTTTCTCTCACATTGATGTTTCTCTTCCTCCCTCTGCTCTCTCTGAAATCAACGAGCATGTCCTCGGGGGAGGATAAAAAAGCGAAAATGTCACCAACACCCACAGCTGGAGTGGACTCAGGAAAAGGACCTTCACGACTTCAAGAGAAGCGAACTCTGGCCTCCTTCTGGCCGTCCATGGACAGCAGGCCTCCCCTCCTCTCCACTCCGGCCCCGCCCACCTGTCAGTCACGCGTTCATGTTTCCTCCTCTGCTGCGGCCTCCCGGCTGCCCCCCTGTCCAGCCCCCGTCTCTGTGGTCACCGCAGTGCAAGCAGCACCAGGACGGCTGGGCAGGCCGACCAGCTGCCCACACCGACGCCCCAGTGACGGGCAAAGTCGTTCCCCGGATGTTGTCCTGAGGACATAGGGCCAGGCACGCCGAGATGAACATGCAGATGCTCACTGCCGGAGCGTCTATGGCGTTTATAAAATGGAAACACTCCCATGTCCTCAGTAATTAAGTAAATAACATGCTATCTACAAAGCGGCGATTCTGAGCCCTGACTGCCCGTCAGCATCACCGGGGGGTGGGGGGGATTAAAGATGTGCTGATGTCTGAGCGCCCCTCACGCACCCCAACCACTTCAGCCCGCCTTTCTGGGGTGGGGCCCCTGGAGTCCAGGTTGCAGCCAGGGCAGAGAACCGCCGCTATGAATGTGGCCGAAACCGACGCTGCAGACCTACGAGAGGCTCGCGGTGTGCCGCCACGGAAAGGAGACGGCCTGCCGGCCCCAGGTGCCAAGCACGCTCCCCATTCTGTATCCGAAAGAAACCACGCACTTCTGGACAGCTGCATGTGGGGCCACGTCCCTGGAGAAAGCAGGAAGAAACCTTCACAGGGTGGCACTCCCGCACGTTTGGGTTTTTCCTATCAAGGACAATTTTAGGAAAATATGAGATGCTTCCAAATGTACACATCTCATGGCTTCTGTGATTAGGAAGAAACAAAGGCTGGTCTTTAACATTAAGAAAGGTCACTTGAGAACCTGGTGGCCCCACCGCCCGCCCGCGCAGCAGCCCACGGCTGGGCGCTGTGCAGCCTGCTGGGACCTCTGGGCAAAGGCAAACCTTCTCCGGGGTCAGTCACTCCCTACGAGCAAGCTTACGCTGCGTTAGGTGTGAGCCAAGCCTCAGCTGCTGAGGAGGGGGCGTGCCCCGCAGGTTCCCAGCAGCTCAGCAGCAAGGAGCTGGGGCCTCTCCAGCCAGGAGGACACCGAGACGGGGAGAAACGAAGGGACTTGCGCGACACCACAGCTCTGGGGCAGAGCAGCAGAAAGAACTGCAGGTCCCCTATAGGTTCAGTCCCTAAAACGAACTGCCCCTGGAAGTCAGGGAGGGACAGAATGGGGGTGAGGCTTGGCCCTTAGTTCTGGGGTGAAGAAGACGTGCAGAGAATCCTGAATGTGCCCCCCAACCCCTGCCAGATAAGGACGGGGGTCCAGACTCCAGAGGGCGGGTCGGGACGGAGGGTGTTTAAGATCCTTCATACCACAACCACAACTACCTTTTTAGTGGCAATTTACCTGGCACTTTGTTAAATTGCCCTCTTATTTTCTTTTCCCTTTTCTCTGCATACCAAATTTGATATATTAATTGGGTGTTTTAATCACAAGAAGTCATCAGAAGGTTTCCCGTCACCATAGCAACCGTGCAGTCCCAGTACCCGGGCGCCACCAGCGCCACCGTCACCACTGGGCCCGCTCTGCGTGGGGCCGAGAGAGGCACGAGCTGCTATCTGCAGGGGGCGGGGGACTAGCCCGGAAAAGAGGCGGGTTCAGGGGGCACACTCCCCTCCCGGAAGATGCTCCTTCCTCCTTTCTAAACCCCATTCCTTCCATCCAGACAACCCCCCGGGCTTCATGCTAAGAGCCGCACAATGTTCTGTCTGCCGGCACGGCTGTGACTCCCGAGCCGTATGTGCCCTGCTGGTCACAGACAACCGCGCCGTGAGAGTGGAGCAAGGCAGCTCCCCTCCCAGATCACGTCGCAGCCACCAAGCCCAGGGCTGGGCCTGGCCTCTTGGCCTCACCAAAGCCCAGGCGGGTCCTGATCATGTGAAAAGCAGGCTACACGTGCTAAAGAGCAAGCACCTGCAGCCGACACAGCCCCCCGCCCCCCACAGGTCCCCACGGCTGCTCGCCACTCCATCCTTGTGCAGGTGAGCACAGGGTGGGGGGCGGGACATGTTAGGCAATCCTCAAATCAGATTGTGAGTATCCTGTAGAGGTTCCGCGCGCTTTTTGCCTCGTTAATGGTCCTTGAATCCTGAGACATAACACCCTGAGCCCACGGAACAATTCTACCCTCACGAGCTGACGGCAGCGCGTGCGTGAGTCCCACCTCAGCGCCTCCGTCCCTGCCTCAGACAGCACCACCCCGCGCCCGCGCGCGGCCTGCCCGGCTGACACCGGCCCACGCTGCCCTCCGATGTCTCTCCGATACGTTCTCATGTTGCAGTCAGAAGCTAGACGTAAATCCGCCTCCTGATTCATCCTCATTCACTCGGGGCTTTCTTTACTTTGAATATTGATGCTAAAAACAAAACCATGTAACACGGAACATTCACAGCAGTGAGCTCTGCTGTCCCCACATTCAGAACACAGTGAAAGGCAGTCCCAGACCTCATGGTGCCGACTGGTCCTGAGAGCCTGCGGCGGAGTGCGGGCATCCAGGGCCCCCTGCTGCAGGAGGCCCGCCCCCTGCCCCTCCCCAGCAAAACAGCAGGCTCCCCGCAGCGCTCTCTGAGGCCTGCACACTGGCCTGAGGTCAGACCATGGTAATTTCCTATAAGGCTTAAATTATTTATCAGAAATAAGTAGCCTGGGCTCTCGCTCTGAGCTGTGCTCTAAAATTATAAAAGATCCATCATACCTCTGCAGCCTGCCTACAAATGAAAAACTGCATATTTCAACTATTTCAGGGAAATGTCAAAAAAAAATCAGATGTGTCATCACGGCACCATTTGAATGCTCTGTGTGGCATCTGTAGCAAAGGGCTGTACATTTGTGTGTTAACGTGTCACAGCGCCCCAAAGGCGGACACCGCACAGCTACCTTCCCTGCAAAGGGGCCTGGTGCCCATCAGGGCCCCAGGAGGTGTGCCCCGATGGACTGCTGCCTGTCGCCTGCTTTTGGCCAGCACCCACCTGTGCTCTAGATGGGCAGCACTACCTGCAGGAGGACCTGACAGAGCGACCCAGTTCCCCGAAGGGCGGGTCTGTGCACAAGGCAAGGCCACCTCCACAACGCATCTGGGCAAAAGTTGGGCATGTGGCGGCCACACGCTTGCGCCCATCAACCTGGAGACAGAACGAGGGCCAGGGGTGCCCAGCCACCTGTGGGCACAGCACAGGCGTGAAGTAATGAACCAAGCCGCACAGGGCCCCGTAATGAAAACGTGCAGCCCCCAGTACAGCGGGCTACGTCGCACCTAAGCCCAGAGCCGCGGACCGCCATGGACATGGCAGAGGACGCAGGCGGGCGCCCTGGACATGCGTGGGCACCTCAGGCATGGTCCGCGGGTTTCCTGGGAAACCGAGCAGTCCAGGAGCCTTCCCACCCGGTGGCCCCTGTGTCTGGATGCCAGGAAATCCTCTCGCTGTGGCCCTCCTGCGAGAGCGCGTGGAGTCCCCACGCTGCCCCCAGAGCAGCCCGGAGTCCCCGCCATGCGGACGAACTCACCGTCCTCCTTGTCGTCAAACACGGGCCTCCGCGCCGGGGCCGCCGACATGGACGAGCTCATCCTCTTCTTCCACTTGCTCCACGCAAACAGGGGGCGCGGCTGCGCGCGGGCATCCCCCGAGTCCCGCCGAGGCTGGCTGGCGGCGGGCGGCTGCAGGGCCGGGGGCGCGTCGGGGCCCGCGGGGCGCGCGCGGCCGGGGGGCGGTGAGCTGGGGGGCGCCGAGGCGCTGCTGCCCCTGCGCTCGGCACCGCTCCTCATCGCCAGGCCTGCGTGTGCGCTGCGGCGGGAGACCCAGGCATGGCCCGCCCGCCGGGCGGGGAGCGGGTGCGGGAGCGGCTGGCAGCGGCCGCCTGGCGCCCCAGCCGCAGCGCTCGAGGGTCCGGGAGGCCGTGCCGGCTCCGCCGACTGGGAGCGCGCGGGGGCGGGGCCGGGGCGGGGCCGGCGGGAGGGAGCCGGGGAGCAGCCGAGCGCCGGGGGCGGAGACGGGGCGGAACTGGGGAGGGTGGCAGTGCTCAGTGCCTTGTACCCGCCGATCACTTCGGGAGGGGCTGTTCCACGAGGGCCCTGAGGCTGTGGGGACAAGAGCGAGGGAAGAAAGGCCCTTGTCCCCTCGGAGTATGCTGGAGGTCCCCAAAGGATGGGGTCTTGGGGATGGGCACAGCTCTGCCCGGTAGGGCGGCGGAGGCTAGGGGTCCCGTTGGGCCGCCCCACCCCCGCTGCCTTGGTGGACAAAGCCGGCCCTCGGGCTGCTGGCCGCTCGATCTGGGAACCTTAAATGTCAGCCTCGGCTCTGCTGTGAGGCCGGATCGCGCTCGTTCTGGCGGCCCCGCGGTGCTGGGCCGGGTGCGGATCCCGCCTGGGGACGCAGGTGGCTCGCGAGACAGAGCCCCGGGAGGGAGGAGGGAGGGAGGGCAGCAGGGCTGGGCGCGAGCCCCTCCCCAGGCGGCGGGCCCAGAGCGGGGCTGCGAGCGCGCGCGCACTCGCTTTCGCGCGCCTGGGGCGGTGTCGGCGCCAAGCACGTGCACCCGCGCTCCCGGGATCTCCTTGGCTGGGTCCCTGGTCCCCCTCCCAAAGCGGCCGCCAGGTCACCGCTGCCGAAGTGGAGCGCCTGACGCAGTTCCGCGTCCCAGAACCGCCCGGAGACCGTGTGCCTGAGTTGCCCGGGGTCCCCTGGCCCTGCTCAGGTCCGACGGGGCGTGGGCGCTGGTCGCCGGACTCCCCACGGTCTTTGCCACTTTTCTGGGGGGCGCGAGGGGCTGTTTGACCCGTGCACTCCGTCCTCGCTCGCACAGCCAGGTGCGGTCGCCCTGCGCCCAGCGCCTGAGACTTGGTCACGAAGAGCGGTTTTTTGTTAGAGGTTGTTGGACTGACTGTGGGAAGCCTTTGCCTCCTTAGGTTCTGCGCTCCAGCGGCCACAGAGCCGGCCGTCCCTTCCTACCCCGTGAAGTCCCGGAGGGCCTTCTGTCCCGTGGTGAGGGCCGACCCCCACTCCCACGGGGACGCGTGCTCCCCAGGCCCTGCGGGCCCTCCCACAACCACGGCTGCCCCTCCCTCCACGCACATCCTCAGTCACTCTGGGCCCTGTCCTGCCCTCGCAGCCCCTCATGCGGTTCGGCCCACGCCCTGGTTGTTGCACCTGGTCTCCTGTCTCGGCAGGGACGCTACATGCACCCCTCACCCACCTTTGAAATTCACTGTGGTTTTGACCAATAAAGTGGAAGCAGAGGTGACCTGTGTCATTTCTGGGCCACACTTCACTTGGGGACCACCTGCCCACCAGCCGGGGACACGATGGTCAAGGGAGAAATCATCCTGGTGCTGAGGCATCCAGATGCGGGGTTACTTTTACCGCAGCACCCCCTCCGCTGCCCTGGCCTGGCTGACATGCTCGCCTGGGTCTCTGGTGAAATTTCACGCTCATGGAGACGAGTTCTCGGCCCCTCAGATCGGCCTCGGCTTCCTGAGCTCCCCCAGCGCTCTCTCCTTGGCGCCCTCCTCCAATGGCCACTTCCGGGTAGGACCATGGAGGGGCCAGCACTGGGGTCACCCCGATCAAACCCAGGGCAGCCTCAGATTCCCCTGGGCAGACGGCCACACCTCTCTGTCTCCTCTCCCTCCCAGGCCCCCTAAAGGGGCAGAAAATGAATAAAAATACATAACCCTCCCCTCCCGAGAGGGAACACGATGAGGAACATTAGTGGGAAGAACGCGTTACAGGACGAAGAGGTTGGCTGGGACCTTACTGTGGGCACTGGAGAGGGCGAGGGTTTAGAGGTCACAGGGCCACCAGGCGGGGCGGGGGGGTGGCCTGAACACGGGATGGGGCTGGGAAGGCTGAACGGAGCAGTAGAGCCCCGGGGTGCCCCTCCCACCTGGGCAGCTGGGGCTGGACAGCCCTTCTGTGAATGGAGGGATCAGGGGCCCCTGACTCAGGAACACCAAGACCAACAGAAGACAGGGATGTTGGTTGGAACACCGACTGGGAGCCCCAAAGGCCACACCAGGCACCTGCCCCTGGGCAGGACGCAGAAACTGAGCAGTCCCTGAACGCCCCGGGCCCTGAAATCTGGGGTCCCCTCGCAGCTCCAGCAGGAGAGAAGAGGAGCCAGCACAGCCCACCTGCCTGCCAGCAGGCCTGTGGCTCAGGGCACAGCTCTCTGGCTGTCCCTGCCCCAGGGCAAGGCCCAGGGTTGCTCAGAACTGGATGGGCTGAAATGGGGGACTCAGTGTGGGCAGGGGACAGAGGGAAGGTTGGGCGTGGCCTCGGATCGCAGACCAGGTCTCTGCACCCTGAAGGCTCTGTGAAGTGCTGCGGGGGGGGGGGGCGGGGGGGGGGGACCAGGGCCAAGGCTGGAACGGGGCCTGCTGTGAATGGAGAGGAGCGATGAGGCCAACAGAGTCCCTAAGTGGGTGCCCTGGGGTGGCCCTGGGGGCCCACACTGGTCAGAACCCTCATCTGTCTTGTTCCAATGGCAAGAGACCCTCAATGGCCAGGTAAACAGACAAATGGATCCACAAGGGCCCACACGTGGGCGTGAACAGCAGGACCATGCGATCTAGAGATCATTACATTTCACAATTTTACCTTTTCCAGGGAGGACGTCACTCTGGAGCAGGTGGCTGAGGGAGTCATCGCCAGCCCGCATCTCCCTCTGAGTCTGGGGCTGGGCCCTTCTGCCAGCCAGACCTCGGAGAGCAGGGTGGTCTGCCGCCCCTGCCCCCAAAACTGCTGTGACTCAAGGGGCCCAGAGCCATCCTCCTGGCTACTATCCTCTCACAAGCACCCTGTTCTGCCTTGAAGTTAAAATTAAACTGGCATCAGCCCAATGGTGGATCAAGGACAGGGCCACGCGGGGAGGAGAGATGGGCCGGGGGTGGGGGGTGTCCTTTCCCCACCTTACCCCTGAGGCGAGTCTACACAAACTGTCCTGAAGCCTTCGGAAAGAAGGGCCACCCCGAGCACCTGCATCACCAGCGTCCCGCAGCCGTCCTCCATCCTCCTTCCAAAATAGGCCCATTATCTTCCTCGCTCCCGATTCACCTGGGAAGCCACGAAGCTAAGGCAACTCTGCAACACACTTGCCACCGTGACCTCCCCTGCAACGGTGGCACTGCCACGCCTCCTAGGTTGGGGTGTGGGTCCCCATGTCTCAGATGGGCTCACACTATGCCCCCCACCCTGGCCAGGCAGCGGGCACCCCATATAAAGGTGCTGGGCCTGAAGCTGAGGCCAGTCAGGAGGCTGGCGGGGTCGGAGACGAGGTGACGGTGCAGCCCATCTGTCCAGTGTCCGGGGCCTCTGTGCTCCCTGGAGGCGGAGCCCAGGCCAGGGCCGGTGGGCATCACGCTTGTCAGGGCCGTTCTCATGAGCCAGTGAGCCTGACGCTTCTGTGGCCCCACGAAGGCCCCCATGGAGAACTTACTTCTCTACTGGAAAGTCTTGTGGGGGGGGGCGCTTTATGTGCTCCCCTTAGATGTGTGTGGAAGGAGGCAGGCGGCCAGAGGCTCCAAGCTACCCTGGGGGCCCCCTGCAGACCCAGAGGCCGCATTGGGCCACTGTGACCTCCCTGCTCCTCTGTCTCCCCTGTAAAATCAGGGTGACAAGCCCACCGACTGGCATGGCCAAGCTGAGCCCTGCACATTTGCCGGCTGGTCTGGCTCAGTGCTGCGCCCTTCATGGCGTCACCCGCTCAGAGCTCACCGCCACGCGACAGCACCCTTTTGTGGTGCCCCAGGGCACAGGGAGTGAAGCAGGCCTGTGAGGCAGGTCACCAAGCTCACTGCCATTCAGGAAGGACACTGTCGACCTCTTGTAAATACTCACCCAGGCCCAGGCGTGACCCCACCAGGTGTGGGGAGCCCTTCTCCCCCCACCCCCACCGCACACGTCCGGCGCTGCCCCTCCCTGGACGGACCCTTCCTCGGCTCTGTAACAACCGATGCGCACAAAGCGGCACCGGTAGCGTGTCCGTGTTCTGGGTGTACAGATGTAACGCCCACCAGCAGCCCCTCGCCGCACCAGCACCCGCCCTCTGACCCCTGCTGTGCGCCTGCCCGTCCCCCCGCCTGGATTGGTGTCCTCTGACCCCCACTGCATTAGCCTCCTGGGGCTGTTGTCACAAATACCACAAACAGGGTGCCTAAACCTTTATTTCTGACCATCTGGGGGCCAGAAGTCGGAGCCCATGGTGTGGGCAGGGCTGGTTTCTCCCACAGCGTCTCTCCTCGACGGGCAGACGGCTGCCTCTCCCTGTGTCCCCCCCTGGTGGCCCCTCCTGTGTGTCCGTGTTCTCATCTTCTCTCCCGACAGTCAGTCCTACTGGATCGGGGCCCCCTGTGCAACCTCATTTCCTCTCTGCAAAGACCCTCTCTCCAGAGTCACATTCTGCGGGCGGTAGGACTTTAGCGTATGAATGCTGGGGGACACACGTAGCCTGTCATGCCCACGTGGGCACGCTTGTCTCCTGCCTGCCCTCAGCCTGCGTGATGGGCCAGGCCGCCCCTCAGTGTTTCTGGTCTGAGAGTCTCCTCGTTCACACTCACATTAATGCTCAGCTCCGCCCACGTGAGAAACGCTTGGGCTGTGTGAGGTCTCCTGGGACGTCCTCTGTCTAAGACGCCTCCTCGTTGTGAGCAGCTCCTGCTCGTCCAGTGCAGGCTGCCCCTTGTCCTGGCCTCTGAAATCCTGCCCAGCTCTTGCCGCCTCATCGCCCTCAGGGGAGGTCAGGTCAGACTCTGGCCTCAGAACTGGGAGTGATAAACCGGTTGCTGCAAGCAGCCCAGGTCTCCGTGGTTTGTTACAACAGCAGCTGAAAACAGATGCACCGGTGTTTTTACCCCATTCCGTGCGAACTTCAAGATGATGATCCTCCACCGGACACCGCGCTGAACATCAGGATCTCACAGCACCGATCCGCTCAGGCAAGGGTTTGTGTTCTGGGAGCTTTTCGTTTGACGCTGGAAACGAAAGCCCTTCATCGATTCCCCCCTCCTCTTCTGTCTTAGAGACACCGGCCGTCTTTGGGGCGGAGGTTTGGTCGGAGGCTGCCTCACCTGTCACTGCCGCTTTCTCTGCGGCAAGAGAAGGCGCTCTGCTTACCAGAAGTTACTGAAACGTGGGGCAGCCTGTGATCTGGCGAGCACACCTTTCTGGTGAGCACTCCTAGCTGGGCCACGAGAGGAATTTTGCGTGAGACTGGGCGTTGGGGGCAGAGGTGAAGCAGCGGCCTGATGTCTTTACACTCGGAAGGGCGGGGGCCCCGTGGGGCTGGGCGGGAGGGAGGCAGGAGGGCTTTCTGCTTCTGCACCTCGGCGCGGGGGAGCCGCGGCGCCACTTCTGCAGGACACCCCGTGGCCGATCCATCCTGGGGATCCGGCTAGAGCTCAGGGCGTCCAGTTTGCGCAGGTCCCCTGCCTTCAGTTTACCTCCAACCCCCCTGCCCACCACGCCCTGCACCCATGGGTGCCTGCTGCCGCTGGGACGGCACCCTGGGACCGAGAGCACCCAGGTCTGCCACTGAGGCGCCCAGTTAAACACGGGCGGGCTTTCAAGGTCCGGACCCCGGCGGCCGGCCCGAGAGGCCCCTTTCCCGTGTGCTTGGGCGGCTGTCCTCAGCTCGCTCGCGCCACCCTGCGGGCGCCCTCCTCGGGCCCCGTGACTCTCGCGGCTTCGGCACCCTGGTCCCCGGCACAGGAGGTTGCGGGCGGCGGACCAGCGCGGGCGACCCGGCGGAGCGCGGCTGCCAGCAGGTGTCCCGCGCGGACGCGCACCACCCTCCGCGCGGCTTGTCGCCTGCAGGGCCCCGTACGGCCGGGCGTCTCCATGGCGACCGCGTGCGCCCGGCGGCCGCCATTGCTGGGCGGCACCTCTCGGCGCTCAGGGCGCTCGGAGCGCGCGGGGCGCGCGGGCCTGATAGTGAGGGCGGCGCCGCAGGTGAGACGGGGTGCGGGGAGCCGTGGGAGGGGGCGCGCAGCTCGCGGCCGCAGGAGAAGGCGGGGCCTCGCCCAGGCCGCGCCCCCAGGCTTGCACGCCCGGCCCGGACGGGGAAACCGAGGCTGGACGCGCCTGCCCCGGCGGCGGCTCCAGGACCCGCGGGGCCCGCCCCGCCCATTTCTAGGTGTTTTGCCCCCCGGTTCTGAGACCGCCCCCTGCCGGGCGGGTTGCAGGCGGCCGAACGGACTCCGGCTCGCGCCTGTGGGTCACGCGCGCCCCGCGATTGCTGGACCTCTAGGCGGTTCCCTAAGCGCCCCCCCTTTTATGTCTGCGGCCTTTGAAATGTCCCGACCCGTTTTTCCCTCCGAAATAGCCGTTCCTGCTTTGCGTTTTCCGGGAGCTGGAAGTTCTGTCTCCGAACTGCATGTGGGACGGAGAGCGGCGGGGCCGCTGGGTCTGAACGGCCTCGCACCCCGGGATTTGGCTTTCCGACACCATGGGTCAGTAACGAGGGTTTTGTAAGCAGACCGGCCACGCAGGGAGCCGTCCGCGGGGGCGGGGCGGGGACGAGGCAGTGCTCCCCACCGTGGCTGTCTCCCTCCCCGCGTCCAGGCGAGTCCAGACCGAGGAGGAGCGGGGGCCCCGCGGGGCCGACCGGCTGACCGCTGACCGATGGAGGGACCCGGCGCTGGGGCTGCTGTTCCGGAGAGCGGGGCAGCCCCGGCCGGGAGCCCGCCCGCCTCCCCCACCGGAGTCGCCCCCGCAAGCGCTCCGGGGGCCATCTCCTCCTCCTCGCTGATTCTAGACTTGAGTCGAAGTGGACTCCAGCACCTGGGAGACGTCCTGGAAACCCCCACCCTTAAAGTAAGCGGGGCGTCGTCGGGTGCGCAGTGCGGACTGTGCAGACAGGAGGGAGCCGCGCACCCCGGGCTTTCGCCTGCGGCCTTCTCTTCGGGAGAGGGTTCTAGACTGAGATAGAGGCGGTGACCCGGGGCTTCGTGCGCTGAGAGGGTCAGGCGTGGGGCCCGCAGTGGGGACACCTGGTAGGTCAGACTGATGCCCTCAAGGAAGGCTTGGGCACCAGAGAGTGTGCGGGAGCCGCGACTGCCGAGAGAACCCGGGGGCTCATGTTCAAACACCTCAGGCAGCGCTGAACCCCGGGAAACTTTCACCCCCACGCGTGCAGATGCCATGTGCTGATTTGCCTTTGCCTGGAGCTCCGCCTGGTGAGCCCTGCTATCACCTGTGGCTTCCAGAGGGAGGTGCCGTCAGAGCCCAGCGTTGCTGGGAGACGAGTGTGTGTCGGGGGGCCGTGCTCCCGCTGCCCTGTCGTCACGTGCTTCCCTTCCCCCTCGTGTGTCCCCGCCTGCAGGTGGGAGAGTGTTTGCATGCGTTGCTGGGAGACTCAGTAATAGGCACGTAAAGCCCCGTGTCCCAGTGACCACGACCGGCTGGCACGGGCCCCGCTGCGCTGGAAAGGTGCTGACTGACATTCCCGAGTGCTCCCCGCAGCATCTGGCTCCCCGGCCTTACCCAGGGGCTTCAGGAGAAAGAGCAGCACAGTCGCCATGGCGGCCGGGCCTGGCCCCGCTGCGTGCTGAGCGCCGCTGCCCGGGGCGCCCGGGCGGTGGGTCCTTTGACCTGTTTTACCGGCGAGGACTCAGCACAGACACGTTTGGGAACTTGTTCAAAGCCACACCGCTAAGAGGTTTCGAAACCTAGATTTAAACCCAGAAAGCCTGGCTTCCAGGCCAGTGTTCTGACCATCTGTCCTCTGCCGACTTGGTAGCACGTATCATGTGTGTGTGTGTGTTTGTGTGTGTGTGTGTGCATGTGTATGTGTGGGTATGTGTGTGTGTGTGTGTGTGTGTGTGTAAAACAAAGGGCTGTAAATACACGTGGCAGCAGCATTAGAGGAGATATGCTAAGTCGCCTGCCACGCTCCCCACAGTGACTAACGTTCTGGGCACATTTCACCCCCAGTGCTCCGCACTTGGTCCCCTCCCTCCCGTGCTGTCACCTCCGTACGACCTGACTGCATTCCACTGGGCTAGTGTATCCGGAGCCCTGAAATGATGGTTCTGGGGTGGTTCTTGTGTGGTGCTGACCACAGGTAATGACGTGGCAGGCAGCTTCATGGGCGGCCTTCAGTTACAGCCTTGGGATGCGTCCCTGGGACCAGACGTGGCTGCTCCTTCCCTGGGCAGCGTTGCCGTGGGCCCAGGAGGGGGAGGGAGAGGGGGACTTCGGTGTTACAGGGCACTTCCGAAGTGGCGCGTGAGTGGCCGGCTTGCAGAAAGCAGCGTCTGTAGGTCAGGACACGCTCTCAGTCCCGCCAGGGCCCCGTGCGTCCTGGCAGTTCTCACGTTCAATCTCGTGTCTGCTGCTTGAACTGCCTAAGGTGAAGCGTTACGGTTTCTCTTCTACTCGACATGGGCGATCGCAGCGGCTCGTAGCTCTTTTGGAAATGCTTTTAGGACGTACTGTGTTTAAAACGGGGTCTTTTCTTTCCCTGGAAGCAATTGCACCTTCAGAGAAATGCGCTGCGCACCATCCCCGGAGACTTCTTCCAGCTGCTGCCGAGCCTCACCTGGCTGGACCTGCGGCACAACAAGATTGAGGCGCTGCCCCCTGGGATTGGCTCTCACAGGTACGTCGCCCTCGTGCCCCAGGCTGAGTCAACGTCCCTGCTCGGCGGCTGCTCAGCTCCTTCCCCCGGTTGAAGTTCGAGTTCAGAATAGAATCGTTTAATGGTCCTTCTGAAGCCGGCTATGAAGTGTGACGGCTGAGTGTACAGGACACTTAGCAGCGCAGAGAATGCCGGTGGCCACAGTGCCTTTGCGGGACCAGCCATGTGGTCCTGCGCTGTCTGGTTCTGTCTCTTGACTTGTGCGATGCTGCCCGGAGGGTCAGAAATGCAGCCATCCCCTGGGCTCCTGCGGGCCGTGTGTGTGTGCTGGTTCTGGGGGGCAACAGGGGCTTCTTCCCATTTTGGAAAAGTGGGTGTGGGCTCTCCTACTGCCATCCTGCCGCTCTGGCTCCAAGGATTCCCAGGACCCCCGAGTCTGGAACAAAGGCCACGCCTCTCTCCACTCTGCGCTGGATCTGCCCGGCAGCCCCGGTGCTGGCCTTCTCGCTGCCTCCAGAGCCACACTCACCGGGAGGTCCCCTCCCGGCCGGGCCCCTTCGCCTTCTGTGCCCAGTCCTCTGCCAGGGTTTCTCCAGGGTTTCTTAACCTTTGACACCTTCTGAGAAACGTCTCATGTCAGCGCCTTGGGCGAGGACGGCACTGCAGAGGGCGTGGGCGTCCAGAGGCCAGGCTGGGCAAGGGGTCAGAGGCGCAGTTAGAGGATCGGCCTGCTCGCACGCCGAGGTTGCAGGTTTGGATTTCATTTTGACGGGAGGTGTGAGTGGACTGGGTGGAGTTTGACTCGGCTTTCAGATCACTACCCGCTCAGAGGGGCGAGGGGGCAGCCGCCGCCTGTGCGAGGGCTGGCGCCCAGTCAGGAGCTGGCAGGTTCGGGCTGGATGTGGGCCTGGAGGAAGGGAGGCGTGCAAGGGTGACCCCAGTTCGGACACGAGTGACTGACCGCCCACAGAAAAGTCAGGAGGCCACGGGAGCCAGCAGAGCATGGGCCTGCAGCAGGTGCCTCACCTGCGGGGCTGGCGCTCACAGCTTCCAGGGCAGTTCCACAGACGGGAGGTCAGCAGGCCGGGCGAGGGCCTGGTGCTGGTGCTGAGACCCCAGACCCTGCGTGCGTTCTCGTGTCTGCAGACCCGCCCCTTCACACGGAGACGGGCGAAGACACGTGGTCTAGTGTGGGGATGGTCACATGATTTTCTACTTTTTAAACAACAGTTTTTTGGGTTTTGTTTTAAAGGTGTTTGAAAACTTTGCTTTTAGAAAGAAATCCTATCAAAATGTTACCTGTGGAGCTGGGTAAGCGTTAAAACCACGCAATGAAAGTGGGTTGTAAAACACGGTCTTGGAGGCTGCGGGTGGGGGTGGCATGTGGGCGTGGCTGCGGGTGGGGGGGCATGTGGGCGTGGCTGCGGGTGGGGGGCATGTGGGCGTGGCCTGAGGGAAGGCCCGCTGGTGTTTCAGGTCCCTGCGTTGTTGGGAATGGATCTCAGCAGCTTGGTCCTGTGATTTTTTCCTGAGGGCTGTTGTTGCTGCTTTTGTTTGCCTTTTTTTTTTTTTTTCCTATTTAATTTTGTAGCCAGACTGGTCTCAATCTACCAACTGTCCCCCCTGCGAAGTTTTCTTTTTTTAAGCAAATGCGAGACATTTGTTGTATCATGTTCGCCAGAACTCTCAGTCGGGTCTGTTTTTCCTGATGTGCAGCGGCCACTGCCCCGTCCCCGTGCTTTCGGGGCAGGGACAGGGGTAAAGCGCTGCTGGCCCTTCCCCTCAGGGCACGTGAGCACGCTGCGGGCCCTGAGCCTGAGACACTGCCCCGTGGAGTTCCCGCCCCAGCTCGTCCTGCGAAAGGGCCTGGCCGCCATCCTCAGCTTCCTGCGCACCTGTGCCGTAGAGCCAGCTCCTCGCGGTTCGTAGGACAATTTCTGTGACAAACGGCCCTGACATTGAAGTTAGTGCTTTTTAAAATCGGGGCCCAGGGAGCCTCGGTGTCCCCACTGGGCTCTCTGGGCACCTGGGCCTCTCGCAGGCCTCCCTGCCAGCCAGCAGGGCTGCGTCTTTCACAGCTCGGTGACCCCAGGTTTGCGTCTCAGGGCCCGTTGGGGGCCTGCCTGGGAGGGTGGCTGAAAGGTCACTGGCCTGAATGGAACAAAATAGCCTTCACCCCGAAGCACCATTGGGTAACTGCTTCAAGAATTGCTTGGTTCAGCAGACCACACTCGCCCAGCATGTAAACTATGTTTCTTTACGAACACTGACCCCGAGCACGCAGTGGTCAGGAGCGCGGGGCGTTGGGGGCGCACTGTCCTGTGCGCCGTGTTCCCCAGGCCACAGGGCCATGCGGCCGGCATCAAGGCCTTTATCTGTTCCTGCTCCAAGCGCTCCTCCCAGACATTGTGTGTAGACAAAGGGTTTTTCTTAAAGAAAAAGAGAGCAAGTCACGGATATTAAAAAAATGTCTCTTAGAGTTAATGTTTTTTAATAAGTAATAAACATTTGAGATCGTCATTGTTCGTATTACATTTCAGCCCCATTGCAGTTTTGTTCTTACACTGAAGTCGGTACCCGTTTAATACCCCAGATGTGTGGTCAGCAAGAAAAAAGTAGGAAATAGGTAAATCAGGCTCGAAAGGCTGAGGCTGAATTCACTTTTTACAAGTGACCGACAGTGGTCAAAGCTGTTTAAAATGTGTCCAAGGACATGAAAGGAGGGTGAGTCTGTGTGCTGGGGTTGGGGGGCTCACCCCGGCCTGCCAGGGTGTCGGGGTGCTACTGGGACAGAGGCCTCCCGGGGCCAGGAAACCCCGTCTGCCGGGCACCGCGGCCTAGCGCCTAACGCGGAGCCGGGCAGAGACAATGGACGAACGCATCGGGCCGATTTGCTCTCAGGTAACTTACTTAGAGCGAGACACAAACCGTCTGAGAGTCAGCACAGGCACTGCCGGACGAAAGCAACGGGCCATGGGCTAACAGGTGGCTAACGGCGTGGGCAGGAAGCAGGGCCCCGTCCTGGCTGACCTGGGTTTGCACGGGGGGGTGAGCCTGGGTGGGGGCGGCGCTGGGGCTGCGGGGGTCTCAGGCCGCTGGCCGCTGACTCGGGATCTTGTCCTACAGAGATTTCAGCCCCTGCAAAGGTGAGCCCACGGCAGCCGCCACACCCCCGTTCGGGCTTACCCGAAGAACGTGCGCCCAGCAGAGAAACCCCGAGTTCTCGCAGGCCTCAGAGGAGCAGGTTCAAAGCATCAGAGGACCCGTTCCCGCCTGTGGAAAAGCTGGACCTGAGTGAGCTCAGGAAGTGCCCCACTGCCCGGGAAGACGGGCTGAGTGAGGAGGGGACCAGGCGCATCTGGCAGCTGCGGCAGGAGATCGTGCAGAAGGGGCAGGCGGAGGTCCTGGAAAAGCAGCTCTTAGTGGTGGAGCTGCCCCCAAGCCTCCAGGCCATGCTGCACGCCCGGGAGGAAGCGCGCCACGGCCTCAGGTGCGATGCCAAAGCCGAAGTGTGTCCTCTTGGTCTTTGCAAAACTGAAAAACCGCTTGGTACCTATCTTTGCAAACATCAGGGAGATGTGTGTGCCTGCATTGCCATCTCTGATTCCACAGTAGGACCAGCCTGGCTTCCGTTTAGTCACCCCCACATGTGCTCGAAGGAGGCAGTTTCCTGAGAGAAAAGCCCAAATCCCTTGTGTCTGAGCGTGTGCGTGTATGTGCATGGCATGTCTTCATGGTGTGTGGTGTGTGCATGTGTGTGCTGTGCATGTTCAGGTGTATGTTGCACGCATGGTGTGTTGTGCATGTGTCGTATTGCGCAGCACTGTAGTGCACGTGTTGCATGTGCTGTGCATGTTCACATGTGTTGTGTGATGTATGTTGTGTGGTGTGTGCGTGCAGTGTGTGTTGCGTGTGTTGTGTGAGCACGGTATGCTCCGTGTGTGTTATGTCGTATGTGATGTGTTGTGTTGTGTGGTATGGTGTGTTGTACGTGTGTGCTGTGCATGGTGTGTTGCATGGTGTATGGTGTGTGTTGCAAGTACATGTGGCACATGTGTTATATGCATGGTGTGTTATGTGTGAATGTTGCCTATGTATGTTGCATTGTGTAGTGGAGTGTGCATGCATGGTGTGGTGAGTGCATGTTGCATGTGCATGTGTGTGTTACATGTGTTGTGTGCATGGTGTGCTGCATGTGCATGGTGTGGTGTGTGCATTTTGTGTGTGTAGTGTGTGCATGTGTGCTGTGTGTGGGGTGTCTATGAGCAATAAGTCTGATCAGGCCAGGGTGAGGAATACTGAATGCACTGAAAACCTTCAGTCTGCAGGGAGGGTGTCCGGGTGTGCGTTCCACTGTCCTTTCACCCATTCTGTGGGCTTGAAAATGTGCAAAATAAGACATTTTGCCGTGTTACTGATTGTAACCTCGGAGGTGCTGGAAGCCCGTATTGCTGGTTTCTGCGGTAGCCTGGCTTGGACACGGCTGCTGGCATGGGGCAGTCCTGCGTCGCCCACTCGGGGACGGGGCCATTCTGAGCCTGCTATTTGGAAACCTCCTCTTTCCGCCATCTGTCATTTTTGTTACAAACAGCGATAAGCATTCATCCAAGCCACGCAGGGGAAGCCGCGTCTGAGCCCGCAGCCCCGAGGTCACCTGGCGGCTTGGGGGTGGGAGTGGCGGGCCCCACTCTCTGTGACCGCCGCGGTCGGCCAAGCATGCACCTGGCCCACACGCCCTCCTCTCAGGCTGAGCTTGTTTTCTGATGCATGTCTTCCAGGTGTGTGTTCATCACGACATTTTGTTAGATATTCGAATAAAAACCTGTGTACTTCCAGAAAGAAGACACCCTCCTTCAAGGGCATCCTGCCTGGCCTGGCATCCGCGCACCAGGCAGTGGCCGGGGCTGGGCGGCTGGAGGAGCGGCGGGCCTTGGCACTGCAGGAGCTCCGGGAGAAGCAGGCACTGATGGAGCAGAGCAGGAGGTGAGGCTCGGCCCGCAGGGCATCTAGGCATGTCGTTCGTCCCCGCCCCCTGCCTCACGCTGCCTCCTTTCTTGTCCTTCCCTCTGAGCTCTTATTCCGTCTCAATCCGCCCTCCTCTCCTTTCCGTTACCTGGCTGCTGGGTAATTCTAAAGAATGTTACTTAAAAATTACACACCATCGGTAAAGTTCACACTCACCCCTGGGCTCAGTACGTCCTCTGTCCTCCAGCTCGGCTGACCGCCCGTCTTTCCTGTGCTCGGGGCCCCAGGAGGCCGGCCAGCATCGACCCTGTCCACAGGGCCTGGGGACCCCGCTCCTTCTGGTCCGGTTTGGCCAGTGGGGGACCCCAGCTGGAGGTCAGAGAGAAGGGGGAACAAGAGGGCAGCACCTTCATTCCCACCGCCCCTGCCCGCGAGTGCCCCCTGGGCCTGGCAGGGCCCTCACAGTGGCTGGCGCCATGGTTCTCACTCCGGGGCTCCCGCAGCCACTCCTTCCCTCGTCCCCAGCCAGGTGGCTACAGCCCCGCTGCCTCCTGCCCTGCCCTGGGGCCCGCCTGCCTCTCCCCTGTGAGCATTCGCTGTCAATAAACCCTCCCGAATCCGTCCAGTGCACGTGTGTCTTCTCTGGGCCCTGATGGGGCACAGTTGTCCTCCTGACCCCAGACCTGCTGCCAAGTCAGTTCCCTTCCCTTCAGTGAAAGCGGGGGCTGCCTGGCCCCCAGAACCCGTCAGGGCCCACGATGTCCCTGACCCGGGGCCACCATCCTGACGGCGGGGATGCAGCCCATGGACAGTGAGGTCGAGACTCGGGGCTGCGGTCTGGGCTGCTCCTGGGGTCACACTGGTCATTCGCCATAGCTATGAACAGCCACCCCCCACAAAGTACCCCCAGAGAGTCCCTCAGCTGGAGTCCAGGCCGCAGGGGGTGGAGGCCGCCTGCTGCTCCCCCTCGGGGCCCAGGTGGGGCTGAGCTCAGCAGAACAGGCAGCCTGTCTGAGCGAGGACGGAGCCAGTGTCACGGCTGCTCCCAGCCACCCAGGGCTCCTGACTCCCCGCCCCCCGCTGGCCCCCCTGCGTCTCCCTTCCCTGCATCCAGGGGGGCCCCACCCCTCCTGCCTCACTTCCACTGGCTCCCTGATTCCATTCCTGACCCCAGCTTCGGACCCCGCCCCCGCCACTGCCCCTCCTCTGGCTGGCCCACTCTGGCGAGGCGCAGGGTGGCGAGGTGGCACAGAGGGCCAGACCCGCGCAGGTCAACCAATGGGGCCAGGACTGCCTGCCCCGGAAGGAGGGTCTGGGGCTCCTGGGGCCCGTGCGAGCTGGCTCCCTGGTTTCTCAGCCATGGGCCCCGAGGCTGCGCTGCGTGGCCCCTGCACTGGTGACAGTTTGGGAGGCCTGACCGGCAGCTTAGACTCCTGATGGACCTGTTGTCTGTGCACATGCGGCTCCTAAGAACTGGCCCCCATGTCTCTCAAGGAAGGGTCCCCCCCATCCTGTTCCATCACTCGGTGGTGGAGAACGAAGACGGACCCCTTGTTGAGGAGGGCAGCACATGAGGTCACAGAGTCACAGCCCATGAGGGGACTGCTGAGGAGAGGACTGGGAAGCCTGGCTCAGCGGGGGGCTGGGGGGCCACACAGGCGGGGGCAGGAAGCAGCCAAGCTTGGCCAGAACGGGCAGCCCCGTGCCGTGCCCGTGGGAGCCTGGGAAGGCGCAGCCAGGTCCTGCCAGCACCTAGATCCACGGCAGCGCCAAGCACAGATGGGAGGGAGAGGCCAGGGGACCATCTACTAAGAGGGGAGACAAGGGGTCAGATTTGGGGGCAGGTGGGGGCGCATGCCGACTACCAGCAGCTATGGGAGACCCAGGAGTTGGTTCATTTGGGGCAGATGGAGAGCTGGGCCAGGCGAGGCTCCTGTGGACCCCACCCCACCTCCAAAGCCACATGCAGAGCCCCCACAGTGACCCCCTTGGGTGACTGCAGGAGACCACGCCACAGCGGGGAGACCGTGCCAGCACGCGGCCCCTCCTGCCAAAGCACGGTGAGGGGCTGGGAAAGACACGCTCGCTCTGTAACATGAAACTCGTGTCTAACAGGAAGTGGACTTGTCAGCGGCTTTTTCAAATCCCACAGTGCCCAGTGAGTGTGTGAAGCCCCTGGATGCCCGGCTCGTGGCCACGGCCCTGGCCAGGCTGATGCCTCCCCCGGTGGGGGTTCGGGGGGGCCTTCTTCCTTGCCCCGCCCCGAGAGCCATGGCCAGATCGATGTGCCCAGCTCTGCCCAGTGCATTTCAGAAGCCGCCACAGCCGCCATGCACAGCAGGCCAGTGACCGCCCTCTGGACAGGTGGACCAGAAGTCCGGGGCTTTGTATGAAGCTTTAAAACTGGTGGTAGAAGTCCTTGTAAGCTTGGCAGGTCTCCTTCCCGTGACTAACGTGACACTGTCTTTTCTCCAGGGAGCGGAGGGCCCTGCAGGAGTGGCGGGAGCGGGCCCAGGCGGGGAGGAGGACGGAGGAACTCGGCAGGCTGCTGCCCTCCAGGCGGGCGCCGGTATGCGCTGCGGGCGGGCGGTGGGGCCGCGTGGCCGGGCGACCCTAGGACGGTGCTGGGGGCCCTGCCAGCGGTCGTGCGCTGTGCTCGCGCCCACCCTCTTCAGCCCTGCCATACGGTGGGCGCTGCGGGCGGCCCCCTCCCACGGGGGTGGGGCTGTGCTGCGCTCAGTGAGCCTGGCGTCTGCACTCGGAACCCGCAGGAGTCGCGTGTGCCCTCGGGTGTCCTGCTGGGTCTCCTGCCCTTGGGCCTCTCAGCTCCGGGTGGTCAGCCCCCTTGGAAGCCGAGAAGCCTCGTGCCCTTGGGTCCTGCGTTGTGTATGGCACTCAGCACCTGTCTCCCTTTTCTCTCTGAAGCCATTTGGGAGTGAAAGACCAGATGGGGACAGGGCGACTGCAGAGGCTCCAGTGTGGCTGGGGGCCCTGGGCCCTGCACCCTCGCCCGTGGCAGGTACGCTGTGCCCAGGCTGGGCTCCGCGCAGGCAGCCAGCCCCCGAGCAGCCTCCTGGTGAGGGGTGGGGTAGGTTGGGGGTGTTCCAGCTCTTGCCCACCCTCCCTCCTCCCTCCCCCTCCCTCCCTCCTCCTCCCTTCCTCCTTCCTCCCAGCCCTTCTAGGTGCCAAGCACCTTCATTGGACACTCAAGGGCCCACCGGGGAATGCATTCAGAGATAAGGTGGCAGATGAGACCATCCCAGGCCCAGTCTTGGCAGCGCTGCATCAGCCCCAGCCTAGAGGACCCGGGAGGAGGGCTCCCCACACCCCCCAACCCACCTCCCCAGGAGCCCACCTGGCCACCCTCTCCCCACACCTGCACTCTCCCTGCCCCTCCCCCATCCTCGTCCTGCCCTCAGCTGCCCTGAGGGGTGTGCTCTCTCTCCTTTCTGGCACACATAGGCACACACGCATAGACACACGTGCACACACAGGCACACGCACACACAGACAGGCACACGCACATAGGCACATGCACACAGGCACACACACAGGTACACACACGGGCATGCACACACAGGCACTCACACACAGGCACGTGCACACATAGGCACATGCATACACAGGTACACACACAGGCACACGCACACACAGGCACACACAGGCACGTGCACACATAGGCACATGCATACACAGGTACATACACAGGCACACGCACACACAGACACAGGCACGCACAGGTACACACACAGGCACACGCACACACAGGCACACGCACACGCACACACAGACACAGGCACGCACAGGTACACAGGCACACGCACACACAGGCACAGGCACACAAGCACACGCACCCACAGACACAGGCACACACAGGTACACACACAGGCACATGCATACACAGGTACACACACAGGCACACGCGCACACAGACACACACAGGCACGTGCACACATAGGCACAAGCATACACAGGTACACACACAGGCACACGCACACACAGACACAGGCACTCACACACAGGCACGTGCACACATAGGCACATGCATACACAGGCACACGCACACACAGACACAGGCACACACAGGTACACACACAGGTACACACACGGGCATGCACACATAGGCACTCACACACAGGCACGTGCACACATAGGCACATGCATACACAGGCACACGCACAAAGACACAGGCACACGCACACAGGCACGTGCACACATAGGCACATGCATACACAGGTACACACACAGGCACACGCACACAGAAACACGCACACACAGACACAGGCACGCACAGATACACACACAGGCACACGCACACACGGCACACGCACACACGCACACACAGCACAGGCACGCACGCACACAGGCACGCCCACACAGGTCCCAAGGTCCCTGAGGCGGGCCAGCTGTCTCGTTCTCAGACTCGCCCACAGTGGGGCAGCAGCGGGTCGCATGGGCTGGCGGGCCCTGGGGTCCGGGCTGCACACGGGAGACGCAGGCCCCTCCCCGGCCCCGAAGGCGGGCTGGCGAGAGGCGGCTGCAGCGGGCCGTGCGGGAGGGGGCGGCAGAGCCTCACCGGGCCCCCGGCAGAGCAGTGAGGACAGGGCGGCCGGTGGTCAGAGGCAGGGAGGGGGCAGGCCTCCGCCCTCTGTCGTGGGCCCGTTTGGAAGCTCGCCCGGCGTGTTGTCCGGCGGGCAGGGGCGGGGGAGCCCCAGCCGGACGCTGGCAGCGCAGGCTTTCTGGCTGCGGACGGCCCTGTTTCAGCGCGCAGCTCGGGGCTTTAAAGTGCGGTCACGTCGGCGCGGCAGACTGCAGGCTTTCTGTGGGGGCTTCCCAGCCAGGTCCCTGCTCCGTGCCGGTCGCGGCACCCTGGCCAGCGAGACGTCCAGCCAGAACCCGAGGCTGAGGCCGGGGGTGACCACAGGGTGGGGACCGCTGTTCTCTGACAGCCGTTCCTCGGTTTCCTCATGGACGTGTCTGCTCTCAGGGCGCCTTTTTGCTTTTCACTAGGTGGCATCCAAGGTCCCCTTTGCCACAGATCAGCCAGACAATGATGAAAGTGCATATGCCTGGAAGAAGGGGACAAAGCAAAGAGAAGTCCCACAAGCAAGTGACGAGCTGAGGTGGTTTCCTGGGGGGAGGGGCAGGTTCTCCCAGCGCTCGGCCCCCCCTCCCCACCCAGTTCAGAGGCCTTGGCTCCCCACCAGCACCTAACAGGCAGGGTCTAGGCTTGTGGGGGCTGAGGCAGAACAGACAGCAGGCAGGATGGGTCCCCGCCCCCGGGTGCTGCTGCAGCCACCTGGCTTGTCGACCCTCTGTGTCCGCACGTCCCCCAGGGACCCCTGCCTACAGGGAACAGCAGCTGCCTGGGGTCCCAGTGTTTCTTCATCTCCCACGCTCTCCCTTCACTGGGGAGCCTTCTCAGCCCCGCCTTGTCGAGGGGGACACACACCCCCACATCCACCCCAGCTTCCCACGGCGAGGCGCGCCCTCCCACAGTGGCCCTCAACTCCTGTGAGAGTCTCAGGCCACTTTCTGCCGCTCTGAGCCACTGCATGTAAATCGAGGGCAATGAGCCCAGAGCCCCGATGCTAACAGAGCGTATATTAGATGCTACTTTAATTCAATGTCCTCTTGGTCTGCTTGAGGGTTTATTAAAACTGCATCTATGTGGAGACAGACCCACTTGTTGTCACGCGGCCTAACATGCAGTGTCCAAACGGGTACCATCCTGGTGAACTCCAGGTTGTTACAGTGTGTGTTCCAGCAGCTTTTAACTAAGGGGCGGGTTGGGGGTGACGCCCAGGCCTGCAGGGAGGGGCGGGTGACTGAGGGTGGCCTCAGCGGCCCTGTCACCCATCACGGTGGGGTGAAGCCTGGAGGGGAAAAAGGAGGAGCTTCTCCCCTTCTGGAAGAGGAATCGCTGAGACCAGCCTGAAGGCCCGGCCCTGGTGTCCGCAGAGCCAGCCGCGCGGCGGAGCTGGAGGAGAGGCTGAACCGGAGGGGGGTGTTCCGGTGCGGCTAGGGGAGATGAGGAAGGCTCCAGAGGGCCTGGCGACGGGGAGCATCTGTGAGCCTCAGCCCGTCGGAGCCACTGACAGCCTGGCAGCAGCGTCTGCCGAGTCCCCAGAAACAGGACAGGGCATGTCTGTGGGGCGGTGGGGGTGGTGCTGCAGGCCCTGGGGCAGCCCGGGGGCCCGCTGGTCTGGGAGAGCGCGTGGGCAGGTTTGGCCGCGGCCGGGAGAACCGAGGTGCGGAGGCCTCGGGTCAGCTTCTGCGACATCCTCGCGGCCAGCTCGCTCAGGGAAGTACGGCGGCTCCTGTGACAGCGGCAGGGACAGGAGGCCTCGCCCTC
The DNA here is from genome assembly GCF_987537825.1 of Furipterus horrens. Classification (NCBI taxonomy): domain Eukaryota; kingdom Metazoa; phylum Chordata; class Mammalia; order Chiroptera; family Furipteridae; genus Furipterus; species Furipterus horrens. Next base: position 202,580,565 of record NW_028327175.1, read on the forward strand.
GGCTGCTGCACTGTTCTCACCAGCCAGGGCGCGGCGGGCACAGCAGGCACACACCCAGCTCTTCGGAAGGAAGGCCCCCGCCGGGGGCCGGGTGGAGGGGGCAACCGTCTGGTGCAGACACTGGGCCCCTCCGTGGCGGCAGCCCTCACGGCCCCGCCAGGCCCGGCAGGCGCACATGCTGGGCTGAAGACCCCACGGACATGCCCTGTCCGCCAAAACTCACAAGGAGGAACTTGAGTAGGCTGCTATCTGTTACAGAAAGCGAATGGATAACATTTCAGTAGGTTGGTTTGAATCCTACCAAATATTTAAGGAAGAAATCACATACTAAGTTCCTACAGCCTCTCCCGGAAGGTGGAGTGGAGGGAACACTTGGCAAGTCCCTCTGTGCGGACAGCGTGGCCCAGCGCGGCCCAGCGCCAGACCCAGACGGGGACGTCACCCGAGAGGGACCCGCAGACCAGTCTCCCGTGAGCACAGAGGCAAAATCCTCACCAAGATAGGAGCAAACCAGGCCCCGCAGTGTGTAAGAATTGCTTGCAATGGCCAGGCAGAACCCGTCCCGGGTGTGCGAGGCCGGCTCAGTTTATGTGATGCGTCACAGCCGCAGGTCAGCATGGTAGCAGCCCAGGATCCTGTGACGGAGGCGGGGAAAGCAGGTGACAAAACCCACCAGCCGCTCACGTGAGACTCTCAGCAAACTCAGAACAGACAGTGTCTACAAAACCACAGCTGACCTCGCACTCCCTGGCGAGAAGCCAGACGCCCCTGAGGCTGGGGGCCAGGATGAGCCTCTCGAGTTCCCTCCAGCACCAGACGGGAAGTCCCCCAATCACGGTGACACGGGAAGGGAGAGGCATCCAGCTTGAGGAGGAAGAGAGAAACGGTCTGTTCTCAGCTGACGTAACTGTCCATGTAGAAAATCCCAGACTCGGCCGGAGAAGCTGAGCTGCTGACCAGCAGGGACAGCGGGGTCTGCGGGCACAAGGCCAGCCCCAGACATCAGTGCTCCACTGAACGCCAGCAGCAAGGAAGTGGGATTCAAAACTAAAACCACTGTTATTTACACAAGTGCCCAAAACTTGGTGCCAGGTATGAACCTAACCAAACGTGTAGGGGACTACGGGAGGGCCGCTGCCACTGTGCCTGCGTGTGGCGGGGGCCAGGCTGCGGGGCCAGAGCACACGCTTGCGCAGAACTGGGGCCACCGGCTCCTTGCCGGCGGTGTTTTTAACCGTGAGTGACACGTGGCAAAAAATTTTTTTAAAAAGGAAAAAGATCTGTATCAGGAAAACTACAAAACTCTGATGGGAGAAACCAAAGAATTAAATAAATGCAGAGCTGTTTCATGTTCACGGACAGGAAGACTCGACGTTGTCAAGATGCCGTTTCTTCCCGACCTGACCTGTAGCTTCCACACAAGCCCGTCAGAAGCCCAGCAAGTCGCGTCGTAGAGAACTGACGATTTGACCCTGAAGTGTATTTGGGGACAAAAGACCCAGAGTGGCCAACGCGGCCGGGCAGGGGAGAACCGCGCCGGACGCCGACCCAGGCTCTCGGTAAAGCCACAGCCACAGAGCAGTGCGCCGGAAGCAGACCCCGATAACATAGCCCACGGGGGTCTTTGACGAAGGGGCCACCAGTGGCTGGCAGGCAGCCCTAGTGGCCAGGCTCGTGGGACCGATCCGGGACGGTCACAGCTGCTGAGTGAGGAAGGCGGTGCCCCCATTTGTCAGGTCAGAAAGCGGAGACCCGGGCGATGAGGTGTAAGCAGCAGCCACCGAGAGGACCCAGGGCTGTGGGGACTCAGAGTTCAGCTCCACCCTGCAGCCGCGGGGACACGGCCACCGAGTCTACCTGACGCTCTCATGCCGGCCCCTGCTTTTCTGTGATGAAAAACATCCCGTTGAGTTTTTCAGGGAGTGTCAGCGCCTGGCTCCCAGCGGAATGTCCGGCTACACAGGGTGTCGCGCTGTGTCTGCAAGGGAAGAGGAGACCCGGCGCGGAGCGCGGCGTGAGGGGCTCCCTGAGACGCCATCGGTGTGGGTGGGTGTTGGCACAGTGTGAGGGCCGTACTTTAGGAGATGATCTTAATTATGGTGGTTTCTTCTGAAACGTGCCCCCCAAGGACCTCAGGCAGATGGCCGTCTGTGTGCCGTCCACGCAGGACCAGGGGCCCGTTCGCACTGGCAGGAGCGTGTCGTTCAGCTCTGGGCGGAGGGCCGTGTCTACTCTGCCGTGACAGGTGACGCTGCTGCTGCCGCCGTCTGTAAGAGCGCAGGCCACCCTCCAGAGGCCACATCTCCCAACCGCGTGTGCCGCCTTCTGGCCAGTGGGACCTGAGCAGAGATGTGCATGAGCCTCCAGAACTCGCCTGGAACGCACACGTAATGGCAGGCGCGGGGGCAGCCGTGTCAGACCCTGAGGTAAAGGCCTGGGGTGGGGGGTGGGGGCGGGCGCCCGTCCGTGATGCTGAGGGCTGCCCTCTCCGACCCCACTCCACCTCCTGCCCCAGCCGTCGTCGGGGCCCTGGTCATGGCTGCTGGGCCGGTACCCTAACGCACCAGCCGGCGGGCGTTGCTCCAGAAGAAGCAAGCCACCTGGTGGGGCATGTGAGGACCAGCAGGACCCGCCACACGGGGTGGGACTAGAGGGATGAGAGTTGGCCATCTGCCCAGGCCCCAATTGGTCCCCAGGCCCCAGCCCTGCGCCACTCACAGACGCCCGCCCGCCCCCCTAGCAGGAGACATGGGGAGTGGTATCTGGAGGGCGCCAGCCAGGAGGCCCCACACCCCCGGAGGCCACGTGACCCTTCCTGAGCACGCAGGGCGGTGAGGACCGGACCTCCCGAGTGGGGGCCAGTGCACCCCGCAGCTGAGAACCTGCAGGGTCCTCGCTGATGACGTGGACCCTCAGAATCCTGACACTGGGCGTTTGCTGTCCTGACCTGACCACAGGGACGCCTCCCAGCTTCCCCTGTGTTTCTGTAATGGGGGGTTTGGAGTGGGGGTCACAGGTCCCGCCTGGAGGGACAGACCCAGTGGGGGGCTGGGCGATGGTGAGGCCACAGGCGCCGGAAGGTGTGTTTGGACGAAATGGGACTGTGTGGGAAACGGAATTAAAACCCTCTGGGCACCGTCAGAGAATGTGGCAACCACAGCGGAGCTGCTGTAAAAACGCAACACGCAGGTAACGAGGAATTCTCGGAGTGGAGGTAAAAATAAGGCAAAAAACTTTTCAGTTACAAAAACAGTAAACAGGAGTAGCTGAACACGCCCCCCAGGAAGCAGCCCGAAGGAGGAAGAGGCGGAGAGAGAGATGGGAGGATGAGCATGTCCCCAGGGGTCTCCACTGACCGCCACGTCTCAGAGAGGCCTCGGGGCAGACGGAGTGGAAGCTGAGAAAGCGCAGGGAGGCACTGGGAAGTATCGTGTCTGCGTCTCCGTATCTCAGACGGAAGGAGGAGGCGCAGCCTGTGGCCCCCGGGAGGCCGGCCAGGCCGGGCGGCTCCTCAGCGAGCACCACTGGGGATGTCATCTGACGGAGTTCCACGCTCTGACCGTCACCAGGGGGGCCAGCATGGAAGCCATGACTTTAAAGTTACTTCCTGTACAGCCCTTCTCTGGAAGCTTCTGCAGAATGCGTTCTCCCAAACAAGGGGCTGGGAGGAGAGGGAGGGAGTTCATGTCTCGGAGAAGGAGCCCCACCGTGCACCAGGGGCGGGGGTGGGGGCCACAGGGCCCCGGGGCTCCGCAGGGGAGGCAGGCCCATCCGAGGACCTGACCCGGGGGGTGGGGGGCGCTGAGAGGGCCACAGTTTGGGAGGACACAGCGACAGGCACACAGAAAGTGAAGTATGTTTCTAATTCCACAAAGAATACGTGTTTTAGGGAAAGAAGTGTAAATGGCGTTTGCCGGTCATGAGGATGCAGACCCTGCGTGTCCGGCCCTGTGGGGGGTCTGCCCCAGGGGACGGGCCGGGGCTGCTGGCCGGGTCCAGGCTGGGCCCCAGGAAGGCAGGACGGGGGCGGGGGAGGGGAGCGAGCACAGGCCCTCCCTGGGGACAGGCGGGGGTGCTGGCACTGCAGACACAGAACCCCTGGCTGGCTCATTGGGGCCGAGGCAGGAAAGCCTGCTCCTTCCTGCGGGCCACCTGCCTCCTGCTCCGTGTCACCTTCTGGCCCCACCGATGGGCCGGGCAGGGCTCTTGGAGCAGAGCCTGCATCAGAGTCCAGGCCCAGGGAGTCCCTCCACCGCAGGGACTCTGGGTCCCGTTTCTCGTCTGGGATGAGGGTGGCCGTCCCAGCCCCAGCTCGCCAGGCAGGCGTCCTACGTGGGACTGCGGTCGGTCTGTCGGGATGGTGCCGGCCATGGTTCTGTGTGCAGAGGGGTCGCTTCTCCTTGTCCCTCACTGACTGGCAGTTGGACAGCTGTGCACAGGCTCTAGGGCCCGGCGGTCCTCAGGAGGGTGCGGCCAAGCAACCAGCAGGGACCTCTGGGGACAGTGTCTGGGGCCCAGGGGATAGAACTGTGCCCTCTCCACAGGACAGTGTGCCCAGAAACTAGCTGGCCCCAGCCCCACTGCCTGGCTAACGTTGTCCCCTCCTGCCCTCCCCACAGGCCAGAAAGCTGCAGGACGAAGTGATGAGGCTGAAGCCGGGGTCCGCCCTGAGCAGGCACCAGCAGCGCCAGGCCCTCCCCGGGGCCCCTCCACTGCGCCCACCAGCACCACAGCCTCAGGATGTATTTTCTAACACGAAACATGAAGCAGCTGAAAACATTTACAAACGCTGCTGACAAGGTCACATGCACACTGACAGACCCTCCTCTGGCCCGAGAGTTGGGCTCAGCTCTGGCTGCTTCCCCGGGGTGCACGGAGTGTCCCAGGGCCGTGTCCCCTGCAGCTCACTGCACAGACAGGCGTGGCTTTCAAGGAGGCTGTGAAGGGTGTCAGGCATTAAGAGGAGGAGGTACGCAACCAGCCACGCCTCCTAGCGACATTTACAAATGCAGCCAGGGCTTCCCTGGCTCTCCTCACTGCCTCTGCCTGGCCTCGGGGGGCTCGGGGCGTGCAGCCCTCCTCCCACCAGCAGTGTCCTCTGACCTTTGCCCTTCCTGGCGGCAGACCCCTCACCCTTTGCACAGACCAGGAAATCCAGCCAGGGCACACACCTGCCCCGAAGGGTGCCCAGCCCCCCTCCAGATCAGCCCTGCGCCCGGCGTCCTCGCCCGCCAGCTCCTCAGCTCCGCCGGCTCCGTGTCCGCTCTGAACTCACTGCGCCCGGGAAGGAACACAGGCCCGCGCCGCGGGAGGCTGCTCCCTCTGCCCCGGCACCCAGGCCTGCATTGTCCCCGTGGCCTCTGGGCTGGGTGTCTCCCAGCTGCTACAGGGGCTCCCGCTCTCCCACCCAGGGGCCCAACTCCAGGGAGGTCACCCTTTATAAAAATCACTTTGCTCCAAGAATCTTAGAAACAGAGTGTGGTGAAAGTCAATCGTCGTTAGTCAGAGGTTAAAAAGGAAAAGCTGATGGAAAAATTCAGTGTAGGCCCTGGCCAGGTAGCTCAGCTGGTGAGAGCGTCATCCTGGTGTGCCCAGGTTGTGGGTTCGATACCTGGTCGGGGCACATGCAAGAATCAACCGATGATTACAAACAAGTGGAACAACAGATTGATGTCTCTCTCAATTGATCAACAAAAATCCACGTTCGCGCTCAGTGATGGCAGCCTTCCTCCCTCCAGCTTCGTGTCTGTCTGCTGGCTGGTCTGTCCCAGCTGCAGTGATCCCGTCTTTGTCCCCGTTAGCCTCATGTCTGTGTGCTGCTCCTTCCGTTAGCAGCGGTCACCCTTCACCTTCCCTCCTGATCAAAGGGGCGTCACGAGTGTCACCTCTGAGCCACGCTTCCCCAACGCCCTCCTGTCACGTCCTTCCGCGTCCTGTGCAGACAAGGCCAGCACAGTGTCCTTACCACCCCGGGCTTACAGACACTATGTGACAAGCCCCTTAGGGGCGCCGAGGGCTCCCCCACGTGCCCCTCCCTGTGGTCGCTCTGCAGGGAGCCGGGGCTCTGACAGCATAGACCTCCCTCGGGCTCAGGTCACAGGAGAGCGCGCCGTGGCCCCCTCAGCCTCGGCTGTGGCCGACGCTCCCCTGCAGGGGGCGGGCCGCCTGGGCACCGTGCTGCTGTGACCCTGGGGCGCAGGGGCGGGCATCCCCGGCTCTGCCTTTGATGAGAGAGCTCAGTTTCTGGCCAGGCAGTTTGTGTCCTTCCTGTCACTCCCACTGGGGCGTCAACAGTGGGCTGCAAAGCAGTTCAGATGAGGACCGGCAGGCAGGCACCCCCAGGACTCCCCAGTGACCCACCGCGGCTCAGGGCACCCTGCACCTGTGTGCCTCGTCCCAGAGAACAGGCTCATCTTAAGAAACAGCTGACAGAACAGGGGCCACAGATGAACTGTTGGGAACTAAAGCAATTACTTGGGAAAGAGGTGCCTCTCCCGAAAGAACGTTCTTGCCCGGAGGCCTGCAACCTTCGGGCCCCCAGCTCTGGGCCTGCTGGGCTCAGGACCACTGCAGAGCGCTGCCCAGCTCCCAGGTGACGCTGGAGACACCAGTCATGTGCGGGTGGCTCTCTAGGCACCTTGAGCTTCTCCACTGGCACCAGTGAAATACCAGGGGCAGGTGCTGCACAGGGCGTAGCACAGGTTTGCTGCTGCAGCCAAGCCGGCCCTGACCACGGCCCGGGACTGAGGGTCCCACGGCTGGCCTGGCTCCAGGGAGAATTGTGATGGTGGTGACGGTGACAGAAATGACAGTGGTGACAGTGATGGTGATGGTGGTGATGGTGATGATGAGGGTGATGGTGGTGGTGATGGTGGTGACGGTGATGATGAGGGTGATGGTGGTGATGATGGTGATGATGAGGGTGATGGTGGTGATGATGGTGGTGACAGTGATGATGGTGATGATGGTAGTGATGGTGATGATGAGGGTGGTGATGGTGATGATGAGGGTGATGGTGGTGATGATGGTGGTGACAGTGATGATGGTGATGATGGTAGTGATGGTGATGATGAGGGTGGTGATGGTGATGATGAGGGTGATGGTGGTGGTGATGGTGGTGACGGTGATGATGAGGGTGATGGTGGTGATGATGGTGATGATGAGGGTGATGGTGGTGATGATGGTGATGATGAGGGTGATGATGAGGGTGATGATGAGGGTGGTGATGGTGATGATGAGGGTGATGGTGGTGATGAGGGTGGTGATGGTGATGATGAGGGTGATGGTGGTGATGATGGTGGTGACGGTGATGATGGTGATGATGGTAGTGATGGTGATGATGAGGGTGGTGATGGTGATGATGAGGGTGATGGTGGTGATGGTGGTGACAGTGATGATGGTGATGAGGGTAGTGATGGTGATGATGAGGGTGGTGAGGGTGATGATGAGGGTGGTGATGGTGATGATGAGGGTGATGGTGATGAGGGTGATGGTGATGATGAGGGTGATGATGGTGATGATGGTGGTGATGGTGGTGGTGACACTAGTGATACCTGGGACGGAAGCTCATGCACCCCTCCCTTTCCTGGGCCCAGGATGGGTGCTAGCCCATGGTAACAGATGCTTACCGGGCTCTAGTTCTCCAGGGCCTCTCCCTTCTAACAACTGCCCAGCATGACACTAGCTGTGAGTTGGCCTGTGTCCAAGCAATAGGGCCCCTGCTGGCCCTCATACCTGTGGCCTCTGGGCACTGGCTCTAGGGAGACCCGTGGTCTCTGGCCCGTGGCAGCTTTGGGTCCATCTCAGAAGCACCCACCCATGAGTCCAGCCCAGGTGAGCACCAGTAAGAGGGAGTGGGAACAGGCCCAGGGATGTGAGGGATGGGGGATGATGGGGTAGGGGACACCAGCCACCTGCCCAGGTGGCCATAGCATCGTTTGTTCCAGCCAGGGGGAGTCCCCGTGAGTCTCCCATCTCGTGGGAGAGCCAGAATTCGGTGTGACAAGAGCCTAATTATGTTCCAGCTGAAAGACAGTGCTGGGCAGGGCTTGCGGGCTCTCCGGGGGCTTTAGGGGCCAGGAGGAGGGACATGGCATCTGGGACTTGGGCAAAGTCTCCTGAAAGACTAGAGGAGGTGGGGCTCGTGCGGCAGGCTCCTGTGGGGTAAACCCTGGAGCACCTCGAAGGACCAGCACAGGGACCAGGACCCCGAGGGAGGTGGACACAGGCCACCCCTGCCTAGAGCGTTCCTGCCGCCCTGCCTGCCAACTCATGGTCACCCAGCTCAGCCCAGGGAAGGTTCTGGGTGGTCTCCTGCCCTCCTCCACGACACAGCCGGCCTGGTCACTCTGCCAGACCGCACCAAGGGCTGGGTGCTGGGCCGGCTGCTGGGGGCTGTGGCGTCCACGGCAGGGGGTGACGGCTTTAGGGGCAAAGCCTGAAGGCCTGGGCAGAGGCTCCGGGCCTGTTTTCCCTCAGCCGGGGGCCACTCTGAAGCCCCTCCCCAGCCCCACTGGGCAGCCACTCACGGCTCCGGGTTCTGGGAATGTCCTTTCCAGGACCAGCCCCCCAGTCACCAACCGCTGTGCACATTAGAGGAGGGAAGGAAGCAGCACGTGGGAGTCAGCACCAGGCCCCCGCAAAGGACACCTGTACTTCCATCAGGGGCTCTGGAAGTTCCCAGGGCCTTCTAGAAACCAGAGTGGGGGTGGGGAAGCCAAAGCCGATGGGGGGCAGGTGGGTGGGCACTTAAACAGCCACCTTTAAACTATAAACCCACCTGTCTGCTTGCTTGTTCGTTTGTTTTTTTTTTATTCATTTAAATTTTCTACCCTGTAGAGATGGGTTTGTAAAACGGCCTCCAGGTTCACTTTTAAAAAGTACACAGCACAGATGGGGCCAAGGTGGGACTCTTTTCACTTGCCCACCCCTCTCTCAGCTCTGTGTCCCTGCACATCACCCACTGTCCCCCAACCCCCACCCCCTCCCAAAGCCCAGCCTGTCTTCAGGTGTATCTGTCCCATCTACCTCCTCCCACAGACACCTGGGAGTTCCCTGCACGGCCCCCTTCCTCACCACACGGGGTCCTCTCTGTGTATCTCGCTGCAACCACACTTCAGCGCTGTGACCAGCTCCCACACTGCCACACGGGGCCCTTCTCCCTCCGGGTGGACACCTGCTTGCTAAAGCACTGCCCCTCCCCTGCCCCCGTTCTTTCTGAACACCCTCCATCCACACTGACACACTCTACCCCCCGATGTCCTCAGCAGCCGGGAGATGGCCCAAACCCTGGTTCCGTGGTCCATGGTGCTGTCTGTCCCCAGTGTCCAGGAAGGGCAGTGCTCAGCAGACACCTGGAGGCCCTCAGCACCTGGGCTGAGCTGGCCGGCAGCCTCTGGCCAGTCCCTCGTCCCAGCGCCAGCACGGGCCCCTGCTGCCAGGCCTGTCTGCTCCGTGCCAGCCCCACCCAGCTCTGGAGAGGGGAGGCTGCAAAGGCCTGTGGGTGCACACAGCAGCCAGGCCCTTCTGGGGGCTGAGCTGTCACAGGGGCTGTTGGCTGGCCCCGGAGAGGTGGCAGGGTTGCGTGCCTGCGTCCCTCTGTTGTCTGCGCGACCCCGGGCACACAGCGGACCGGAGCTCGCCCCTCCGCGCCTCCCGCCCCGCCCCGCAGCCGCTAGGACCTCCCTCCGGCTGCACGGATGCTCCTGGGGCCTCGTTCCCCAGCGCCGCACAACTCCAGGGCCGGAGGCGCCACGAGGGCCCTCGGCCTCCCTGGGCCCCGCCCCGGCTCCTCTCGGACGGCCCTGCGCCCCGCGGCCGCCGGAGGGCGAGCTCGAGCGCCGCCGCGGCGGCTCCACCGTCCCAGGCAGCGCCAGGGGTGGAGGCCACGACGCGGGGCGGGTCCGGGCGGGGCCCCGCGCCGGGCTCCGAGGGGCGGGGACTGGCGGCGGGCGGCGTCCGGGTCGTCAGGACAACCGGCTGCCGGCCAGTCTCCGGCGCCCAGTCAGGCGCAGCAAGCGCAGCGTAGGGGGCCGGCCGGGTTCCGGGCAAGGTCACGGCAACAGGCTGGGCCCTGCGCGCAAGTGCTGGGGAAAGTCGGGAGCTTTGCCTGCGCGGACTGCACGCGCGCGAGACCTGGGTGGGGGTCCCGGGCGGGGGTCCGGCGTCCACTCGGCGCCGCCGGCGGCTGCGCGTGCCAAGGAGCCCCACTCTCAATGTTCCTTCACACTGTGAACTGGCCGCGGGTCGCTGCGGCCCTTCCACCCTCGGTGGGGTCGCACGGCACCCGCTGTTTCCCGAGCAGCCCGGGGCGTGGGGGTACAGAGACTTGCAGACAGGATCGCCCTCCCTAATTCTGGGGCAGGCCACCCCGGGCGCACTGAGCGCCCAGAGCCGGCGCACGTCCTTGCGTGACTCAGGGGGTCCCTAGCGCACACACGGGAGTCGCCAAGTGCCCCCTACACCACGAGGGAGAGACGAGGCCGCTGCGGCGCGCACGCTTGCGTCCGCTCGGCGCCCCGCGCTCCTCGGCCCGGTCCGACCGGCTTCCTGCTCGCTCCGCCGGGACTTCCTCCCCTGAGTGCCGGGTGGCGACTGAGCGCCAGACCCGGAGGCGGGTGGCCCAGAGGACGGGGATGGGGGTGGAGAGGAGAGGAGGAGACCTGGGGCCGGGAGGGGAGGCGCCCCGGAAGGCCCCGGGCAGGGGTGGGGGTTGGGCCCCGCCGCCCCTCGGCTCCGGCTCCCGGGCCCTTTCCGCGGACGCTCTCGGCCAGCGTACCCAGAGGCCGGGCGCAAACCCTGCCCCATCGCAGGAGCTGCGCAGTGCGTCTTCACGCCCAGCTCCGGAGGCGGCACGGCCCCCGCGCGCGTCTGTGGGCCGGTTCCGGGACAGCGGAGCGGGCGGGTGTCCCGCGCGCCCTCCGCGCCCCCGGCCCGCGCGCGGTGGCTGGCCGAGCGGGGCTTTGTGACGTCAGGCGGCTGGCGGCGTCACGCGCGGGCTGACCCGGCGGCGGCGGCGGCGGCGGCGGCGGGCGGGGCGGCCGGGACGCGGGAGCATGGAGCCGCGAGCCGGCTGCCGGCTGCCCGTGCGGGTGGAGCAGGTCGTCAATGGCGCGCTGCTGGTCACCGTGAGCTGCGGCCAGCGCAGCTTCGCCGGAATCCTGCTGGACTGCACGAAAAAGTGAGCGCGGAGGGAGGTGCGGGCCCCGGACACCCTCCGAATCCCCCTGGGACACCCCCACCTCCCCACCCCCTCCCGGGGCCGGACCTGAGTCCAGGGCAGTGCCGGCGCCCGCTTTCGGTTTCCGCAGCCCGGGTTTCGGGGCGCGCGAACGCGGCTGCCACTCGGGGGCGAAAGTGGCTCTCAAAGTCGTTGCTACTTTTTGGGCGGGGGGCGGGGGGCGTCTGGGCGCGGGCCGTGGAGCCGAGTCCGGGCCCCCGAACTCCGCGCAGCTGCCATAATTAACGCACTTTTCTTTGTTAAGACGCACTGTTGAATTAGGCTGTTTGAAGAATTGCCATCCGTTGTGGGTGGGGGAGTGCGTTCAGGTGCGCCCGACTTGCCCTGTCAGTTACCACCGGCGCTGCCCTGTCTGATGTCAGGGTGCCCCGGGCTCCTCGGAGCGACTGTGGCCGCGGTTTGGATTGGTGACCAGTGGTCGTGTCCAGCGGTGGCATTTAACGTGTGGGGGGAGGAGCCCCCGGTGGCGCGGGAGTGAAGATACAAGTTGCACTGGTTTCTCTGGAGCAGGGCCCCCCGCAGGCCTGGGGCAGGTCCGTGCAGGGCCGCACCTGAGCCGCAGGGCCTCCCGCCGCAGGAGAGTCTCCTGGATACAGTGTCACATGGTGGTGAGCTGTCGCAGATAAATGATCAGGCATTCACCAGGCGCTACTGTCTGGGCGCCCTGTGGGGCCTGGTGGTAGGGCTGGGCCCAGGGACCGGCTTTCCTTGCAGGTGCCGGACCTTTCCCTCGGTGCAGCCGGATTTTGTCCCACTGGTGGGGAGGTGACTGTCAGTCACTTCCACAGCCATCCTGCTGACATGATCTCTTCATGAGATGTGCCAGAAGCCATTTATGCCCAAGTCATGTGACTTAACCTAAGGCCTCCTGGTGACTGTCATCCTGCTCGGAGGAGGTCGCCACAGAGAGTGCTTGGGGGGACCCAGTGACCCTTGGGGGCTGCGGCCTAGCTGCCATGCCAGTGCCCGGGGCTGTCCTCTGCTTCAGATGGCCAGCATTTCTGTCAGGAGGGGCTGTGGTCCTGGGCCCGTCCCTACTCCTGGGTCTGTGCAGGGCTGTGAGGCCCTGCCTGGCCTCCTCCTGGGACAGGGGGACAGACGTGTCCCCTGCCAGTTTCCTGGGGTCCCTGACTCAGGACAAGGCAGGCTGCAGGGACGCCCTGACTCTGGCTGGGGATGTCTGCAGGGAAGCCAGCGCCCTCCCTGAGGCCTGCGTCTAACCTGGTCTGAGATTGCACTTCCCCATCCCCCTCCTGGGGCAGCTCAGGGAGGGAAGCAGGGAAGCCGCCCTGTGGGGATCTGGCAGCTGGAGGACACGTGGGCGTGAGCCCTCCTGCAGCCACGTTTGTTCCGCTGTGACCAGAGCCGCCACAGGGCCAGGACTTGGGCCTCGGTGGATGTGGCTCGGCTCCGGGGAGGTCTCTTCCTGACTTGCACCCCCGCCACCTGTCTGTGTGGAGAATTTGAGGTGAACCTGGCCCTCCGACCCCGAGGCTCGGTCCCAGCCCAGCCGCCCTGCCCTGGCGCCTGCCCACCTGGCCCCTTCGCTGTCTCCCCTGGTTCACCCAATTCGTTTCTCTGCCCACGAGGTTATGAGTTCCGATGCTTATGTTCACAGCCTGCTTGCCGGGCAGAGTCCCGGGGCCTGGCGATTCACAGTGGGGGGCTGGCCTTGGGCCTCCGCGTGCGCAGCACCTCCTGCTTTCCTGGGGCCAGTTTCGTCTTGGGGCCTGGTCCCCCTACTCAGTATGTGCTGGTGACAAGGCCAGCGGAGGGCACTGGCTGGCAGGGAAGAGCACGTGTCTGCCCACCTCTGGGGACCCGCAGGTCCCAGAGCAGCGGGTGGTGCCGGGTGCCTGCGTGGAACAGCGGGGCGGGTGCCGAGGACACCGTGGGCCGGCAGCTTCCCAGGCACACGCACGTGTGGGCCTGTGCGGAAACCAGCCCGCGTGTCTGTTGGGACAGAGCTGCCCCACGGCAGGGGCCGTTCCCACATATTCCTGGGGCGCAGCAACCAGGGTTAATGGTTGGGCGCTTGAGAGGTCGACTCTCTTCCCTGAACGTTGACAGAGGGGAGGGGAGGGCGGAGGCCAGGCGCTCGTCTGCAGTGGGGCCGGTGCTGGGCGCCTCCCCGTCTTGAGAGTCGGAGTCCGGACCGTGCCGCCCGGCTGCTGTGTGACCTTCACCAGGACCCTCAGCACCGCAGAGTGCCCGCCCATCCCTGCCTTCCTGTGCATCCCCTGAGCACCTACTGTGTGCTGGCAAGTGAGCTGCCCTGGGCACCCTGCCGGCCCAGGCTGGCCCTGCTCCAGCTCCCCAGGCTGGGGCGCAGGCAGTGCGAGCAACTTGTGGGTAGTTTGAGGTGGGGTGGCCCTGGCTGAGGGGCGGCCTGAGGACAGCAGAGGCTCAGAGGGGTGAAGGGAAGGCTTCGCAGACAGTGGGAGGGAGAGCCTCCTGCCTGCCAGGCTGGGCCACGCCACAGCCTCCAGCCTTGACCTCGAAGCTGGTATTTCTCCAACTTCCCCAGGGTGTCGTTACCATGCAGGCTCCTCGGTCCCTCTGCTGGAAAAGGTGGGGTGCAGGCCCTTGGGACCCATATGCCACCCTGGGAGTTGGGACTCAGGCTCTGGAGACATCGCCAGGCAACAGTCCCAGGCAGAAGAGCACCCCTGCTCCGTGCCGGGCACACCCTGTCCAAAATGCAGACTGGGCTGCTGGCGGCTGCTCCCGGAACAACTCGCTGGACAGACCCCTGACCTGGCCCCATTGGCACTTCTTCCCTGTCCCGGGGGAGCTGGAGGGACTGAGTGAGGTTCCCAGGGCGCCACAGAGTGGCCCAACCTGCAGCCCTTGGGCAGGTGCCACACCAGGGGACCGAGCTTTTTTACATGCAGGTGGCGAGGGAGTGTCGGCTGGGGACCTGGCCCCCTGTTGCTGGGGGTCCTCAGAGGGCTGAGGGAGGGGTGTCGTCCGCTGAGCTTTATTGAAATGATGCTGATGGGCTTACACCTTTCAGTCCAGGGCTCTGGGGCCAGCTGTGACCACCTGGTCCCACGGTTTTCCCCGGGAATGCCGGGGGAGGGACTGGCTTCCCTGTGTGGCCCTGGATGAGGGGCAGCCCTGGTGTCCAGACTGTGACTCTCTGCCAACATGTCTTCCCCAACTCTCCCAACAGAACGGTCCGGAGGCCTCTGCACCCCAGCAGTCCTGGCATCCCCGTGGGCACTGCCAGCCCGGCCAGGCCTCTGTGCCTGGGCACAAGACAGGGTGGGCACAGAATGACCTCATGGAAGGGCCGGACCCTGGGGCCAGTAAAGGTCTTCCTACTGGGGACAGGTGGCTGAGGTCCTTCCAGCAGAATGGCGTTGGGGTAGTGGAGCTGGGACGTAAGCACAGGCCCGCTCGGCTGCCCAGTCCCTCTGAGCCTTGCTCCCCGTCTGGGAAGACGCTGGCACACACCCCCTGGGGCCGTGGGAAGCCGCCTGGGGCACCTGCTCTGGGATCTGAAGCCGGAAAGGAGCCTCCGGCCCGAGGCCGCTGTTTACCCACCAGGCAGGCGTGGGTGTGGCCTGGGCAGGGCAGCCGCTCGGGAAGGAAGTATGGCTGCCTGTCATGCCAGAGTCACGGGGCCTTCCCTGTCGGCAGCGGGGCCTCCCACAGGGCTGCCACTGCTGTGTGGAAGGACCCCCCAGGCCTCCCTGCTGCAGGCCACAGTCCTGGGCTGAGGGGCAGGCACCCCGGGGAGGGCAGGGGTCAGATAGCCCCGCAGGCCTGCGTGTGCTGGGTGTAGGCCAGCCCACCCAGGGGCCACACTGGGGGCTCTGGCCCAGGACCCTGTGTTCATTCCAAACATGCAGGGTTCCCCCTGAGGGGTATGTACCATAAATGGGGGGCAACAACCTCCCTGGTCTGGAGCTGTGGGGACCTCAGGGATGGGGTCCCACATCCCACAGCCCAACCTGTATGTGGTGGGAAGTCGCCTGGAACCTCCAGCCCTGCATGGGCTGTCCTGGGCACAGGCCGCATGGGGCGACAGAGAGCAGCTGCCTGGGGTCCCCCTCTGGTGGTGGGGGCTCTGCTTCAGCACAGGCAGGTGGTCTGGGGGCACAGACAAGGTTGAGGGCTGGTGGGAAGTAGAGGCCAAGGACAGGGTGTGCGCTGGGTCCAAGTGGGGTGACAGACGAGGGACCTGGGAGGTTGGCACGGTGACGATGCAAAGGAAGAGGCGGGTGTCAGAGTGAACCCAGGTCATGGTCTGAGTACTGCAACAAGTGGGCAGGAAGTGGGCTTTCGGGGAGGCCTTGGGGACAGCGCTTCAGGCCACAGATGTGTATGGACCCACGGTCTGTGGACCCCTCCCGATCTGTGGGCCACACACACTATAGACCCCCTGGACTGTGGGCCCCCTGGCCTGATAGGAAAAATGAGAAAATTAAGTCAGTTGTGCAGATTCCCAGGCTTTCACCAGTGGTCTTGAATGACAGAAAACCTGGGCCATGTTCATGTGGCTGTCACGCTCTCCACAGTTCACACCATCCACAGCTTCATGGCCAGCACGGGGTGGGGGGAGGCAGACAGGGCTCAGGCACCCAGCCTGTCCCCTGCGGCCTCATCACTGGCACTGCCATCTGCACCCCACTCCCAGCGTGGCCACGTGCCCATCTGAGGGTCAGGCGCGCACCACCTGGTGCTCAGGGATGTGCCACGGCCGGTGGCGTCACGGGTGGCCAGCCCCTCTTAGCACCGCTGGCTTCCTCCCGAGATGAGCCGATGGAGAAACCCTCTGTAGCTCGAGGAGCAGCCAGGTCACTGACCCTCCTTCCCTCCAGTTAAATTCACAGAGGACAGCGGAGGTGCTGCTGTCTGAACCTCGGTGCTTGTAACTTGGCTAAAGACCTATTTTTGTGCTTAAAGATAACAGCGTTTAGCTAAAGCAGTCTTACAAATTGAATCCCATTTGTTTTGAAGTGACGAGTGTCGGGGTGGGAGAAAGGTGTGGATTCGGGGCCTGTTTTCAGTGTTTGGAGCAAGGCTGGTGTTTTCTGGCCACACCAGGGGCGGCTCTGAATCACTGCTGCAGCACCCAGCCTGGCCTGGGATGGGGAGAGAGGGAGCAGGCCTCTGCACCCTGGCTGCCGGTCCCCGTGGGAGGCGGGCCTCTGACCTAGAGTCCCTTTCCCATGGCTGCTCCATCCTGGGGCCTGGGGGTGCCTGGCAGGAGGGGTCCTTCAGGCTGTGGTAGGCCAGGGCGGCACGCAGAACCCCCTCACCCAAAGGTGGGGCATGGCTGGGGCCAACCCAGCATTTAGAATCGGGTGGGCTCACTCCCAGACCCAGGGCTCTGGGTTGGGGGCTGAGCCCTGTCCCCTGGGCCCTGGGACTGGGGGTCCTCCACAGGGCCCACTGGGGTTTTCCCTCTGGGAGGAGAGGGAGCCGTGGAGGGCTGTGAGCCAGGGGTCACCAGCCATGGGAGCCACCCCCCGCCGGCTAGGCCAGGCCAGTCCCAGAGCCTCAGGCAGCAGGTCCTGGGGGGTCTCCAGCTCTGAGCCCGCCTTTCTCCTTGCTGCCAGTAACTGACACATGGACACTCAGTGGCCTTGATACTGGTCACATGACCTCCTGAGCTCACACCCACACCTGGGACTCCCTGCGGCATGTGTGCGTGAGGCCTCTGCCTCCCAGTACTCAGGACAGTGCCCAATCCTGCAGAGCCTACGGCGGGCGGGGGCGGGGGGGTGCCGAGGGGCGGGGTCAGCACCATCCTGACTGTCCGTTCTCCCCTGCCAGGTCTGGCCTCTTCGGCCTGCCCCTGTCTGCTCCACCGCCCCAGGTTGAGGACACCCCTGTCAACGGCTGCCAGGGCCCGGCCGCCACGGAGGAGGACACAGAGGCCATGCAGCTGGGGACGGGCCTCCCGCCACCTCCATGCCCCGAGCCATCCCCCACCCCGGCGCCGCCACCACCTACCAGAAGCCTGCCCCCGTTCCCGCCATATTTTGAAGGTGCCCCCTTCCCACCACCGCTCTGGCTGAGGAACACTTACCAGCAGTGGGTGCCACAGCCACCGCCCCGGGCCATCAAGAGGACAAGGAGGCGCCTGTCCCGCAACCGTGACCCGGGCCGGCTGGCCCTGAGCCCCATCTGCCTGCGGCCACGGCGGGTGCTCTGTGAGAAGTGCAAGAGCACCCTGAGCCCCCCGGAGGCCAGCCCCACGCCCCCAGCCACCCCCCGGCCCCGCAGGAGACTGGGCAGTGGCCGCGACCCAGACAGGGAGCCCCGCAAGCATGAGGACCACGAGGGCGGGGGAGACGCCACGGCCCCGGCCGCCGGCCGGAGGAGCAAGCGGGAGCGGCGGGAGGAGGAGCAGGCGCGGGTGCCGCGGAGCCCGGCCATCAGGATCTCCTACAGCACGCCCCAGGGCGAGGGCGAGGTGGTGGAGATCCCGTCCCGCGTGCACGGCTCCCTGGAGCCCTTCTGCCCCCCGCAGACCCCACACGGTGCCCAGGACCCCGAGGCGGCTCGGGACCGGCCGCCCGGCGGGCCTGCTGCCTCCATTCCCAAGCTGAAACTGACACGGCCCGGGCCCCCCAGTGCTGACCTGCCGCCCCCGAAGATCCGCCTGAAGCCGCACCGCCCGGGGGTCGGCGAGCAGGAGCCAGTGTACAGGGCGGAGCTGGTGGAGGAGCTCAATGGCTGTGGGCGGGGCCCCCGGGCCTGCTCGCCCGCCTTCCCTGCCCCGGGCTCTGCCCACGGCATGCTGGTGGACTTGTCTTCAGGCAGCTCTGGCGAGGACGATGACTTCAGGAGGTGTCCCCAGGGTGGCCACAGGCGTGACAGCTGCCCTGGGAGCAGAGCTGACCCGGCCAGGGAGCAAGGCTGCAGCAGCGACAGCCTGGACGAGTCCAAGTCCTCCAGCTCAGAAGTGACGTCCCTGGACATGTCCGACCTCTCCTCCAGTGACGGCGTGTCTGTGCCGCCCTCGTCCAAGGACGCGGGGCAGACCGTCCCGCCCCTGACCGTCAGGCTGCACATGCAGAGCCTGTCCAAGTGTGTCACCGAGGACGGGAGGACCGTGGCTGTGGGGGACATCGTGTGGGGTAAGATTCACGGCTTCCCTTGGTGGCCAGCGCGTGTCCTCGACATCAGTCTTAGCCAGAAGGAGGATGGGGCGCCCTCTTGGCAAGAAGCGAAGGTCTCGTGGTTCGGTTCCCCGACTACGTCGTTCTTGTCCATTTCCAAACTCGCCCCGTTCTCTGAATTTTTCAAACTGAGATTTAACCGCAAGAAGAAGGGGATGTATCGGAAAGCTATAACCGAGGCCGCTGAGGCCGCGCGTCACGTGGCCCCGGAAATCAGGGAGTTCTTAACCCAGTTTGAAACGTGACTGGGGCTCCCTGACCAGGTGAGTGTATACACAGACAGAAGGCGGCCCCTTCCGGGCCCCCGCGAGCTCCGTCCGCGTCGCTGTGTGCCTCCAGCCTGGGCCCCATGGTGGACGTGGGTGGGGGGTCCTCAGCTACCTGCCTCACTGCTCCAAGGGGGCCATCTGGAATGTGTCACCAGCTTTGCAGAGCACAGAGACACGCTCTAGGAGGGGCCAGCCATCAGCAGTTTTTCCAAACCGCAGAGCTGGTTCAAGTTCTGTGGCTAATTTCCAAAGTGCCTTTAAGGAGTTCCTTGCCCTGTGTGAGGCTTTGGGAGAAAGGGGCGTGGCTTTTAAAGATGGTGGTATCAGCTGGTGGGGGGCATGCAGGTGGGGTTCCTCTCGTGTGGCACCTACCTGTGCCCTCCTGCTCACATGCGGGGCTCTCCGCCTGGCAGGGAGGACATAGGTCACTGGGCCGCTTGCCCTCAAGTGCAGCCCCCGCCCCTCCGCCTGGTACCAGGTGGGCTCCCGTGTCTGCAGGCGGCTGGGTCCTCCAGGCTTTGGGAGGTGGCGCTAGGTCTGTCCCCAGGCCCGAGTCTTACCCCCGGTCTCTGCCTCCAGGAGAACTGTGTAGGCCATCCAGTCACGCCCCTTAGGTGGACACTGTGAGCCGGGGGCTGTCACCACGTGGCGCTGGAGGTACTGCCACGTGGCTTGTCTGTGGTCAGCATGGGGGTGTCAGGACATGGTCAAGGGGCTCTGGCCGCCTGCCGTGAGCTGCTCTGGACCCTGAGATGCTGGACGCTTTCTCTCTGGCGGCTGCCACCGGCAGGTACCTGGGCGGTGGCGTGTGTCTGGTGGGTCTCTGGCCACGCTGAGGACAAGAGCTGTCCTTCACACCAGCCGGGCTGGCTGCCGGCTCACCCACCTGTCTGGTGCTGCAGCTTCCTTGGTGACCAGCCGTCAGGCCTCAGAGAGGCCTGCTGGCGTGTGGCTGGGACTGGCGGGGCGCCCAGCGTACCTCACGGCCACGCCCAGCGGGGTCCCAGGGTAGTAGCCATGACGAGGGGCTTGTTCCCACCCCGTCCCCTCACCTGCTTCCTGCATCAGGCCTGGTCACCACCCTGAGCTGCTCTCAGGAGTCTGAGCCCAAACCTCTCCTCTCCCCAACCAGGCTCAGCTCCTGCCAGTTCTGGGCCTTGCAGTGGGCGTGGGCGTGGCCTGGTGGCTGCAGTGAGCCCTCGAAGGTCTCACATGAGGGTCCCCCATTGGAGGGTGGCAGACTCCATAGAGGGAGGTCCAGAAGGTGGACCCTCTGGCTCACTGCCCAGGACATCGCCTCGCTGTGGCCAGCCTGGCTCAGAACCCGGGGCCGTGGCCACGGCCTGTTGGCCTGGGAGCCGTCTGCAGGGTCTTCTCTCTGTGCTCCCTGCTGCTCCCGGCCCGCCCTCAGCTCACAAGGTCCACCCTGCTTTTGGCTTGGTCGGGGGGCTGCAAGGAGGGGCCCCTCTTGTGTGCCCATGTGTCATCGAGGGAGTGGTGAGCAGGTCAGTCCTCAGAGTGACCTTCAGGTCGCGGTCATGACAGGCAGTTACTGGGAAGGTGAGCCCTGCAGCGTCAGCCCTGCTGGACATGCTGCCGGGAGTGAGTGCAGCTCTGCGGGCCCAGGGCTGGCTGTCGGCAGGAAGCAGGAGGAAGAATCTTGCCGGGCAGGTTTGCCTGCTGGGTGCCGTGCACACAGACCGGTCCCTTCTGCGTCTCGTTCTCTCTGGCTCCCGGTTCTGGGGCTCTGTCTGTGACCCCCCAGCAGTGGGTGCTGCTCTGGGCGCATGGCCTGCTGGGTTCTTTCAGCACCAAAGCACAGAGTGGCTTTGCCTGCCTGGCTTTTGGTTTCGTGTTTCGAGGGTTAGACTGGGAGCAAGCGGAGGTCCGCGCCCGCCCGGTGGCCGACCGGCCTGCCTCTGCGTGGGGGCCGCGGCCTCCTGGTGGAAAGTTTGCTTTGGAGGGGAACCCGCGCATCACTTTCACTGGGGAAGGTGGGCTTCCGTGGGCCGGGAAAGCGCCGGGTGCCGTGGTGCCCCCTGAACTGGCAGTGAAACGCCACCCAGTGTCCCAGCCCCTGGGGCCAGTGGGAGACGCAGAAGCTCCTGTGCACCAAGCGCCCCCTCCCGGGGCAGGTAACTTGCTGAGGCTCACACAGCACGGAGCCTCCCTCGCCTGCCTTTTGGGGGACAGCGCGAGCCCTGGACTTTCTACTTCCTGAGGCCGCTGTCTCCAGTGACCACACCCTGGGCGGCTAGAAACAGCAGAACTTTATTCTCAGGGTCTGGAGGCCCGAAGTAGAAAATCAAGGTGTCGGGGCCAGCTGCACTTCCTGCTGCGGGTCCCCGGGGACATCCTTCCGGCTCCCAGGGGCTCCCGGCCTTCCCGGGCTGGTGGCCATGTTGCCCCAGTCGTGGCCTCCCCGCTTCACTGTCGAAACTCCCTCGCCTCCCTCACATGAGGACCCTGGGGCCGCGCTGGCAGGCCGCCCGGGAGCCTGCTTTTCTCAGAATCCTGAACGGAATCTCCCCCGCAGCGCTTTCGCCATCTCAGGAGAAGGTCGCGCTCCGCCTCTGGGTGTGGGACCCACACTGATTCCGCAGATCCATCAGGGGCTCAGGGCAGCACAAGCCCCCAGCTTCTTTGACAGAGGCCGCCTGGGTCCAGGGAGGGGTCCGTGGTGGGACGTGGACGGAGGTGTGGGGCAACGGAGGGACAGCTGTTCGAGGCTGGCTGTGCACCCGAGGGGTGGGTCCCAGCCGCACCTCTGGCTTTCAGCTCCCAATGGCTGGTTCTCCTGAGTAATGAGGATGCAGGTCAGAAAAACCGACGGGGAAGCGGCGTGGTGTCACTGGCGAGGGAGACAGGCCTGACGGGCTGTGGCCGGGCCCTGTGTGAACGTGGTGCTTGCTGGCCAGATGGGGACGGAAGCCTCCAGGTGGTGACTCCAGGTTTTGACTTTTTAAATGTGTTTTTTCCTTGAGCCGCACGCCCCTAATGGCCTTCTTTCTCCCACTTTGAATAAAAATGTATTTCTGCTTCTGAAGACGGTTTCCAGCCAACGTCCATGCTGCTTCCTGAGAATTCAGGTCCCTGTAATTATTTTGTTCCAGAAGGAACCGAAGGCTGTGATTCCGAGCCAGCGGTGGGGGCTCAGTCCTGACCCACCCCGGCTCCCAGCAGTGTCCCACCGCCTCCTCCAGGCAGCGCCTCCAGCGGCAGGGAGGGCTGGGCAGCCTGCTGGGTGACGGGGGGAACGGCGATGCCCAGGGAGCATCCAGGGTGTTTGCAGTCGCTCTGCTGGGGACCAGGTCCCTGGGGTAGGGGTTTCGGGCTGTCCTTGCCCACCCGGGCCTCCTGGGCCACACGCCGCCCTCCTGCTGCTGAGGAACGTTGCCCTCCCAGCAGAGCGCTTTACGGGTCCGCACTGCTTCCCGGCCTCTGTGCCATGCTCCTGCCCTCTGCACCCCTGTGGGGGCCTGCCCTGGGGTCAGATGGCAGCTAGTGCCATGGCATTTGGGCAGGGCCCCCCCCCCCGGGGCGGGGGCAGCTGTGCTCTCTCTGCTGGTGACCCATCTTCTCTGGAGTTGCTGCGGCCCTTCTCTGCGGTCCTGCAGGGACACTGGTCACCTGCAACTATCAGACCTGGTGTTGCAGAGGTTGGACTCGTCGGAGTCGGTTCCCAGCACCCTTCCCTGGTGACCAGTGGACTCTGTCCTGAGCATGGGTGCACCACATGCGTGTCGGTCTGTGCAATGTCACCCTCCACCGGGCTGAGAGAGGGGCTGTGCCTTTTACTCTCCAGGGTTGTGTGGAGGGAGGGGCCCTGCACACGTCCCTGCCCGAGGACAGGGAGCGGGAGCCAGGCCCCCGCGCCAGCCTCTGCAGGTCTGTGACACCGGCAGTTCTCACTTCCGACCATGGCCGCGCAGTCCTTCGCACAGAAACCGCACCGACGTCACCGTCTGTAGGAAGGCTGTGGTTTGGGAAACGGGCCTGGTTAGCTCTGGTCTTAGAGAGCAAGTCAGTCGTCATCCCGGGGCCCTGGGCACTGGCCGCCCCGCCATCCTTCCCACCCGACGGCCATGCAGCCTGGGCCCCCTGTCAGGGCACGGGGGCCACTTGTCTCACCCCATCTTCTCAGCCAGCCCCTGCCAGAGATTCAGGGTCGCAGAGAAGGCAGCCGCAGCCAGACCTCACTGCAGGACCCGGCGGCGACCTCCGCCCATGGACGGGGGCCCTGCTCCTGTGAGGCTGGCTGGGCCATAGAGGGGCAGGCGGGGAGACGGGGCCGTGGGCCTGCATGTGTGTGGTGCATCCTGGCAGGGCCGCGGGCGCTGGGCACGGGAGGCAGGGCTCTGCTGGGAGAGACCAGAGGGCTGTGGGTGGTGGGGGCCGGTGTGAGGTGGTCGGGGTCCCCCGGGCCCAGGTGGAAGCTGGACATGGTGCTACCCCCATGGACGCAAGGGGGTGCAGGGCCTCCTGCCAGGATGGGCTGAACGTCCCAAGGGCGACTGTCAGGAAGGGGAGGGACATCGCCATGAAAGGCGTCAGAGGGACCCCTCCCATCCTTCAGACCCGAGGGCAGGGCCGAGGGGGCCCCTGAAGAAAACAGCTTTGCTCTGAACCACCCACGCCCAGCGTTCCCCTCGTGTCCACGTGGGTGGGTGGGAGGGACAGTGGGGACGCCCTGGGGGGCTGCCCGGCTGGCTGTGGCCCAGAGCCAGGGCTCCTGGGGACACCCGTCAATTGCACGGGGCGGGCTGAGTGGGCTGGCCCTGGTGGGAGGAGGGAAGTGCGCTGGGCAAAGGCTGTCTCATTCTGAGGGACACGTCCTGGCCCACAGTTCAGAGGAAGGCGCCGGGGATTCCTGCTTTGTCTCCAGGTTTCTAAGAAGACTTCTGTCCTGGGAGGGGGTTGGGTCAGGGCGGGGAGGGCGGAGCCAGAGCCACTGAGTCGGGCAGGGAGGGCATGGGTCTTGAGTAACGGCTGGTCTGACTCAGCACTTCTCTTTGGGGAGGGGGTGGCCAGAAGGGATGCCTCCTGTGTGTGCCTTTTTCTCGGGAGGGTCACGGCAGATGGACTCTTGACACCACCTCCGGAGGTCGCATTGCTGATGGAGAGACTTGGCAGGTGTAAGGACATCTGGCCTGTGGATTTCTCTGCAACCACGCTTGGTCCCCACCTTTGACTGGAGCCCCTTTCAGATCCTGAAACATGGTGAACAGTGGGTGGCCGTGGCGAGTCCCCCACCTGTCCTGCGGCCCCGACAGTGACCCCTGACGGCCCCTCCTCACCAGATCTTGAATACAGCTTCTGGCCATCATGGGGTTTGGGAGTGGACCCCCCAGTGGGCACGAGGACACACGGGGATGAGGCTGCTGGGACCACTGCCCAGTGTGGGCTGTTGTCCTCACCTGCGGCTCCTGCCTGGATGCTTGTCACCTGTTGGGGGAGGGGGGACCAGATGGTGCTGTCACACTGCTTTCCCATGTGACAGAGGTCAGAGGGACGCGGTTTGCAAGGATGCCTTTGTGTGACAGGCTGGGACCCACGCTGTCCCCCGCACGCCAGGGCCACAGACTTTTCTCTGTGGAAGCTGAAGGGTTTGCGATGTTATAACCCACGCCCCCGGCCACGTGTGCCCACCAGCTCAGTCGGGCTTCAGGGCTGTAGTAAAAACGGCGGCTTATCCATGTGGATAGTTACGAATGTATTTTCCTTGTGCTCAGCTCTGTTCTCTGCAGAGCTGGATGGGCCTCGTGTTGTGGCGGCTCAGTTTTTATGTCCTTATCCCTCGCTTGGCCCCAGCCCTCCAGGAGAAATGGAGACCTCACGTCGGCAGACACGTGAGGAAGTCGTTTCTGTTTGCGGTCCCTGTGTGAACCAACTTCCCCCAAACGTAGTGTCTGAAGCTGGTTGTTCTTCCCCGTGATCTTTGTGCTCCTGGGCGGTGGTCCCGAGGTGTCCGCCGGGCTCACCTGCCTGAGGCCACCGGCTGGCACCAGCGCCCGCCCCCGCGGGCACGCGCAGACCCCAGGGCCCTGGCACGGGGCTCTGCCCAGCGCGGCCGTCTCGGGGCAGCTCTCGGCCTCCGGAGGGCACATCAGAAGCAGCTGCTGCCTTGGGGCTGGGCCAGGGCCCGGCTCAGATCAGCTCCGCCTCTGGCGTCCTCCGTGGAAGAGTCGGGGGGCGGGGCGGCGGAGTCTGGGGCCCCTCCCCTCCTGGAGCTGATCCCTGAGGACCGTGGGCGCTGTCCGCTGCCCGGCCTCTCCCTCCCCTGCTTCCGGCTTCCCGGGCCGGCCTGCTCTGCCCCCGGAGCCCCCGGGGTCTCGCCCGCCTCGCAGACCTGAGCGGCGGGCGTGGAGACTCCGCGGTAGCTGCTGCTCCCGGCCGAGCCCCAGGCCGCGCTCTTTGGGGAAGTGGCTGTGACTCCGGGCTGCCCGTCTGTGCCTGTGGCCAGTCCGCCTGCTCCGGGGGGCCTTCCCGACACCTGGGGTCGGGTGGGGGTGGGGACCCGTGGGCTCCCCTGAGCCAGGAGGGCGCGCCTGGAGGGTGGGGCCTGTAGGCTGGGGGGAGGGTCTCTCTAGGGTGCAACAGTCGCAGTCCCCCTCACAGTCACACACGGGGGTGTTTCTGAACCGTGAGCCAGGGGCCGTGTGCACAGGCATTAGCTTCCCCAAACCCCAGCCGTGGGCAGCCAGAAGGACCCAGGACAGCAGTGTACCCCCCTTCAGTACCCTGTGTCCCTGGCCCAGCGAGTCCTGGGGACCGAGCCCCAGGATTCTGCGCCTTCCCCCAGACAGCTCAGGGCTGCTGGCCGCTGGGACGGGCTCCGGGGTCCCTGCCCAGGCCCTGCTGTGGGCGCCCAGGGAGGCGCGATGGAGGCCAGGAGGCCAGTGCATGCACAGGCCTGGAGCTCGGACCCCGAGGGACCTGCACCCAGCGCGTGACCCTGTGGTAACCTCTGCCCTTTCTGCTTCCCACAAGGCCGCTGACGATGAGGGCTCGGCTGTTCTCCTGGAGCGTCTGACTGCAGGGGTGCCTTCTGTCCTCCGCCCTCCGCGCCCCCGCCTCTGCCTGGGGGACGCTGCGTGCAGAAGCCTGCCCGCCCGCAGAGGTCGGCGTGCGCCAGGCTCCCTGGGAGGAGCAGGCGCGTCTGGCTGGAAGGACAGAACCCCAGGAGCACCGTGGGTCCTGGTGGCTGAGCGTGTTTATTCTCCCGACCCAGACGTTCGCTTTCCTGGGAAGGGCTGCCCTGCAGGCCCCCAGAGGACTGGATGCTTCAGGCCTGCGGCGGGGGCGCGGGCGGGAGCTGGGGGCAGCCGAGGGGTCCCTGCACTTGGGCAGCAGGGACCTGCCCTCCCGCTCACGGAGCCTGGGTCCCACCGGGTGCTCAGCACTGGCCTCTGGCCACCGTGTCCCCGAGGTGCCAGGAGGCACCCGTGGGGGTGTGGCCACGAGAGCCGTCATTTGAAAACAGACTGAACCGTAGAAAGGGGAACGCTGGGCTCTGCTGTGGGTAAGAGTGTGTTCCTCTCCCTTCTTGTCACTTTAAAGACCAAAAAGAAATAAGAAAGAAGAACATGAGCTCTTCTGTGTCGGTATAACAAGAATGCAGTGATGCCCCCCCCCCCCCCCATTTAGAGTCCTGCTGCTCCCTTGGGCGCCTCCCAGCCCCCACCCCCACCCCCACCCCCGCCCCGCCAGAACTCTGGCCTCTGGCACGCAGGGACAGGCAGCGGGTCTAATGAAAAGGGGAAAGCAGCTTTTTAAGGCTTTCTGGCTGTTCTTTAAGTAGCAAATTAATCGTGTTTCCACATCAGTTTGATTTCACAGGGTTCACACTCTGCTTTGCTGTGTGGTCGTCAAACTGGGAAGCGGGACCCCACACCTGGCTGTCGGTTTCCCACCCCCTGGTGACATCTGGGTGCCAGGGTGACATTAGCACTCTGCTCCTTCCCCTTCCCGGCCACTCCTCCAGAGAGGGCCCAGCAGAGTGGTGTGGAAGTGGGGGCTCCCTGGGGCGCGGGCTCCAGTGAGCACCCCCTCTGTCAGGGACACCCACGCTGGGCAGGGGGCCACTGGCTCAGTGCAGTGCTATCCTCGTGCCAAGTGGGGTGCGGTGCCACAGGGGCCTGAGACATTGCATCCTGGGGCTCTTCCTACCCTGGGTCCTCCCCCTGGTGCCCCCCCCATGTCCCTTTTGCAGAGGGCTCTGACCCCCCTTGCCTCCAAGGTACCTTGGGGTGGGTGAGCATGGCAGCCAGGATTCAGGGTTATCTTGTCAAGAGGCCCCATTCACCCTGCTGCCCACGGGAGGCTACCTCCTCCGTAACCCTCGGACCCCGCGGCCCTTGAAGCCCCCAGGTTCATTGTTCCATGGGGCTGGGCCCTGCTGCGTCCTTGCCCCCTGCCCCAGGAGTCAGGGCTTTATCAGAGGAAGACTGGGGAGACCTTGCAGCACCCCAGGTCCTCCCCAAAGGCCCAAGACTGCCTCCAAGTGGGTCTGGAGGCGTGTACAGCAGGACATCCCTCACTGGCCTGCAGCTGTCCTTTCGTGACTGTTCCTTCTTCCTGGCCAGAAGCCCCCGGCCTCCCTGCAGGCTGGTGGGGGCCCCTGGAGGTGAGGCGGAGGCCGGGTCCCCCACCTCACTGTCCTCCTTCAGCCCAGGCAGGGCCCAGGCACCAGGGGCCTGCTCCCCCCACCCTCCCTGGTGCTGAGTGGAAGCCCCTTCCCAGTGTTCCTTGGCCCCTCGTTCTCACTGCGGGGACAGACCCTGCCCCTTCTAGGTTGGGGCGGGGCTGACCCGGTCCCCCACCCCGCCCCCCAGGGAATGCCCGTCTGAGCCTCCCAGACCCACGTCTCTGGTCCTGTTCCCTCAGACCCCACTTGCCAGCATCTTCCTGGTGCCAGCTCTGCAGGGATCCTGGGCTTGGGGTCTGTGACCTGGCTGTACAGGCCGTGTGAGGCCAGGGGGGCCGCCTGGATGCTGAGGAGGCGGGGGCTTTGTGGCGGGGCAGGTGCCACGCAGCAGAGATGGTGGGTGGGCCCTTGGGCCTGGACACCCAGCCTCTGTGCCTCACAGTCTCTGCCAAGGCCCACAGCAAGGAACTGCACCCGTGCCTCCTCCTCCGGGGGAGGCGGGAGGGACAGTGCACCTGTGACCCTCCCATCGCCACAGCGCCCCGTTCCACAGCCTGGGGGCCTCACAGCTGGTTCCTGCCCCCCCCCTTTCTGTTGAAGTTAAGACCCCTGAAGGCCTAGGCACTCCAGGTCCTGCCGAGGTGACGAGGTGACTGGCAGCCCAGCTGTACCAGGAGCCGGCGGGGGGCATTAGCCCTTTGCTGAAGGTGGCTTTTCTCTTAACGAAAAAGGAACCCCTGTTGGAGGTAGAAAAATTTAAAAAGCAGGAAAGAAAGTACAAACCCCCTGCAGCGCCCCCCCCAACCCGGGGGCCTCATGCCGCCCCGAGCCTCTGTCCGCTCTCCGTCTGTGGTTTCCCGGTCTGGGGACTCCCACCCCCCTTCCTGCCCAGGGGACGTCCAGCGGCCTCTCCATCCTCTTGGACGTTGTGGGAGGAGCTGTTGGCCAGCCTGGGAGGGGCCCCTGTCCCTGACCTGCCAGGGGCCACCCTCTGCTGAGAGGGCTAATGGGCTTGTGTCCTGGCGGCACCCCAGAAACACAAGGAAGCTTCCGGAGCTGGAGACGGGCCGGGGGAGGGGCGGGGTGCCTGCTGCTCTAAGCAGACTAACGGCTTCCCCTTCCCCAGCCCCTCAGCCCCTCAGGGGTTGGAGGTGCCCCGGTGCCCGCCCTGTGCAGCCAGCCTTGTGGGCCCTGGATAAGTGAGACACTGTCACCAGGCCCGGCCCCACCCCGCCCGCCCACGCAGGCATCCTGGCGGCCATGGCCTATTTATTTTTAGCCCTGCCTGACGCCAGGAGTGGCCTTCTCACCTCTGGATCAGACTTAGGCTGGTGAGGCCCCTGGGCCTCTGACAGAGTAGCTGGTGCCCTTGACCCCAAGTTTCTATGGACTGGCCAGGCATCGGGACAATGGGGCTGCCCTCCCTCCTAGGTGTCACGGGGGAGGAGGGATCCTGAGAGCCCAAACGGGGCCAGGGGGTAGTGCCTCCTTTTGTAGACAAGGTCTCTGAGTCTGAGGTCTGAACAAGTCCCACAGCCTCTCCTGGGGGACAGGGGTGAGGACAAGCTGAGGAAAGGGGGAGGCGGGTCTCATTCAGCTTCATAACGAAGTGCCACAGACACTTTGTGTGTTTCCTGTAGTCTGGAAGCTGGAAGTCCAAGGTCAAGGTGCTGGCTGACCCTGTGTTTGGGGAGGGGCCTTCTGCATGGCAGAGAGTGACCTGGTCTTCTTACCAGGACACTGACCCCTCGTGGGGGTCCCACATGCATGACCTCACCCAGCCCTAATCAGCCCCTCAAAGGTCCATCTCCAGATACCGTCACACGGGGTTATGAGGCGATAGTAGGATTGGGGGCACGAACACCCAGTCCCCGCAGGGGTGGAAGCATGCAGGGGTCCGGGCTGGGGTGGGTGTGAACGGGGCCTCAGAGAATAGCCTAAACGGCAGGCAGACCAGAGGGAGGGTGCTGGGGGCAAGGGGTGCCCTGGATCCCGGGGGCAGGGGGCTGGGGGCACTGAAGCAGACCTGTACCCAGCCCGCCAGGCCCGGGGGAGGGGTGCGTGGGGGGTGGGGTCCAGGATGACGGGCTGTGGAAGGGGTGGGGGTCATGTGGGTGTGGGCAGCAAGGGGGGTGGTGGGCGCCCTGACTCAGCCACTCGTGAAGCTGCCACTGCTGCCTCGCTCGGCCCCCACCTGCAGGATGTCGGGGGTGGGGTCACCATCCCCCAGAGAGGTCGGTTTCTTGCTGTAAGGAGTCAGTGTCTCTGGCCCAGGTTCCCGGGTGCCGGGGAAGGACCCCAGTTCTAAAGGAGCGTGAACCAGGAGAGCGGCGGGGGCAGAAGTGCGCTTCCCCAGCCCGAGCGGCTGCTGCTGAAGCTCCACCAGCCCGGGACCCCGCCTCACGGTGAGAACCATGATGAGCACCGTTCGTTAGGAGTTCATTAGGCTTTGCTAGCGGGAGCGTCACTCGTTAACGCCGTCCCCACAACACGGTGCTTGCATTTCAATGTCTGTGACCTGAGAGCCAGGGAGGCTGCGGAGCAGAGCGCCCGCGGGCAGGCCCCACATGTCCCTCATGGTCCCAGGGCGTCCTGTGTGGTGTGACAGTGCCAGGCAAACTTTGGTGTGGCTGGGCCATCGCTTGGCCACCCCAGGCCAGGTCCTCCGCTCAGGGCCCCTCCCCCGCCTCGTGCGCTCATCCCATTCTCTGGGCTCCTGTCCTGACATCCTTCCCGCACCGGACCCCAGAGCTCACAGCAGGCACTGTCCGCAGTCAGCTCCCCCGTCACGCCCCCAGAGGCCGAGGTCTTTCCGGAGTCCTTCCTCCCAGTGGGACACACAGGGTCTCCAGTGCCCCTGCCAGCCCACCTCCCAGAGGGCTGGGGAGGCTCAGAGGGGCCATGCAGATTCGAAGCAGAAGCCCCAGGGTTTGAACTTGGGGTTCCCAGCTCTGCAGCCCGGTCCCTGCGCCTGAACCCCGCTGCCTGGACTGTGTGGCCCAGCCTGGCTTCAGAGGTGGTGCCTGGAGGAGTTGGCTGCAGACACTGCTCTGGGCTGGTCTCTAGCGCTTTCAGGTCGATGCAGAGTGATCAAGGCAGACCAGCTCAGGCCGCAGGCCCACAGCTGACCTCCGGGCCAGGAGTGTGAGAGGGAGCGAGCCTGGTGCCTCCGGGCATGGGCGCCCTGCGGGGCGCTCCGGGGGGAGCACTGGCTTTCACCCCTGCAGCCAGCGTCTGGGGACCTGTGAACGCTGCCCTCTGCACCTTCAGGGCATGGCCGGGATCACGCCCTCCAGGCCCTGCCTGGCTTCCATTAGCATGTGGACGCCTGCCTGGATCCACACCCAAGGGTGCTTGGAGGGCAGAGGGGTTCTGGCTGCCCACGCAGGGTCTGGGAGGTGGTCTCTGATCTGCTCCCACTGAGGCCCAGGACAGCCCGGCCCGGGGTGAGGCCCCATCTTGACCCAGTCCCAGTCTGGCACGTGGGACTCCAGCCCGCGCCCCCCTCCCCCGGCACTGTGTCCAGGACAGCAGACTCTGGAGGGGGCGCTGCACGTGGGCACTGCAGGCGCGGCTGCCAGCCCGGGGCTGAGAGAGGCGGGGAGGCAGGGAGGACTTCCTCCCCCCATCTCAGGGCCTGGGGCCGCAGAGCCCCTGGGGTTCTCTCGGGGCCTGTCCCTACTCGCCGCCCCGGCTCCCTCGGCCCCCAGGCACCTCCCTGCATCCAGCCGTGCCCACCGGCAGCCCAGGGCCCAGGCAGGCTCTGGGGGCTTGTGTAGCACATGCCAGAGGCCCCTGAGACTCTGCGATGCCAGGATGGTGACAGCGTTTCCTAGGAAACCGCAGCCAGCTGCCAGCAGCCTGTCTGCGTGGGGGTGGGGCGAGGCTCTGGCTGGCGCAGGCAGGGGACACGGTGGGGGGAGGGTGGGGTGCGTCTCCACGCCTGTGTGTGAGTGGGGGGGTCTGTGCGCGGCTGTCTCTGTGCCTGGGGGTGGCACACGCTGTCTCACCTCCTGGTGCCAGGCTGGCTCAGCACTCCCACCCGGCCCTGGCCGAGGCCCCAGCCTTCAAACTCCCGAAGGCAAACAAACGGCCATGGGCCTGCCTGCCGTGGGCCCTCGGGTGGGACAGGCCTGGGCTGGAGTGGGGGCCCAGGGTGAGCTCTCAGCAGGAAGTGGACCCCGCCTACGGCCCTCCTGTTCAAACCCCTCCTGGGCTCCTGTCCTGCAGCTCTGGGAGACTGGGGGTGCTCTGGGTCACTTTGGGTGGTGGGGGCAGGTCAGCCGGGAAACCCTCACGAGCCCCTCGTCCCCCTCCCCCTCCCTGTGTATACCTAGGCAGCACAAGCAAGGAGGAGACAGGAGGGACCTGTCCCCCGGGGGCTGCAGAGGCCTGCCCAGGTCGCGGGAGCAGTCTGCTCTGTGGTCTGTAGGTGTGCAGGGCTCAGCTGGGAGCCCCGGGAGCTTTGGTGGCCCCCCACCGGGCCACACGCTCAGGGGCATCTGGACCCAGCAGGGGCCTGGGGGTGCCCGGCTCCTGTGAGGCCCCAAGGCTGAACCGTCCTTCGGGCAGGCCCGCCGGCTGCACCTGTCCCCGCAGCCCTTTCCGGCCCTGGTACCATCCACAGGACTCAGCGACCAGCGGCAGAGGGGCCAGCTTCCCTCATGGGGAGCCTGTTACCCCTCATGGGGGGCTGTGCAGCCCAAGGGAGGCACAGTCTCAGGTTGCCTGGGCACCTGGGAGGCAAGGAGCACCCCCAAGCCTCCCCCCTACCCCCACCGTTTGTGTGGCCCAGGAGCAGCCCACACGGGCAGTCAGCCCTCGAGAAGCACGCGGGTCCCCTGTATAGACTCGCGTCTTTGCTGATTGGGATGTGCCTGGCGAAGAGGCAAATGAAAGAATCAAAATGTGCAGAAACCCGTTAGCATTTTAAACAAGCACGTTTTCCCCTTTAAGCCAGCATTGGCGGTGACGGGGAGGTGGCTGGGCCTGGCGGCCACAGCTGTCAGGGGATGGGTGTGCGCACTTCTGCAGGCCTGGGAGGCGGGGAGGCTGTGCTGCTGGACAGGAGCTGGCTGAGCCCCATGGGCGTGCGGGGCAGGATGGGGGAGTGGCCCCCAGGATGACCCATGACCTGCGACCTGCAGCCTGACAGGGCACGGGAAGGTCCAGCAGGATTCCTGGAGAAGCCCCAAGTGGAGGCTGGAGCCAAGTGGCTATGGCTGGTCCTGGGCAGGGTTGCTTCCAGGGGACAGACAGAAGGACACCCCCATCCCAAGACAGCCACCCGCTCCCGCTCCCCGGGACTCCCAGGGCTGGGCTGCCCGCAGGAGGCCCCTCCTGTCTCACCCCTGTACCCCTACCGCTTCCTGCTCCCCATCCCCACCTGAATCACAGGTGGGGGCAGCAGGCTAAGGGGCAGAACATGGCCCTGGCCAGCCTGGGAGCCCAGACAACTGAGTGAAGGGGGGCACTGGGACCCCCACCCCAGGGTCAGCGCTTTGGCTTCTCTGTGCTGACCCCTCCCCAGGAAGGGGCCTGGCTGTGGGAGGGGCCCCACACCGGGTCAAATGATGAGGAGGCCTCAGGGGCAGAGCATTCTGGAAACAGGAGGCCTGGGCAGGGCCCCTCCCTGGCCGGCTGCGTTGGCCGCTCAGCCCCCTGCTGCCTCAGATGGGAGGGGAGAGACAGGCAGACTTCAGAGGAGCAGAGGGGGAGAAGGCCTGTGGGAGAGGGGCCCTCGGAGAAAGGGGGTACCGGGGTCTTTGAGGGAACGGAGCTGGCCCCTCGCCCCTCTGGGATGGCAGGGCTGGGGGAGGGTAGAGGGTATGTGCACGCATGTGGTCAGGTCGTGAGTGTAAGGGCCTGGTGTGAGCGCCAGCACAGGGCAGGCAGCCCAGGGTCTCCGTGTCCCTCCCTCCCCCACCCGCACCCCCGCACCCTGCCTCCCTGGCCCCTTCAGACCACACTGCGACCCTGGGCACCAGGGTACGTGGCGCCCATCCCGAGGGTCCTGCTCTCACACAGACCTCAGACAAGAACCACGATCCAGAATCCTCAGAGAGGCCAGGAGAAACCTCTTCTCTTTGGCGGCCCCACCTTCCCCCTCCACCCCCACCCGCACCCCTGGGCGAGGCCAGGGATGTGGAGCGGCCGGAAAAGCCGGTTCCGTGGGGCTCCTGCCCGGCCTGTGCGAACAGGTGGGCCTTGGGTTCAGGAATGCGGAGGGGAGAGACTGCTGGGGGAGGGAGGCTGGGTGCCCCTGACCCCTGGCCCCAGGGAAGCCCTCCACGTGCCGGACCCTTCTCAGCAACGCACCAGGGGACTCTGGCCTCCTGGCAGGACTCCAGCCGCTGGAGGTCAGGGCAGTGCAGGGTGGAGAGGCTTGGACCGGGGGACCCTGAGGAGGCGAGGGGCCAAGGAGCGAGGAGCTGGGCCCTGTCTCTGCAGCAGGGGCAGGAAACAAATCGCCTGTCACATTCTTTAATTAAAATACAGCCTAAGTGACTGCTCTCTGCTCAGACACAAGTAGGGCTGCTAATACCAGCCATGTGGTCAGCCCAGCGCAGAAAGGGCTCTTCACCAGCACAGGGACGGTCAGTCCCAAAGCCAAGTTCAGTGCTACAGGAAGGAAGGAAGGAGACCCCCTGAGAAGGAAGTTCAGCTCTGCCGGTGGTGCCCCCTGCCCTCCCAGCCCCGGCCCATCCAGCCCTGGGCCCAGAACTCTCCTGGGAAGACTTACAGCTTGGCGTTGCACAGCCTGTTTTAAAATAAATTATACATTTTAATGAAATAAAGCTGCTTGCTACAGAGACAGTGGAAGCAGAAAGTGAAGTTTCCGCCTGGGGAGGAATGGAGACAAGCACAGGGGGGGACCATGTGGGATGCTCCCTTCGCCCCCCCAGGAACCCATCCCCCCGCAGAGCACAAGGGTGGCCCCAAAAGCCCTGAGGCCCCGTCTCCATCCAGGGCAGGTCCTGCAAAGACCCAGACGCGGGATGATACGGGTGCGGGTGCGGACAGGTGGGGTCAGCCAGGGTGCGGGGCAGAGGGTGAGTGCTGTGGCCGGGGCACCCCACGCCCCGCGCTGTGGGACAAGCCCCACCTTTGAGAGACGTGGACCTGGAGGGCCAACAGCCCCAGTGTGAATCCTCTTGAAACGGGGCTGTGCTCAGGCCATAAAATAATCAGTCTTTCTCAATAGCGTGTGAAACATTCACGTGTGAGTTGCACTGGCCCAGCCGGCACACCTGATGCAGGTGCGTGGGCCACAGGCTGGCCTTTCCCAGGTGCCAGGAGGGGGCTGGGGCTGGGACAGGCCTGCTCAGGAGCTCAGAGGCCTCCCATAGGCGGCCCCTCAGCTGGGCCATCCCAGCCGACATCACCTTGGGGCAAGGTCTGGGGGGGGGGGGGGCGGGCAAAAGACGCCCAGCCCCTCCCATGGCCTGGCTGGGGTCTTTGGGGAAGGACGTGGCCCGTACCCAGAGGCCCCCCACTCCCCCACTGGGTCCTGGCCAGCCAAGCCTCCCAACTGTGGATCCTGGACAGAGGGAAGGATCTGAGTGTCAGGGGCCATGTGAGGGGGACCCCCATCCTCTGCTGAGCAGGAAGCGGCGGTCCGCACCGGCAGAGCAGCACTTTGGCCTTCCTGCAAATGTTCAGGCAAGGTCTTTGGTGACGGGGCCGTGGGGACCAGTCACTCGGGTGCCACTGTGATTGATAGTCGCCCCTGTCACCCTGGACCTGGGGTCCAGACCCACTTCTCTTCCGTTTCCCAGCCCTCTTTCCCTGGAGCCCCCTCGCCAGACAGGGGCTAAGAAACAGACTGGCCGCCAGGTCCCAGGAGGCAGAGCCGGGCGTGTCCAGGTGGGCCCCGCTTTGGCGCGCGTTGGCCACTGCACCTGGGCCCGCCGCTACTTCCGAGCCTCTCACCTGCCCGCAGCCCCTACAAGGCCTGGGGAGCGGGGCTCACGGTGGTCTCAGAAAGAGCACCGTCGTGGGAGACAGTCCAGAGGGACCACCGGCGCCGAGCGGAGGGCGGGAGAGGGGCAGGGGCGGCTGGGCGCCAGGAGGAGTCAGGAGGCTGAGCCGCGAGGGGCTGGGGCGGGCGGGCGCAGGGCCGGCCCGGGAGGCTAGGGCCCCCAGCCCTGCGGACTGCGACGCGTGTCCCTGGCAGCCTGGCCCCTGGAGGCAGTTGGGAGCGTCCGTCTCGGCCCCGCGCCTGCCCGCGCTGAGCACGGCCCCGCCTCTGGGAGGTTCGCTCCTCCAGGGAGGGGCGTGGCCGCCCTCTGCTGGCGGCGCGACAGAAGGCAGCCCCGGGCACGGACGCCACCCCGGCCCCAGGCGCACACCCAGCCCCGCTCCTGCTGCCCCAGGGCACCCACACTGCCCCAGGCACCCACGCTGTCCCCAGGCCCACACCTAACACATTCCCTGCCGGCTCTGTACTAGCTCCCTGGTCCCATCAGCTCGGTCCTCACAGCTGAGGTCTGACCCCCCACCCCCCGACCCTCGGGGAGTTGGCTGAGGCCCTGCCAGAGCCTCTGCTCTGGGAGCTGGGCCCAATCTAAGACCCTTACTGTCTCCAGCACCCCCAGGACTGGGGCCCCCAAGGCATAGCTGCCGAGAGCTCAAGTACCCCCTGTGGGTTGGCCCACCTGGGGGTCCTAGAAAGGAGTGGGGCTGAGGTGCCAGATTCTACTTGGCTAGGCTGAGCAATGACGGGCCGCTTCATGCCTCAGCTTCCCTTTCTGAGCACAGGGGTCACAGTCCCTGTCCTGCAAAGGCCGTGTGGGTCCCTGCTCTTACTCTGTTCCCCTTTGGGGACAATTAAGTGAGACCCAGTGACAAGCTCTGCACCGGGGATTTTGAGGGCAGGGCCTCTGGCTGGGGCAAGTGGACAGAGCCACAGCCCCGCCCCCCAAGCATGCCTTTGAAGGGTCACCAGGGAGTGGCCTGACAGGGTGGGGTCCCAGGGGTGCGGCTGTGGGCCCAGGATTCCCAGACACAAAGACACAGTTACTTCTTCCTGAGTAAGGACTTTAAAAACTGAGCAGCATTCATTCACCTACAGACACATTTGCTAAATCAAGGCCAGGAAGGTGGCCTCTGGGTGGACAGCCAGGGATGGGGTCTTTTTCTGGGTCTGAGCTACCAGAATTGGAGTTGGAGGCCCTCCAGGGGCAGGATGTGTGTGTCAGGACAAATGCCAGACCCACCGCACAGGGCTGGGGCAGGCGGCAGGCGGCTGACCCCCTGAGACATCTCCAGTCCACCCTCGCTGTCCCCTGTCCTTGGTCCCCTGGCCCCCTGACAGCAGCCACAGCTGGCCTCCAGAGCCTGGAAAGGGGTCTCCAACTTGGGGACGTTCTTGTGCCAAACGCTCGCCCCCCAGCGCACTGCCCCCGGCCCCCAGCCCCCACGTCCGTGGACAGAGCCGGCTGTGCATCCAATCTGGAAGGACGCAGCTCTGAGGCGTGGAAGGGAGGGGAGCTGGAACTCCCCTGGGTGAAGGCAGGTCTCGCTGTGCAGGCGGTGGGGGTGGGTCTGGATACCTGGGGCGTAGAGCTCTCTCCCCACACTGGTGTTAGAGGCTTACCGTGAAAAGCAAGGTGGACTCCTCCCTGTAACAGAAGGGGAGACTGAGGCAGAGCCACTCGCCCCAGGTGACCTGGATTCTCCAGCCAGGGCCACCCACCCCCAGCACACATGGCTCCCTGACATGGTCTCCCTGAAGCTGGCAGTGGGGAGGGCTAAGGAGGCCACGGCCAGGAGCTGCTGTCCCTCACCAGCCGTGAAGCGGGGTGCGCATTCGGGACTGCAGCGCGGAGAGGGCCTGTGTTCACAGACCACGCACACCCGTGTCTGGGGAGCCCACAGGCAGCCCCTCCCCCTGGCCACCTGGGCACACCCAGGACGCGGGGTCAGTGCGCCTTCCTCCTGCCCTCCATGAAGAGCCGTGGGGCCCAGGAGCAGATGGAAAGGCTCCTGGGGCCACAAGTGGGCGTTTCAACCCTTCGTGGGGCCTGGCGAGCTCACGACAGGGCCCACGGGGGGCCACACGCAGCTGTCAAGCTTGCGCTGAAAAGGCCACGTTGTCGCGGCCCTGGGGCGTCACCGGGGCCTCTCCAGCATGTGGGCCCACCTATGATTACAAGAGCTCCAAACGCCTCAACCCCACATAGCACAGAGACCACCAACTCTGTCCTCCCCAAAGCAACGGCCACCTTGACCTCAGCTCCCGGGACCTCCACCTATGGCCGACTCTGGAGAGGGCCGTCGTGGGGGCCTCAGCGCCTGGTTGGTGGACAGGAATGTGGCTCCCCTGCTCACTTCCTGGGAGTGGCAACAGGCGGGGGCCCTGCCAGACCGCACCCCCATCCCCCATCCTACCCCACCCCTGCCCCAGTGGATCGCCGGGTGCAGCATGGTTTGTCCCACCGAGCCTGCTGCAGTGCCCACATATGCCAGCAGAGGGCGCCCTGAATGCATGAGAAGGCACCCCACAAACCACCGGGGACACCAGAAGCCCCACCTGACCCCGCCAAGGCCCCAGAACAGCACCACGCCCCGCAGGTGCTGCTGCAGAAGCTGTGGGAGTTTAAAGAAGAAAGCAACTGTCCCACCCAGAGACAGTCTTCTCGGGGATTTCTGCTCCATCTGCCCAGCCAAGCTCCAAGCACTCAGGCGCCTGGGCCACACTGTCCCCGGAAGGCTGCGATGGCGTCAGCGCATGGTCCTGTCCAGGCCGCCGCCAGCCATTGCCATCAGTGCTCTGCCAGGACTCTACAACCTGGAGCGGCAGCTGTTCTAGACTCTTCCTCCTGACCTGGGCTCTCAGCTATGAGCCCAGCACAGTGTGACCATGGGGCCTCAGCGCAGGGTGGGAGGGGTGCCCGTTGCCCTGTTAACTCTGCCCCAGCAGGGCCCCCCACGTGGCCATGACCGCAGACAAGGCCTCTCTCCTAAGGTGCGGTCTCACAGGAGGACCATACCCCGTTTCTGAGGCCAGGACAGCAGGGCTAGCCCCCCAGGACCAGGGACTGCGCTGGCCAAACATGCGGGCCGGGCATCTGCCCGGTGGTCCTAATGCTGGCGCTGGATCCACACCCAGACTTACTACCCAGACGGCGCCTGGGCCTGACCGCAGTGCAGTGACCATGGGCACAGTGACCGGGCCATGCTCCAGGGAGGAGGTGCCTGGAGTTTCCTGTGGCCACTGCAACAAATGACCACAGCTTAGTGGCTCCAAAAATACAATTTGGCCTCTCACAGTCCTGGAGGTCAGAAGCCCAAGCTCACCCAGGGGTGCATGCTGGCCCCTTCTGGGGGCTCCAGAGGAGAGTCCTGCCTGTTGCAGCTTCTAGGGGTGCTGCCCCCCTTGCCCATGACCCCTTCCAGCCAGTAGGAGCCTCTCTCTGAATTCTCCCACCTCCCTCCTCCCCTGAAGGGCCCTTGGGTTTACCTCAGGCCCATCCAGGGCAATCTCACCGCCATAGAAAGGGGTGATTGTCAGCCTTGTTCCATCTACAACCTTAACTTAGTTTGCCACATTCAGTGATACATTTTCAGGTCCTGGGGTCTAGGAAGTGGGCATCTTGGGGGGCTTATTTCCCCTCCATGAGGGGTTTGTGCCCTACTCACCAAATGGGTATTGGGTGTTGGCCATGCCCCAGGCTTCCTGCCAGGAGCTGAGACTCAGAGTGGGTCCCCTGCTTCCTAGTGTGGCACCTCGGTTGTCAGACGTGGGGGGTACCATCAGCACCTCCTGGGGGTGGGGAGCAGGGGAGCAGGGACACCAGGCATGGGCCAGACCGACTTTCAGGTGGGACCCTTCTGGGGTTGCTGAGTGAGTACCCAGCAGGGCTGTGGCGGGACCAGCCCTCAGCAGTCTCCCTGCCTCCCTGTCCCCGTCTTGGCCTTCACAGGCTGCCCCTGCTGGGGTCTGCACATCCACAGGTTCCCCCCCACCCCCACCCCAGCACTGGGCCTTCCCTGAGGAGCGAGGCCTGCCCAGGAGGGACAGGGACAGGGTGCCACGTTGTCACTGGAGGCTCTGGCTCAGTGGCTTTGGCCCCAGCGTGGGTTTGGAGCCAGTTCAAAGGCTCAGTAGACGCGTCGTGAGGGACAGAGCAGAAGTGCTGTTGGCGCCGTGGTTCGGGAAAACCATTACGCCCCACCGACCGCAGGGCTGGGCCGGGACGCCGTCTGCGTCTGCTGAGCGGCGTCTGCGAGGGGCCGCGCCTGGAGAGGATGGCCCGGCCTGGCCTGGCCGGCGGCAGAGGTGCACAGCCCATGCACAGTGACTTGCAGGCACCCCCACCTGACCTGAGGGGCCACCACACAGCCATCTGTGTGTTGAACCCTTGGTCCCCAGAGTCTGCGAGGGCTTTCCTGCCTTCCTCTCCTGCCTGCACCTAGCCAGAGCAGTGGCCAGGCCTGGCTGGGACAGGTCGAGACCTCCCACATCCGTGGAACCTGGGGGCCCACTGGGAGTGTGCCATGCGGGAGGCGTGGTCACTGCCAGAGCCGCCGCTGGTCAGCACCACCAGCCCGGCCCTGTCTGCCCCTTGTCCACCATGTGTCCCTCTGGCCCTGCCCCCAGGCACCCCAGCCCACCCTCCCCACGGGGCCCTAGTCCTCTCTATGTGGCCCCGGGGGACGGCAGCATGGGGGTCTGGGAGGGGGCTGGATCTTCAGGCTGCGGTGGACCTTTCCACTAGAGACCTCACAGAGCCACCGTCTTTGTCCTGGGAGGGAGCCCATGTGTCCTCACCTCCCCGGGTGAAACCTGGCCTGCAGCGGGGGAGCAGGGCTGGGCCCCGAGAGCATGCCACAGGGCAGCCTGCCCAGCCACCCTCCCGGCCCCACGGCGGGTGGCCGCCTGCCCTGCTCACGCCCTGCCTGCTGCCGCCTCTCCCGTGGTGGGCGGTGGGAAACCAGGTTACTGTGACTCCTCCGGGGACAGGAGGCAGCCTGTGAAACGAGGGCAGGTGGCAGCACTCCTCTGGGGGGAGCCGGCTCATTAGCCATTTCTAAATTAGACGGAGGACGGGGGACTTCTCGGGGCCCTGGGCGCCAGTCACGCTCCAGCCGAGCGGGGCTGCAGCTTCTTCTCGGGCCCGGCTGCTCTGGGAGGCGATGGTGGGGGTTTTCTGGGACAGGCTGACGGGCAGGTCGGCCTGCAGTGAGGAAACAGGACTATGGGAGGGGGTGACCGGGGAGGGCTAACATCTGGAGGGAGTCGGGGGCAGGGAGGCAGGGCTGCAGGAGAGGCCGCCCTCCGGGCCTGGTCCTCCCTCGAAGTGCTGTCAGCGGCCTGCCGCCCACCCCACGAGGCCTCGAGGCCCGGGGCGGAGAAGCTGTCTCCCAGGAGGAACCGGCAGGAGGAAGCCTGGGAAGCACCCCCTACCCCCCGCCCCTCCTCATGCCCTCCTGGAACGTGGCTCTGGAAGGCTGCTGATGGGAGCTCAGGTCTCCGGTCACTGAAAGCCCAGGCAAGGCTGTCACTCCCGATGCCCTCAGCAAGCCCTGCGGTGGGGACCTGGGCTGCCACCGTCTTCTCCCGCCCCCTGCCCGCTAGTTCCCTCCCACAGAACTTAGCAGCTTCTGGAACAGTCTGGGGGAGGGAGCCTGCATGCGGGGGATGGGAGGGCAGTGGCTGAGGGGTGGAGGGACATCACACTGCTCTGAGGGGCCCCCAGAGTGCCCCGCTGGGGCTGAGTGGGGACAGCACCCAAGATGCGGGTGGGACCCCTCTCTTGTGGCTTGGGGCTACTTCAAGCCCCGCCTTCAGGGCAAGGGGAGGATGGACCAGGCCGGCGTGGGCAGAGGGGCAGCTGGGGTGAGGATGTGGCCAGGGGACAGCTGACCCAACAACCTGGGGGGGGCACAGCCCCTGTAGCTGGTGGGGACACGCAGACCTCAGGGGTCCCACCAGTCCTCAGGCCCGGGCACACGCACCTCCTCGGGGACACCC
Source organism: Furipterus horrens (assembly GCF_987537825.1). Taxonomy (NCBI): domain Eukaryota; kingdom Metazoa; phylum Chordata; class Mammalia; order Chiroptera; family Furipteridae; genus Furipterus; species Furipterus horrens. The sequence goes on from NW_028327175.1 coordinate 202,621,837, forward strand.
CTCCTGCACCCCAACCGAGACCCCTCCTCACTCCTTCAACTGGTCTCCTCTGGGCCTCTCTCCTCTGCTGGGCTCTGCACTCCCGGAGGGTAGGGTCCTCCTCGGCCCCCTGGTTTGGCCCAGACACAGCAGGTGGTCCTGGGGCAGCTATGGAAGTGAGGGGAGGCTGAGGGCTGGGCAGGAAATGCACAACCAGCTGTCGCCCGGAGAAGTGGGTGGGGGTGCAGAACTGATGCAGAGGGTCACCAGCTCCCTGCCCGCCACCAGGAGGCTGCGTCTGGGCGGCTGAGCTCCTGGCAGGCTGGCTCTCACTGCATCTCGGGGACTTGTGCCCATTCCACAGACGGGCACAGTGAGGCCGGGAGCGCTGAGTCGCTTGCCCAGGTCACTGGCCCTGAGTGGCAGTGCTGCCTCAAACCGCACCACCGGGGCCTTGACCCTGAGACACCCGCCGGTCCCAGGTTGGCGCGAGCACCCTCGCCGGCTCCCATGCAGGTCCCCTGGGCTCCGTGGTTCAGACCCGGCCAGCAGGCCTCTCACTGGCTGCCCTCATGCAGACAGCTCCCTGACACTCGTGCGCCCTGGCGGGGTCATGGGGAGCTGCGTGGAGTCCACCCAGCCCGCTCACAAGCCCTGGAAGGGTGGCCGGTGTGCTCAGCCAGCTCCCCATGTTTTCTGGCTGCAGAGAAGGCCAGCTTGTTCTGCCTGAGCCTGGACCCAGCCCAGGTTTCGGGAGGGGCCCCAAGGAGAGCCTGAGCCTCCCGGGGTCAGGGAAGACCCACCCCTCTCACGTGGCAGAGATCCTCCCTGGCTCCGCCTGCCCTCTGTGTGCACACTGCTCTCAGCAAAGGCCCCACCCCCCACCCCCTGCCCCTCACCCCCCCACCTCCCGGCAGGGAAAGGGAAACCAGGGCCAGCAGCTGGCCCCTGGGTCTGCTGGCTCCTGGCCTGTGGGCCTCACTGCACCAGACAAGCCCACAGTGTGTCTGTCCCGGTGCGAGAGCTTGGGCTTTGTCCCCAAGGAGCAGGAGAGGCAGGGTGGGGCGGGGCCCCCCGTGTGGCCTGGGCACCAGGCCTCTTCCTCCCCTGGGAGCAGGGCCCACGCTGGCCTGGTGCTGGAAGCTGCGTGGGCCTGGCTCTGAGCAAGCCCGTCTGCTCCTCTTCTCTGGCCAGATTCCTGGGAGCCAGCTGCCCAGCCCCAGAGCTTCCAGAAGGCCCCGCAGGCTGAGCCAGGCCCTGCCCAGAGGCTCGGATGGAGGAGGCTTGGATCCAGGCCTGGGACCCAGCCGCCTGGTGGCCGGGATGGGGCTCGGAACTGAGCTCCGGGCCTCGACACTCCTGTGAAATGATGACAACAGGCTGGCAGCGCCGGGCAGTGTGGGCGGCGGCCCAGCCAGCGCAGGCGCCCCCAGAGAGGCTGCCGCAGGCCGTGCTGGGCCAGGGTTGCCGCCAGGGCCAGGGCCACCCAGCGGGGCCAGAGGTCGTGCCCTGCGCTGAGTTTCCTGGCTGGCCGGCCCTGCCCCGGCTGGGACTGGCCACACTTTCTGGTCTGTGTCCGGTTTGAGGCTCGCTGGCCCCTGCCTGGGGCCTCGGTCTGAAAGTCCCTCTAGGCCTCTGTGTGAGGATCCAGCCGGCCCTGAGGAGCACCCTCAGGGTGCTCCCCGGGAGTCACTGGCAGTGCAAACAGCGCTCCAGAGCAGATACAGGAGTGGCGGTCAGCATCCTGGTCGTGCTGCTTGGACGCCTGTGTTGAAATAACAAATACCTGACCCTTTCTGAAGAAGTCACTGCGGGCCCAGTGCTGGGCAACCCCGAAACCCGCCCTCCGCCCTCCTCCGGACCACGCGAGGCTGCCTCTGAATCGCAGTTAGGAAATCGTGTAGCTGTGAGCTGACTCGGCCCCACTCTCTGGGAGCCTGCCAGCGCTCAGGCCCCGCAGCCAGGGCTCAGCCTCCCTCCAGGGTCCCAAAGGCCCACCCTGACCTGGCTGGAGAGCCCGGAGGAAGAGGCCTCCCCAAATGCCCAACACGGCCACATCCCTCCCTGTGCCAGGGAAAGCCGAGGGGTCAGGTCCACCTGGAGTAGGTCCCGGGGAGGAGGGTCACTCCCCTGCCGGAGGGAAGACTGCCGGCCTGCAGGAGCGGCACCTGCGGCACAGAGGAAGCCGTACGCCTTGGGGGCCAGGCCCCGGTCCCCCACACTCTGGCCAGTCCTGGAGGTGGACACGAGGCTCCCCTGCTCACTGGTCAGGCCCCGGTCCCCCACACAACTTCGACACCAGCCCTGGGCAGTTCCTGGCCGTGTCCGATCAGCCCTGGCTGCAGCTGGGACGTCACGGAGCTGCATGAGGTCCCAGATGTGGATGAAGGGAAAGACCCTCCTCCATGTGGCTGCCGCTGGCCCAGGCCACACCCTGTCAACCTCTGAACTGGGGCTACTGCGGACAGTGACAGACATATGGCAGGGGACATGCTGGGGGACAGCCCCACAGGGAGGCCATGAGCAGCCGGCCCCAGGCCTGGGCAGACCAGGCCGTCACCACAGCGCCCAGCGATTTGCCTGATGAGGGAACCATCCAGAAGAAGGAGGGCCAACGGGAGGGGAGGGGGGGCAGCTGCCTCCTGGGTTTGGGAGGTGGTTGCGAAAGGCGGGCTTTCCACCCCAGGGCCTGCACACCTGCCCCGCCCAGCCAGTCTCAGAGGGCCCACCGGACCTCTGCTCCCTCGTAGGCTGCGACCTGGGTGCCCCTCCCTACAGCCCAGCCTCCCCACACCCCCACACCCCGCTGCCATCACAGCGCCCCAGATTCTGCTTCTGGAAATACACTCGCAATTAGATCGAAGGCCCAGAGTGCTGTCCGGAGGGAAGGCAGCCGCTCCAACCTCATTACCCGGCTCCCAGTGGCAGCCACACCCGCGGCCTGGTCCCAGCCCCCACCCCGCGTGGGGCAGCTCTGGGAAGTGGGGGCTCTGTCCCAAGCAGTGTCCTGACTAGAAGGTGGGGGGCGGGACAGGGAGGCGGGGTGACCTGGGGCAGTCTGCAGGCCCCTTACGGGGTCTTCCTGTGGGGTCACAGCCCTCCTGGGGTACAGGTAACCCGACAAGCCACCACTCGTCCCGGTGGCCCATCCGAGGGGACAGGCGTTTGGCCGGGCGGAGCGGCTGCGCTGAGGGTGCCCAGGCTCCGAGGGGCGGCCAGGCCAGGGTTGGATCCTCGGGATTGGAAAAAGAGCGTGGCTGCCCCTGCAGGTGCCGGGGCCTAGGGGTGGGGCTGGGGCTGGGGTGTCTGGACAGGGACTAAGGGCTGAGCCGAGGCCCCAACACAGGGGCAGCCACTAGGGTCTGAGCCTCCTGGGGAGGAGGTGACAGCTGGCCAGCCCTGCAGGAGCTCATGGCGCCTCCTGCCCTGTCCAGACAGGTTCTTTGTGGCCAAGGCTGAGCCAGGAAAGGGGCAGGGAGGGGAGGAACGAGTGGGGCGGGGCACCTGGAGAACTGCCCTGGGGACGCTGGGCTCCCGCTCCTGGCAGGGGCAGGGCTCTGTGGGTCGTTCACTCCCACACCGCCCCTGCCGTTACAGCCTCCTCCTCCCTGGGCAATAGCTGGGTGTGGCCGGGCAGGTGGGGACGTCACAGCCTGGGAAGTTCTGGCAGAGCCAAGCCCTTCCTTGGCCACCTGCCCTGGGCAACCGGACACTTCCGGCAGGTGTGCACGGTCCATTGTCCAGGAGGAGCCGCGCCAGGTCCTGTCCTGGGCAGCGCTGGCCCCTCGTCCCCGCGTCCCCGCCCTGCACACAGCTCCCTGGGCTGCGGCCTCATGCCCTGCCCTTTGCTAGGTGTCCTGTGTGTGGAAACTCAATGGGCTCACCGGGCGTCTGCCTTCCCCCTTTAGGGACAGAGCTATTTATCAGTCCTGCAGAGCACCTGTACAATAGGTGCCATGTCCCCCCTACGTCCAGAGCCGGAGGGACACGGTGACCCCAGTAGCTGGGCCCCAGGACGCCTTGTTGCCAGGCAGGCGCCCGTGCTGGGAGCAGATAGCGCCCCATCCCCGTGAGGCCCCTCCGCTGCACACAGATGAGGCGAGGAGGGCGAGGCTGAGGGTGCTGGGGGCAGGTGTGTGCGCACTGGCTGCGGGCTCGGTGGGGCGGGCGCCCAGTGAGCAGGGGGCATTTGAGGGAGACCTGCTTGTTCAAAGGAGGTGCGAGAAAATGTGTGGGACTGTCCTGGGCAGAGTGCAAAGCAAAGCAGTGGGGAGAGGCCTGAGGCAGGAGCCGCAGTGGTGGGGGTGGGGTGGCAGAGGCAGGCAGGCAGAGGGTGTGGGGGATCCCCGCTGACCCCAGAGGCCGGGCACAGGGTGGTCTGGGGCAGCAGGTCGGGGTGGGGCCAGCGGGGACTGCAGTGGGGCTGTGTCCTGTGCCTTCCCTCTCAGCCCGACCGACCGGCACTGGGGCGGGGTGGGGGTTGGGGGCTGCCCAGTTGGCCTTTAGGGGATGTTACCAATTGGTTTAGGAAAATACGTTAAGGGTCCTTTTGGTTCAGAGAAGAAAATCCCAGGGCACAGTCTGGACCAGGAATCAAGTCACAGCGGCCCTGGGTGAAGGGGGCCTCCTGAGGACCAGAGGTTTTGAAGGTCAAGTGGTTGGGTGCCCGCTGTGGCCCGGGGTGGGGGGCGGAGGGGCGGAGGCCCGGCAGTGAGGTCCGCGATAAAGGGCACCTGCTGTCTGTCCAACTCCTCTGAGGACCGGAGAGGTTAAGCGCTTTCCCTGAGACGTTTGCTTCATTTCACGTAAATTGTTTTATCCTTTGTTTACTGTTTTCCTCTGGGATCTTTGTCTTTTTAGGAGTTTTGGAGCTCTTTGTCTGCTGCAAATGTTTTTTCCTGTTTGTCACTTGGCTTTTAATTTGCTGAAGCTATTTTTACACATAAAATTGTCTTTTCTCCAGGCAGTTAACCGATCACCCCAGGACGTTTATTGCTTATTCATTGCGGAGGGAGTGCTCTGTCCCTGCACGGCACCTGGAGTCTGCTGAGTGCAGCGTGGCTGCAGGTGTGGGGAGCCCAGAAAGGAAGCCGAGAGGATTGTGGGTCTCTAGGAGGCGAGCAGCTGGGCCCCCCTGGCCTGAAGGAGCAGAGAGTTCCGGGGACCCCACAGGAGAGCTGTCTGCAGAGACCTCTGCCTGGCAGAGCAGGCCAGGAAGCCCTCCCCTCACCAGTTCCCTCTGCAGGCGCCCTCTGATCTGAAGGCAGAGCTCAGGGCCTGCTCACCGGTGGCAGGCGCTCACAGGTGCTAATGCGCTTGAGTTCCAGAAAGAGGGGACGGGGGGGGGGGGGGGGGGGCGGAAGCAATGTGCCGAGAAAGAGCGGCCTCAAGTTTTCCAGAAATTTCCAGAATAAATGATATTAACCCCAATGCTCATTTTGATTTAATAAAAAGTTGTGATGTATCCCATAAAAATGGGGGGCAGAGAAGTTCATGGTTGTGTGCGGTGGCAGAGGCAGCCTAAGTGACTTTAACCTCCGTCGTCCAAAACAGGGGTCAGCAGATAATTCTAAAGCTGAAAAAATGGGCAGCGATATTTCTAAAGCGATCTGAAAGTGGTGGTCCCTGGGGAGCCGGAATTTTCTAGAAATAAGAGGAGTTAAGCAAGGGACTACAGCATTTTGTTAGAAAACGGGTCAAGCCGTTTCCACTTTTTAAATTAAATACGTATTACTTTGATTAAAATTAAGTTTAATGGATAGAAAGTATTATCAAATGGCTTTTGTGAAGTCTATTGATAAATTACCATATTTCTCATTTAATCTTTTAATAGGATGAAATTATTGATATAAGTTAGATTTTATAATTTTAACTCACTCCCACCTTCAAGGAGTAAGTCCAATGTATGTGATAGGGTGTGAATTTAAGATAGTGACTACATTTAATTTGCTAAGAATTTATTTGAAATTCTCATATCTGTTTTCATAATTGAGATTGTATTATAATTTTTTAAAGATTTTATTTATTTTTAGAGTGAGGGAGAGAAACATCAATGTGAAAAACATGGTTCTGTTGCAAGCTCCCTGACCGGGAATCGAACCTGCGACCTTCCGGTCTGCGGGATGACACCCAACCCACTGAGCCACACCAGGCAGGGCTGTTTTATAATTTTTTGTACTGTGATTTTGTCAAGCTTGGGGAAGCCTTTCATATTTTAAGACATGAATTCTCAACTTACATGGCTTTAGAAATATCTGTTCCTTTGAAGTCTGAAATAACCCATGAAATTGTGCTGATCTGGTGCTGTTTCTGGGAATAATTCTTTGGGACAGTCCTGGAAAAGTACATTTTTCTAGAAAAGTACCCCTTTCTTGGAGATGTACAAATGTATCTTAATCATGTTGTACATTATTTCACTTATAGCTTAGGCTATTGTGCTATTTTAAAGAATTTGGGGGGGGGAGTTAATTCTGTTTTGTAATAAATACAATTATTTAGGCTATTTCCATGTGTAATTGATTCTGAAACTCACTACAAGTATTTAAATTGGAAATCGGCCCTGGTCACTGTGGCCTCTGCCACCTTCTCTCAGCCGCCCGTCACCTCCAAGCCTCTGAGTGTTTCCTTTGCTCCCTCTGTACCTGATTTTTCGGCGCCTACTCTCCCTTTCTAAATCTCACCTTCTCTGGCCCCTCGTTTCCTCTGCCTGCTCTGTCCTGAGTTTTAACAAAAGGACAAAGCAGACCCTAAACAGACCCGTCTCTGTCAGAAATCTTTGTAGACTGTGTTTTTCCATCATCACCTGCCTGTTGCATTCTCCACCTTGTGGGATGGAGTGTTTTTCTCAGGACCCAAGTGGGTTTTGTTTTGCACGTCCATGTGTGTGCATGTGTGTAGTATATGCACATGGGTATGGGTTGTGTGCACATGTCTGTATGTGAGTGTGTGTGCATACATTTAGGTGTGTACACGTGTGGGGGGTGCAGGTGTGTGTTTGTACATGTCTGCATGTGAGCGTGTGTGCATACATTCAGGTGTGTACACGTGTGGGGGTGCAGGTGTGTGTTTGTGAACATCTTACGTGAGTGTGTATGTGCGCACAAGCCTGAGTGTGCTTTCTGTTTGTCATCTGGGAGCAGCAAGTAGCCCCACAGGACTGGAGAGCAGACATATTGTGAGTGGAAGCTTCCGGATCCCCTTCACACTGGTTTGCTTTCCCATGTCACTGAAGGTGGTTGGTGCTCCCGGCGCCTGGCCGCCCCTGACGTCTGCCAGCCCTTGGCCACCCGTGGATGCTCTCGGCCAGCGTCCTCACGGTGACTTGATGCTGGTCTCTTCCTGCAGAGAGTGACTGACCACAGTGGCCCTGGGTCGACCGGCCCGGTTGTCATGCAGCATCTGCACAGATGAGGGGCCGCCCCCAGCGGCGCTGTGTCCTGGGAGCCCAAGCCCCGGGCAAACATGGAGCACTGGAGCCCTGGGTCTGTCGGGCCCCGGCGGGGGTGCCGGGAGTCACGGGGGTCTGCTGGCTGGTGCTCTGCCCTCTGCAGGGAGGGTCTCTGCAATCTGTAGGCCCCTGGCGCTCCTGCTGCGATCAATAAGCCATTTACAGCTTCCAGCTGTGTGGCATTTCGGGGGAGAGGTATAATCAACAGCAACCTTTGCGTCTGTCAGCTGCAGGGCGTGCCACGCATCAGAGAGCCAGGCTTCCCAGGACGCTCGACCTTCATCACAGTGGCTCCTCCAGGTCCTCATCCGCTGGGAGGGGCTTGGGGCTGCCGTCTGTCCTCCCGCCACCCACAGACAGGCCCCAGCACCCAGCCCCGCTCAGAGCCGCAGGACCAGACATGGGGTGGTTGCCCATAGCCCGTGAGGGGCTGGCAGTGCTGGGAGCCCCTGACACCTGGACGCCGACCCCCAGGACCCCGGAGCAACGTCCAAGTTCAGGCCAGCAGCTAACTCTCACTCTGTTCCGTCACTTGTCCCCTCCCTCCAACTTGACCTCTGTGGCCAAGGAGCACTGGGGTGTCTCAAACCACTCAGGCTCCCCACTGACCGTCCTCCTAATAACACACCTTTCTGACCATGCGGCCCTGGCGCCCTCGTGGCCTTCGGGAAATCCATGGCTCCAGCAGGTGTCCGGCTGCTCTGGGCCCCACCGGCAGGGAGGGCAGGCTTCACCTCTGCCTGCTCTGGGCTCTGCCGCCAGCCTCCCCTGCTTCCCCGGGACGCAGGAGGGGACAGTCTGGAGCTTAGTGAGTGGGCAGGTGCCCTCTCAGGTCCAGCGTCCCATGACACAGTCACATGGACACACGTATGGCCAAGCTGGACAACTGAAGGGTCCCCTCCCACACCCCTGCCCCAGGCAGTCTGACCTCAAAGGTAGGCACTAAAGGAGGCCTCTCCTGGGGGTTCAAGGGCCAGGAGACAGGCCACGGCTATCAGAGGCCGGCGGGGGGCAACCATGCCAGCATGGGCTCATTGCCCTTCAGGTCACCCCAAAATATTGCGCCTGCATAAAGGCTGTCCCTTGGTGGCCCAACGACACTCCGTGAAGGCAGGCGTGGGGCGGGCAGGCATGTTCTTCACCATTTCTTGGCTGCAACTGGGGCATCCCATCCCATGCTTGTGGGGGCCCAGAATCCTGCCTGCTTAGGGTGACGGGGGCCTCGGACGCTCCTACACACCTTCGGGAGCGAGCTGACGCCATGTGGCCAGTCAGGGAGCAAAACCCTAGGAACTTCCCTGGAAGCAGACCTGCGAATCCTGAAGACACCCCATCAGCTCTGCGGCCAGGCTGGAAGCAGGCCCGGCTCCCAGGGGGCCCCGGTGAGAGTGCACAGCAGCCCTGGAGGCCCCGGGCGGAGGGCCCTAGGACAAGGCTCAGAGACCCTGGGCGCAGGCCGGGTGGGAGTGGCTCGAGGCCAGCGAGCCCAGCGGGGCGCCTGCTGCCTCTTTGGCAGGAACTGGGTCACGGTCCCCAGCGGCTCCCAGACAGCCGGCGTTAAATCCTTCCCCACAGAAGTTCTGAGAAACGTTCCACAGGACAGAACAAGGACCTTGAAAGTCGCTTTAGGCTTGAAACGAACACGTCCAGCTGGGCCCAAGGCTGTTCTCTTTTAGTGACGCCCTCTGCTTTGAACAGGTAGAGGCGGCCTGGGGGAGACGCCTCGATGGGCCACAGCCCGCTGCGGGCCCTGCCTGGCCCGGAGGTGCCACTGGGCCACCGCCCTGAGCACATCAACCCTGACCCGCCATCCTCAGAGGCTGGAGGGCAGCTGCGCCAGGCAGGAGGGGCCACCGCCCCCCAGCTGGCCCATGGGCAGTGACATGTGAGCAGGGCTCCCACAGGCAGGCCTTGCAGCGGGGGTGGGGGACGAGCCCTGAAGCAGGGTCCCATCAGGCTGGCGTGGCCTTGTCAGGGGACTTGGAAGGCAAACAGATGAGAGGCCATGTCCGCTGGGGTCTGTGTCCTGTCGGACAGGTGGCCCCAGGCTGCACTCAGGGGTTAGCCAGCCACAGTGGGGTCTGGCCCTGAGCCCATCGAGGACCCATGCGGCCACCGTCAGGGGGACGGACAGAGCGGACTGGGGTCACTGGGGGGTGTGAACAGGTGGGGTTGGACTAGGGTTTCTGCTCCAGGTGCTGAAACCTTCTTGAGTGGACCGTGGGGAGGGCGGCCCACCTTCGTGAGTAAACCAAAACCACTGCGCTGTACACTTGACGGGGGGAGGGGGAGGCTGTAAAGTATGTGACTACATCTCCAGAAAGCTGTTTTTCCCAGAAGAGACTATCTCAGCAAAAAGGGCCTCTTTCTCAGGGCCATTGTGGGTGAGGCAGGACCCCACGTCAGGGCCACGTCCTGGCACCGGAGCCCGGCCCCCGCCCCGGCGCCCTCGCCTGCCATTCCGGCCTGGCCTGGCCCTCGAGAAGGGCCGGGGCCGCGCGTGGACACCGGCCGGCCTCCCCCCAACGCCCGCCTCCCTCCGTGACCAGCCCCCCTCAGCCCCTGAGCGCACGCACGCTCGGCCTGTCGGCTGAGCGGAGTCATGGAAATTTCCCACGATATTTAGGCCAAGATGAGTCAACGACAAAGGGAATCTTTTTTTAGCTTTCTCCCTTGTACTGACTTAAAAGGTCAATGATGAAGAATAACGTTTCCACCAGCCTCTGCCTCTGCCCAGCGTCACTGGGGGGGGGGGGGGGGGCGTCAGGCAGGGTTAGGGCTGCCCTGTTAGGAGTGAGAAAGGCATCGGTACTAATTCTGAGGCTTCTGAATCTCGGAAAAACATTGAATGTTCCATTTTTTCCAGGCTGTGGCCTCCCAAATGCCCAGGTGGCCCCGCATGGAGCCTGTGAATCCAGGAGGTGGAACAGAGGGGTTGAGTAGGACGGGGGGGGGGCTAGTGGGCACTGAGAGTGCCCGCAGAGGGTGCAGTTCCACCCAGCCCCCCACCCTTGCCACCTTCTGCACTGGCTGGGTCCACAGGCCACGTGCGAACCTTGGGAATGCGGGTCTGCGGAGGGCCCTCGGTCCGGGAGCGAGCGCGGAGGCCCATGTTGAGCGTGGGTGCTGGGGACACCGTCTGAGCTGGCCCTCAGGGACAGCCGTCACTCCCTGTCCGGGTGGGCTCAGCCACTGGGCCGGTCAGCGCCACCCCAGAGCGAGTTCCGGGGTTTTAGGCACTCGCTGAAGGCAGCCTTCCCAGGGCCCCGGCTCCAGGCCTGACAGTGAGCACTGCAGGGCAGGGCCTCTCCCGGGGCCTCGGGGCCAGCAGCAGGCCCAGGACGGGCACTGCCCGGCAGGCGGACACCGGAGGGGACTCAGAGGAACGGCTGGAGCGGTTGGCCCCGTCCTGACGCAGAGGTGGATGTGGCTTCAAGTTCAGGGAGAGGTGAGTGGCAAGCAGCAGTCCTTCCGTCAATTGAGGAAGCACATTCCAGGGCAGGGCTCTCTGACTATAAGCAGGTGACTCACATCTCGACCTGCGAGGATGTGGAAGTGCGTCTCGGGGGAGGCCTGGGCCGCTGGGCCAAGGGAACCCTGGGACAGGGGGCGTGGACAAGCCACTGCAGCCCAGCGCCTGTGCCCCAGGGCCTTGGCACCGGGGCCCTGCCTGGGCACAGAGGGGACCGCTGAAGGCCACCGCAGCCACCACAGGTCCTGCGTGAGGGGAAGAGGAGCTCGTGCCTCCTACTGCTCCAAGGGGGGCCGTCACCTCCACGCACACACATACTTGCCTGTCACCTGCCCCCACACCCACCTGCCTTGGCCATCCTCCCCTCCCCGCCCCCACGCACCTACCAGGGAAATGCAGGCCTACCAGAAGCTTGTGTGTCATGGATGAGGGCGACACACCTGGGCCCTCATGGGCCCTTCAGGGTCAGACTCATTCCCAGGCCAGCCCTCCTGGGACCCCATGCAATGAGGGGCTGGACCCGCCCCGGGGCAGCGGGCTGGCTGGAGCTTCAGTCCCAGTGACTCGGTCTGCATGTCACTCCCGACAGCCTTGGGTGAACTGAGCTGGTCAAACTGAGGTCTGCAGTGACACAGGAAAGGTGAGGGAGATCCGAGGGCCCTGGTTGGGGGGTGGGGGTGGGCTCGCTCCTCATGGCCCAAGCAGGTCCCTGGTCTCCTGGGCCTTTGTGTCCTTCTGCCCAAAGGGGACACATGAGGCCCCCCCCAAGCAAGTGCCCAGTGTAGGTCTAAGCCTCAGCCACATAGGTTGGTTCCGTGGAGAGATGTAAAGACCCCAAAGTCCAGGTCACATCCCAGATCCTCAGGGCGGGGTCCAGGCACTAAGGTTCCTGGGAAGCCCCAGATTGAGGTGCAGCCAGAGGCCACTGCAGACCCACTTAGGGGCCCCTGCCCACCCATGCCAGGAGTGCCCAGGGCTCCAAGAGCCAGAGGCAGCCTTGCAGGTCCTATGGCTGAGCCAAGCGGTGGGGACAGGGGAGCGGGTTTCTGGGCCTCACTCAACCCATCTCTGGCTCAGGCCCCATCAGCATTGTATTCTTCACTGCTGAGCTCCTGGCCCCTGCAGGAATGGGCGGAGCCTCGCAGGGGGTCCTCAGAAAAGAAACAGCACCGCTGCCTTGGAAAGCAGTCCCAGGCTGGCGTCCTGGAGAGGAGGCGGAGAGAGGGCTGGCAGGTGGCTATGGCGGAGGGCACCGTGGAGGGGCTGCCGAGGACTTCCCACCCCTGTCTGCTGGACAGGTGGCTTGTGGCCATTCCTGCCAGTTCTGGCCGCAGGGCATGAGCCCAGCTTTCCTAGGGGTTGTGGGTGTTTGTGTTTCTCTCTGCCTCCAGGGTGTTTTAGTGAGAGGTTGGAGAGAAAGCCTGCCATAGGGGCAGACAGCCAGTTATTTTAAATGGAAACCTTTTTCTAAGTGATTTTGAAATTAATGAAAAACAGCATAATGCTTTCCATGCTAGGAAATGGCTTTTATACATCTGTTTATTTTCTCTGCTTCATTAAATGCAGTCTTAAGAATAAAAGAAGAAGCAGGATCAACGAGGTATAATTTACTGTGATTATCCATCCTAGGAATCAAATTCTTCCCTAAATATAACAGCATCCTAATACTTGAAGCCACAAAACAAGCAAGGGACTCCCAGGCGGCCACACATGAAGCTCAGCACCTGCCACACTGGTTCCCTGACCAGCCCCTCCTGGTGGGGGGCCCTCTGAGCCCCCCCGCAGAGAGGCAGGCATGCACTTGTCAGACACTTGGGCGGTGGGAGGGCATGGACGGGGTGGGGGCGCAGCTGTGGGAGGCCAGGCGCTCCAGGCAGCGCACCTCTTCTGCGTCTGCGCCCTGTGCTTGAGAGGGCGATGGCTAGCCACGGTCCCAGGGAAGTGCTGGGAACAGCGGCCAGGGCTTATAAGAACTTCCTTCTCAGGATATCCTGGGGCCTTGGACCTGCTCCCCAAGTCCACCCACACCCCCAGCTCCAGGTATGCACTTCAGTCTCTACCTGCTGCAGGGTCCCCTGAATTCCAGAGGACTCCCAATGCCCCTCCCCACTGTAGACACCAGTGTCCCTACAGAGCCACCGTACCCACTGGGGGCCAGCAGGGCTGATGTCACCCTTATTCCCCCTCAGCCCCAACCGTACCACTGGAGAGCTGGGGACATTCAGGCCCAGGCTGAAGGCCCGTCCAAACCTCCCACTGGGTGGGAAGGCCTCTGGCGGAGAGAGGGGACGTCACTCAGGGTATTTCCACTTGAGAAAATGCTGAAGTCATAGCAGTTTACTCCCAGGGGCACGGGAGTGAATATACGTGTTCCTGCACATCACATAACATGTGTGTGCACATACCTATGTGTCTATACACAGCACTGCATGAGCACACATGACTGTCCACAAGCCTGTTGCTGATGCCTCTGCCTGCCCCACCTCTTCCTGGAAAAGTGGAGGGGACTGAAGACTCCACAGTGCCCAGGAGGTCCAGGGACACGGAGCTGGGACACAGACCCACCCGCTGCTCCACCCACCCCAGGACCCACCGCAGACACCGAGCCTGGAGGCCCCACAGACCCATCAGGTTGCTGGGGGAAGGACTAGCCTGGGTATTGCTGGGTGGCACCTATGGGCGCACGGAGCCAGGGGGGCCAGGGCTACACTGGGGGCAGGGGAGGGAAGAGGGGAGGTGGCCCCCAGAGGGCCTGGAAGCCTGCAAGGAGGGGGCAGCCTGGGCAGCCCCTCTGGACCTTGGCACCCCAGGAGGTGAAGGTCAGGCCACATACTTTGCAGACTGGAATTCTGACATCAGATTTTCCATGCTCTGCAGGGGGGCGGGGCCTTGCCGCCTGGAGGGAGCAGTGGGGCTGGGCAGGCCAGGGCTGGAGATTGGCTGTCCCGGGTTGTCAGCGAGGAGGCCCGAGGCAGGCGGGCTCTGCAGGCAGGGCCTGTCCTGTCTGTGCCCCGGGGCCCGGGCTGCCAGAGCTCAGCCACCAGTCCTTCGACTTTCTCATCCCCGCTCGGGCCCTGCTCAGTCACGTGGGGGCTGGGTGAGGGGCTCTAAAAATAGCCAGTGGCTGGGGCCAGCCTCCAAGTTATTATTAGACTGGGACAGAGTCCCTCCTCCAGGTGGCCTCCCCTCTCCGAGCCCCAGGGGCGGTGGGGCTGGCGGGCTCCGACACCCCAACTCTGATCACTAAGCTGACCCCTCCCTCTTCAGACCCAGGGGCTGAATCCCCTCTGCCTGGCTTCCTCCCACCAGGGCCAGCTTCCTCCTCTGTTCCCCACGGTGACCGGGATGCTCCTGACCCTGTCTGTCAGAGCGCCCCCCGGAAAGCCCACAGAGGTGAGTGCAAAACGGGAATGTGGCCCCTTGTCTGAATGTGATTGAGAATGCTTCTGAGCATGGTGTCCGGTCCACTGCCCCAGCCGCACCCCAAGGAGCAAGCCCTGCACCCTATCCCTACAGACTGTTTTTGTTACCCGAGGAGACCAAGCAGCTGTGGGGCCTCGGGGGCTGGAGCTACACCAGGGTGCCTGTGTTTGTCTCCAGGGGGAAGCAACACCTCCCTGGTGAACTCGAGCCAGTCACATGGCATCATGGGCCTGGGGCCGGTCATTTCTGTTCAGTGAGGAAGAAAGCGGCCCCAGAGGCAGCTCTTCAAGAGCCAGACCCCAATAAAAGCCTGTGCTCTGAGGCCCCAGGCCAGGGACTGACCCAGGGGCCTGGTTGCTGTGCACACCTCTGCTGGCCTCCGCAGGACCTGGGGCATCACGGGGCTGGGCCACCCCCCCTTGCCCTGCCCAGCACACACCATCCAACCCAGAGGCCGTGGGGACCAAGAAAGCCCTTGTCCACATTCAGCCAGCCCAGCTCCAGCCCCAGCCCCAGCCCCCGGGCCCAGGCGGCACCCTCCAAGGCCAGAGGCCCTCCAGGCCTTGCTGGGAGCAGGGGTGCCTGTCCCTGACCCGCCCACAGGGGTCATCTCTGGTGTTAACGCTTCCTCTGCAGGTTGATATAGGAAAGCGCTTGCACCGGAGCTAGCTTCTGGGCTCAGAGAGAAAGTGTGGTGGGCACCCTGGCGCACCTGGAAAGAAAGAGCGAGGTTCAAGATGACCGGCTGGCAGGGCCCATCCAGTCCCCATGAACAGCCTGGCCCCTTGAGAAGCCCCCAGGGGTGTCCCTGGGCTGGGTGGGGCCGCTGTGACTTACGAACACTAGCAAGGTGGCCCTGATGTCAGAAACCCTAGAGCCACTTAGGCCGTGGGTGTCTGACGCCCAGGAGGCAGCTTCTGGGGAGAACGACATGGTGTCCTTGTGGTTGTGCCCACGAGCTCAGTCCCAAAGCACAGGCGGCAGTCCCAGGGACCGAGCTAGGGCTCCACCCCGGCCAACCGCAGGGGCCTGTCCTTCCCCGGTTACAGAGGAGGCAATGAGGCGGAGGTCCACGTGCCCAGGCCCGACCCCACCGAGGCAGCCCCCCAGGTACCGCCACCATTCTCCAAGAGGGGACCGTGCCCCAGCAGGCTCCCAGAGCTTGTGGCCAAAGGAGGTTTTCTCTTGTGAAAAAGGAATTTGTGGGCTGGGAGAGCTGCACCCCGGCCTGCGCCTGTCTGTCTGGAAGCCTTCCCGCCGGCTGTGGGCCTGAGCACCCAGGTCACAGCGCCGTGCACACGTGGAGTGGCTGTCCAGCCATCTCAATCCCCTCGGCAGGCAGGTGTCGCTCTGTGGGGAAGGCTGGAAGTGGGTGCTCGAGCAGACGCACAACACCCAAGACTGCAGGCCCACAGACGTGCAGACGTGACGTGGCCGCCTGGAGCAGCTGGGACACCGGTGGGTCATCAGCAAGAACAAGTCCATCCAGGGGCTCGGAGCTGCGATGACGCGGCGTGCTGCTGACGTCACGTGCTGGTGGCAGCTATGGGCAAACGTCCCCCTTGCCCTCGACCTGCTCTGTGTCCCTCCCCAGGACAGGGCCTGAGTCTCTGAGGCGGATGACGTTTAGGCCCCTGTGGGTGTTCTGGTTGGGGCTCTGGCAAAGAGCGTACTCCCCAGGGGAGACCACAGGCCACGAGTCAGGCCCCCAGATGGGGGGGTCGGTGCCCGGGGTGAGAAGATCCCTGGCTCGGGGGCCAGTGGCCAGCTGAGGAGGAGCCACTGAGGGCCCCATGGTGCCCGCTCTGTGGGTCCTCTGTGCTCAGCACCCCACCTGTGAGCACAAGCAGGTGGGGTGGTTTGGGTCTGTGCCCGCAGGAGCCCTTCGGGAACCGGAGAGGGCACCCGGCCCTGCGCACGCCCTGCCCTGCTTGTCCTCACGAGCTGAGAGCAGCCGCCGTCTTATATGGGGCTGTCATCATGGGTGGCATTGTGGGGTGCCCAGTTCAGTTTCAGGCACAAAACCCCAGGGTGACCCTGTGCCTCTGGGCCCCAGGGCTCAGGAGCCTGGGTGGGGGGCTGTGGAGGGCCAGGCCACGTTCTACCCTGTGGTGGGAGAGTTTCACTTGGTCCCCACCACTGTCAGCTCCTCAGGTGCAGCCAGACACCTCCGGGCAGGTGACGTGGTGGCAGCCACGTGTCGGAAGTCGTCCGGTCGCCGTGAGGGCCCTGGCCTGGGTTCAGAGGTGGTTGTGGGGGAAGATGAGGCACGTGGGCCTGGCAGGCAGACTCAGGGATGCTCAGGCCCGGGCTGTGGCGGGGCCCTGCTGGACACGCCTGCCTTGGCCTGTGCCCAGCCCCCCACGGGAGGAATCACTGCCACCCGCGCTTCCACGGCCGGCCAGACCGGCTGCCTGCGGAGGCCCAGGTGCCCGGCCCTGCCAGGGGAGCATCCAGCTGCTCAGCCCCATGGCCGGCTTCCCTGTTCCAGCCCTCCAAGAAACAATGTGTTCCTAAAATCTTTCGCTTTACAGCTGCTTTTACTTTTTAAGTCCGTGCTTAAAATAGCCGGGAGCAGGGCCCTCTGGCTTTGCTTGTCCAGTGTCAGAGCGGCTGGCTCTGCACCCCCGCCCGGGACGCTGGGAGGACGGCAGCGGTGCCGGAAAGCACGTCTTTTCATGTAACAGGTCACGGTGCTTCTATTTTGAAAGTCAAGCAAAGGCTGGGCTGGTTCCATCGTTACCTTCTTTTCCAGTGTCTGGGGCGCACGGGGTGTCCAGACGCTGATGTCTCTGACCGCTTTACCGCAGCAGTGGAACGCGGCCTGGGATTGCCCCCAGCACGTGGGTGCCCCGCCAGGGGCCTGCTGTCTGCAGAGCAGGCCTGGGGGCCTGATCCACTCCTGTGCACCGCTTCTCCGAGGCTGAGAGGCGCAGGGCTTCACCCAAAGTCACGCTGGAGCGGAGGGGAAAGACCTGGGGCCCCCATACTCAACCCCGCCCTGACAAGACTCCGTCCCTTGTGGAAAGGCCTAGAAGTCACCCAGCCTCTTGGGGAGAGGGCGCCACGTCTCCAGAACCCCAAGGGGGGGTGGGGAAGCAGGTCTTCTCGTCAGTCCAGAGAGCCGGGCTCCCCCCAGGGAGCTCCCCGTGCCCCCCTCCAACCGCAGGACAGTGTCACAGGCCAGAGACAAGAGGACAGGTGCCCTTGGGACGTGGAAGGGAGCTCCGCAGTTCCCCTGTGCCCCTCAGAACACGCCCCAGCCTGGCCAGCGCCGGGCTCTGCAGATGCAGGAGGCAGGTGCTAGGTGCCGGCGGGGCTACCGGGAGCTGAGTCCCTTGGACCAGGCCGCCTGCACCCAAGACCCCGGGCACAGCAACAGCCCAGTCCGTCGGCTCCCTGGTGGAAGAGTCTTCAGGAAAACAAATGGACGGAAACCAGTTCTTAGTTTAAGCGCCCTTCGTCTCACGCGGGCACCTTGGGGGTGGGGTGGTGCCCATTCTCCACTCGTCCCTCCCGGCCACCTGGTCCCCCTGCTGCGGCCCGAGGCTGGAGACAGGGCCGAGCATTCCTTCCCATCCCTCCCACCCCGGGCGGCCTGATCCTGGCCCTCGAAGGCGTCCCTGGACTCTGGTCTGGCCGCTCCCTGCTGCCTCCTGCCTGATGTCACTCCCTGCACACTGCAGGGGACATCTTGCAGAGCCTGAGCCGACACCCGAACTGTGCCCTCTGCGTGGGCACAGGTGCGCTCACCTACTGAGCAGGTTTCCTCCCTTGACTCCACCCGCTCCCATCCAGGTCTTAGTTCTGGTCTCGTGAAAATCTCCTGTCTCGGCCTCGGCCTCCCACAGAAGGAACCGCATGGCTCTTCATTGGACAGCTGCTGCCCTGCCCACCCCCGCCCATGCCTGAGTTTGGTCACCACAAGAAACTTCAGGGTCATGTTGTCACTAGGGTGAGTGGTCAGGGTCTTCGAGCCCAGCTCCTGACTTGTACCAGAGCCCAGTGAGTTGAGGGCCACCCACTGAGGGCACTGGGTCAAGGCCGGCCTTCGGGGCACCTGGCCAACAGGGCCTCTCATACCGGGTGCTGAAGTGCGGGGTCACAGGTGAGCGTGGGATCAGCAGACCCTCGATCAGGACACCTGAGCTGGCTCCACGCAGGGCCCGGCAACATCACCAGGCCTGGGGGGCTCGCTCTGTCTCTGTTTCAGAGACGCCAGATTTCTCAGGTTCCATTGGCTTGTCTCTCTGTCTGTCTGTCTGTCTGACTCCCGTTTTGCTGCCTTTGCAGGTAGCCTCTTCTTCCTTTCTGCAGATAGCTTCCTCGGGGTTGTCCCTCAGCTTGCCACCCCCCCCCACACACACAGGGAGTAAAGCCCCCTGTATCCTGCCCAGTCCTTGGAAAGGGTAAGCTCAGCCCCAGTGGAACCAGCAGAGGAGGGGAAGAGGGGTCCCCCAGGAGAGGGACCCAGAGGAGCCTGAGCCCAGTGTCTTGAGAGGAAGCATGAATGAGTCCACCTCCCTCCTGAGTAGGCAGGTGTCCAGAGGCTCCAGGACCCCAGAGGGAGCCCTCGGTCAATGACAGGGACAGTGAGGGAGTGGTACCCTGGATGGGCTCTGTTCATTCTCAGAAACCAGCCAGGAAAGATAGGTGGGCACATTTGGCCCCGTCGGGCACCCACAGCCACATCCCTGGGGGGAGCCCAGTGTACTCTGGAGGGTAAAGGGCAGGTGGGTCGAACGGCCATACCCCTATCTCCCCAGGGTCAGCGGGACAGCGGAGCCCTGTGTGCATGGTGTCATCCAGCGGGAGGATGGGGGCTCGTTGTGTCCTGAGACCTGGATGAGAGTCCTGCTGGGGGGACGTCCAGGACGAGGACCACGGGCTTTGTCCACGTTGTACGTGTGTGCAGCAGTGGGGCGAACTGCCTCTGCCCAAAGGGTCCGCCTCTGGCTGCCGGGAAGCCCCCGTCCACCCACATCCAGCTGTTTGCTCTCCCCGTCTGGCTAGCATCATGTCGGGCCAGGGTGGCCTCTCCTCCCGCCTCCTTGCCCAGCAAGTGCTGTACAGGGGCCGGGGCCGGTTCCTTATCTCCCTCAAAATGTCAGGGACACCTGTCTGGTGTGTTTTCTGGGCTTCGGCTGGAAAAGGCAGAATCTGCAGTTGCTAAGCTTTGAGTTGCGAATGAATCTTTTAATTAACACAACTGTTCCACTCATGGATCCCAGACTCGTCTTAAGGGTGAAAGGTGATGGTACCAGCTGCTGAGTGAGTAATCGTACCATCTGGAATTTTGCTGCCAAGTTTTGGGCAATTTACACCAGCCAGCCTAAGTTAGTGTCCGTGGAAGGAAACCAGGTGATCCAAGCAAAGCAAAAAAATAAATAAATAAATAAAAATGGTGTGGGGTGCAGGTGATGGCTGGGACCTGGAAGCTCACCCCACCACCATATGGCTGCATGCAGGACTGGCAGGTGGCTGTTTTTCTTTTAAAAATTGCTTGAAACGGTTTATTCCTGAAGGCACGTCACTTAAAAAATTATGATAGGTCATATAGTAAATATTTTACTTGACTCATACTTCAAAAGGAGTTTAATGAACGACGACGATGTGTGGTTTGAAAAATCGGTCATTATTTTCCATTCTCAGGTATATCTTAATTTAGCTTTAAATAACATTAAAATCATTATTTTAAACTTGCTAATGTGGTTGGCCGCCTGCCTGAAAAATCCAGAAGAATGTCTAATAAGTCATTAGACAGAGGAAACTGGGAGCAATAGTTTTCAAATGTTAAATACACATTTAGGTTAGTAGTATTTCTATTCGCAAACCACACACGTTCGAACACATGACCGCAGGCAATGGTATTCCTAACGATGATACAAAGACTAAAATACCCGACAATACTTTAGGAAGTGTGTATGACATTTTTATAAAAAAGACAATTGCACGGATATACGTAAGAATTCTTGCATTGATAAAAATGCCTGTTTTTAATGTTAACATATCTTAACTTTATAATTAAAAGGATAATAAAAACTTACTACCAAATAGAAGAATGCATCGTGTAATATCAGAACACTCTCAACCCTCAAGTGGCCGCGTGGATGACAACAGTCTGGCGACGCTGCATGCATCACCTCAGTCCCGGCCGAGCGCCTGAGCCGTGCCGTTTGCCTGGAATTCTGCGACAGGGAGAGTTGGATGACACACGTCACCCACGCGACCTCTCACACTCCATTCGGAAGCGCGACCACTGCAGGGTTAATAGGATTAACATTACATTTCTGTTTCACCGAAGAGACAAAAAAACCCATAAGTATGTATAAAAAGAAAATGAAATATTTGTTTTCTTCTGATTTTTCTTATTAGACTTGACAGCCTTAGATATGAACCGACAATGAATTAAAGTCGTCAGTGTGCGTGAGGGCTGTGGGGCCCTTAACTGTCTAATTAGAATTATGCCCAAGACAGTCCTGGTTTTAGGAATGAACCTGTTTCAATAAGGTCTTTAGAAATAAGTACATATTTTAAAGAGAAAGATACCTGAAAACACTTTGTAATAAAGGTGAGGCCCAGTGTCTCCATTTAACAGGATGACCCACACGGAGGACAAAGCTGGCGTGGCGTTGGGCCACAAGTGTGTGGGGCTTGAAGGTAGCTTTACAGTTGCCCTCAAATACAGGGCAGCCACCCGTCTGTCTTACCTTCCTGTGCCACCTGCTCTCTTTCTCTCTCCCAGCTCCAGGTACCGTCAGAGTGGCTGTAACCTGTATACAGCGCTCCTGGTGACGCCATGTGCCAGTGATCGCCGTGCGATGACCACAGTGGAAAGAGCCACATGTCCTGCAGAGAAGGCCGGGAACTGCCCAGGGGATGAATTGTCAGGTGGGATCGCTTTGGGTCCTGCCAAGCACGGCTGACCCAGTGGGCTGGCCCGTTCTCCCCCGGGTCAGATTGTTCTTCTCGTGGCCGTGAGCGACTCTTGCTTCATCACCAGACCAAGCGCTGCTGCCACTTTGTGACTGGCTTCCAAGGACCTGGGCTGCCAGCTCCCTGCGGCTGCCACGCCCTCCCCGCTCCCTGGTGCTTCCTTTCTGCTAATGCTGGCGTTCCTACTTTCCGGGGGAGGCCTGGCGTGCCTCTGCCGCCCAGGCCTGTGTGGCCAGCCAGGCGATGCTCTCCCACCCCACGACACAGAGTCTTCCGTCCCTTTCCTCGCAGCTCTTGAGTGGGAAGCCTCAGGGAGGCAACTAACCTCAGGGCTTGCTTCCCCTCCCCCGAGCTGTGGCTGACACTGATCTCAGGGGACAGAAAAAACAGCCCTCAATTGCCGAAGCCACGTCTGAAACTCGCTTCCGCGCCCCCGGAGTTCCCAGCCCTCGCAGCTGCTGACGGTCAGTGTCCGGTGACCGCCGCTCACCCGCATCTCTGCCACTTTCCTTAGGACGGAGGAAACTGTGCGCTGGCAGCACGTTAGGGGCGAGGACGCGCCAAAGCCAGCTGCGGCTGCTTGTCCAAAACGAATCACTGAAAAACGGACCCTAATGGAGAGAGATACGTAATGCCCGTGAGGTGTGAGATTTAATTTTGAATAGGCCCCGACTCAAAAGAGTGTAAAAATTTAGAATGATATCGTCTCATTGAACAATCTCAACTCAGTGAGAGCCTCTGTTCTGGGTTCAGGGTTTGCTCACCATCCCTCACGGCCACCAAGTCCCCGCGTGTGCCACATCCGCCTCCTGTTCAGTACACGCCACCTGGCAGGGCCACTCCACCCCGGCTCTGGAGCAAAGAAGTCACGGGAGTTACAAGCTAGTGTTGACCAAGGGCCGAGATACCCGTGGGCTTTTTTTGTTCGTTTCTTTTAAAATAAGGCGAGGATACGTTTGAGGTCTTAAAGAGTCAAACAACAGACAATGAAAAGGAATCTTTATAAAGCTGATTTCATGAATACAAAGTTGCAGAACAGAAATTACAGCCCAGTTGAGACTCCTTGAAACACGTATGCTGTTGATTGCCAACGCTGGCAACGCTGGCCGCTGGAGCCAACGCTGGCACTCCTTCAAGCCTGGGCGTCGGGAGGGAAAGACGGCAGCCTCGCTCCTCCCGAAGGAGTCCCTGCGGCTCTGGGAGCCTTGACAACTGGAAAAGAGCATCGCCAACACAGAGACACATTTTCCTTGTGTGACTGCCCTGGCTTTGACTTACTTATCGTTTGAGACTCAGCAATTCTGGGACCCGCTTGTCCTTTTGGACATGGAGGGTTTGCCTCTGGCTGGGACAGGTCCTGGGCAGGGGTGTCACCCCAGCAGGTCTCCCATGGACAGCCCTTGCGAGCCTGAATCCCAGGACAGGCACCAGTTTCTGCCAACAGCCTGCTCCTGCCAGAGGAGGGAAGCTCACTGACACCGGGTACCTCGCGCGCCCGTGTGCACTTGACTGCAGAGGCATCTGAGCCATCACCGAGGGAATCCCAGCATGGCTCTGACTTCCTGCGCAGTCAAGGGGATGTCAGGCCTGACAGGGATCTCCCACGTGCTGGGAACAATGATGGCTCCACTAAGTTCATGGAGCTGATAAAGGACAGCCCAAAGGACGGGCTCTCAGGGCCCAGAGAGCGGAGCGGGGAGCCCTGTGGCCGAGCACCAACGTGGGTCCCTCTCCGTTTGTCTAGCTCTGTTTACTTCCAGCCCGCCTTGTTCTAGGGCCCTCATGGCAGCCGGCTCGTACACAGTTGTTACGTGTGTTCCTACACCCTTTAATGTCCATGCTCCAGTAAACGGAAATGATTTACTCTTCTGCCTGGTGTTCATTTCTGACATATAGCTACACAATTAATCTCTGCACATCGACTTGTATTCCCTGGCCCTGGTAACTCACTTAGTAGCATTTTCATGGATTCCTTAGGAGTTTCTCTACAGATGATCAAGTTGCCTGAAACCAAAGGCAGGTGTGCTTCTTCCTTCCTGACCTGGGTGCCTTGTACGTCCTCGTCTTACTTTCTTGCACAGACAGACCCTCCGTTCAGCACTGACTGGTGTCGTGAGCAGGCGCTTCATCTATCAGCACCGAGTGTGATATCAGCTGGAAAGTTTTCGAAGTGCACTTTATCAGATGCAGGAAGTTCCCTTTAATTCTGGTTTGCAGACAGCTTTTTCTTGCGTGTCATGAAAAGGATGTTAAATTTTTCTCAAGTGCCTTTTCTGAATCCACTGACCTGACCATGCAGAGTTGGCAACAGCCTGACCTTACAACACCAGGCTGCCATCCCCGGGGCGAATGGGAACGCACCTACCCGGAGATTTTCGCACAGACGTTGGGACACTTGGGGAGAGTTTTCGGTTGCATCAGAAAGCACTTACACAATATTGCTGGGTTTACAAAAGGGAGTCCGAGCTGCGTGTAGGGCACGTTCAGAGTGTCGAGTGGGGAACTGAGTCTATACGACAGGGACAGACATACCCTCTAACTAGGAACAGCGTGGTTTGTGTGGGGTGAAGTCGAGAGTGCCTGCTCCTCCTTGTCTGGCTCTGGGTCCTGCTCTCTAGTTTTCAAACGTTCTCTGATGAGCTTGTGACTTCCATAAGGGAACGTCCAGGAAGTTGGCACGGTGCCACCCTGTCACAGTGACCCTCACGCATTTCTTGCCTGTTCTGTTGCAGGAATCTCAGCTCTCTGCGGACACTTACCTTCCAGCCTGGTGCTCAGCACAGGGCACAGCACAGGGAAGGCCTGAGCTTGGCAAATACCCACGGAAAGCGTGAATGAACGAACAAATGAGTATGTAAATGACAGGGCGGGTGGAGGTTTAAGCTGCACCGGTTGTTGGTGACCAGCTGGGCTTGGAGTCTGCGCTCAGCGCTATTCCTGGCTGTGAAAAGCTGGCCAGCTTTTTAATCCCGAAACCCCGGTTTTCTTATCTGTAAAACATGCATACTTCCTATGAGTGCTGGGAGGGTGAGAACTGAGCATAACCACCTCTTGCCAGGTCTGGTCCTGCAAGGACAGCTATTGCTGAGCTGATTAATGAGAAAAGTATCCAAGGAATTCAGAGAGAAAGAAACCGCCCTGTCCCGGATGAGTCTGAGGCCAGGTCCTGAGCTGCCCATCAATTTCTTAATGGCAAAATGCCTCTGGCTAAAGCCACCTTGTCCAGCCTCTTGCAAAGGGACAGAGCCCTGAGTCCCTTTCACTGTGTGCCCAGCCAGGCTTCTCGCAGCAGAAAGTAACCTGAACAAGTCATTTAACCAACGCTCTTATATGTGGGTGGGCTGAGGCTGACCCACCTGACAGGGGCATTGAAAACCTATTATTAATTAAATGATAGATGTCCTTTGCAAGAACAGAGTGCCGTCCATCCATCCATCCATCTGTCCACCTGCTGAAGGATCACTTCTGAGCATGCTGGCGGATGAGGAAACCCAGCTGCAAACCTTGCAGCTGTCTGATAGCTGAATCCATAAATAAGCTGGTTCCTATCTTACTCTAAGCAACGCGGATTGGCCACGACCAAAGAAGGCTTAGAGCTTGTTGTTTAACCCGGGGCCACTCGCCCTCCTGGGGGCCCAGAGAGCGTCTGGCTGGGCCGGCTGGGGCGGAGCGGGCTGGCCACTTCTGAGGAAGCCATGCCACTGCTCTGAGTGCCTGCACCTTCCTCCTCTGCCCTCCCACACGGAGGGGTTGGGACCAGATGCTGGGGGAGGGAGGCAGCAGGGCTTTGCAAAATTTATTGTTGTTATTATTTTGGCAAAGGTAACACGCTGACCTGGGGCGGCATTCCAAAGGGGAAGGAGGGTGTACCGGAAACGCAAGTCACCCTCCCGCCCATGATCATGCGAACGCGTCTTCTAACGTGGGTGATGCCGGCATTCGACAGCTCTCTGAAAGCCAGTAGTCCCAGGCCTGGGCACGGGGATGCGCGCGTGTGCCATGGACGCGTGGGACGCACACTGAGTGTGTCTCCGTGGTGGGCTCCGTCAGACTGGGGGCCCAGTTCTCTGGCTGCCCGTGTTTCCACAGTGAGATGGAGGGTGTGAGGGAGGCTCAGGGGTACAGTGGGCAGGGGCGTCTGTTTGTTGGAGGAGGGGAACGTGAGAGGCCCCTGGCCCTGAGCTGGCCACGGGTCCCACGCACGGTGAGCAGGTGCACCGGAGGAAGAGGGCCGGTCTGCCGCCTGCCGCTGGGTTTGAGGAGCTGTTCCCAGTGCAGCAGGGACCAGGACTGCCCAGAAGCCAGGCCTTGGGGCAGGGCACCAGGAGGAGCAGGAAAGAAGGCTGAGGGGGGTGGGCATTAAGGGGGGACAAAGGCATGGTCTCCAGGGAAGACCCCGTTCCTGCAAGGAGTCAGGTGTGTCGGGCGAGAGTGAGACTGGCCAGTGGTAACTGTGAGGCCGGCCCTGCGGCCTGGGGGTGGCGGGCCTGGGGGTGGCCTGTTGGGCAGAGCCTGGGCGGTTTCTAGGAGAAGGTTTGCAGCAAAGGGAGTGAAGAGAGGGGACGAAAACCGAGGGGTGTATGGCAAAGGAGGACGTTTCGGGGCCTGAGATCCTGCAGCACGTGTGTGAGCTGGTGACAGACCCAGGAGGCAGTGCCGGGCAGAGGAGGCGCAGTAGCCGTCACCCGCTGGGGGGCCTGCCAACTCGGCAGGATGATGTCAGGCTGCAAAGTCGTCCTGGGGGAAAGGCAGGAGCATCTGCCAGGCGGGGAAGGCTGTTGGTGAGGGAGAGGGGTGACAGGACACCTTAGGGTGATGAGGGCACATGCGTAGAGAGGCCTGGAGGCTCAGTGCCTGGTGAGGACGCCCCCACGGTCCGAGGGACACCAGGGGCACAGGGCTCGGGGCCCTCTAGTTCAGTGTCGCTGACCCAGGCACGGTCTCACGGCCCGCGAGTCGGTGCGTTTGCAGGCATGTGTGGGCGGGTGTGCTCGGTTCTGGCCTGGGAACGCGAGGGCATGAGGGGGAAACAGCCGGAGGGCAGGGCGGGTGGCAGCGCCACTACTTAGAAAACAGGTTCCACGTATCCTTGGTGCCCCTGCTTTTGGTATCTACCCAGGGTTCCCATGACATGTGCAGACTTTGTAAAATAGTAAAACAAGAGATGCCATATCAGCCCCAGCGGCCATAACAGCACTGAACGGGCCGCCTGCACAATAGAAATTCATCTCTCGGGGTCTGGAGGCCCGAAGTCCAAGGTCAAGCTTCCGCGGGGCTCAGTTTCAGGTGAGGGTTCTCTCTTACCGGCTTGCAGACGGTGCCTTCTCGCTGTGTGTTCACACGACCTCTGCTTTGTCTTCCGTTCGTGGGTGGGGGGCCTGCGGTCTCCCACGAGGACACCAGTGCTATCGGAGCAGAGCCTCCTCTCGGGACCTCGTTTCACCGGAACGGCCGTCCGTCGGCCCCATCTCCCTGCACAGCCACGCTGGGCGCTGCGGCTCACCTCCCCTGTGGGCTCGGCGGGGCACTGCTAAGTCCACGGCCCACGTCCGCCGGACGAATTAGACGCTGGTTTCTACGTCAGACGGATCCTGGTGCTTAGGCCGGGCGCCGCTGTAAGCGGGGTCTGTGGGCGGAGACAAGCAGAGGCGGTGCCTTCCCTGGCGAAGGTGCGCGGCCTCCAGAGCCAGTGGCGGCCCCAGCCCCGGCAGGTGGGAGGCGTCTGTCCGTCTGTTTTAGCAGAACAGCACTCGCATCTCCTGACGCCCCGGGCACTGCCGTTTCCTCCGGAGCCACAGGCTGGCCTGGCTGGAGCCCAGCACCAGGGGCTCCGTCTTCTTCTCCGGGACGCCCCCCTCCCTGAACTGGGCCCGCACAGCTCTGGGGGCCGACTGTCCCGCTGGGCGGCCGCCTGCACGTGGCTGTGAGCCCCGGCATCATGCCCGTGGGACCCCACGCCGCTTCAGTGTCTCAGTTTGGGATGTGCACGTATGAAGTCTAAGTATCGGTTGCATATGAACGATACCCGTACCTCTCGGTCAAGTGCACCACTGATGTTACGTCCTGCAGGCACAGCTTCCAGGACGTTCAGCTTCACAAAGGTGGGGCCCGCTCGTCTCCAGGGGCGGCGCCCCGGCACCAGGCCTCACCCGCCTCGCCAGCTGCGCAAGTCGGGCTCTGTCTAGCCACCTCTGCCCTCCTAGCCACACCTGGGTCCAGGCTGCAAGGCCGGTGCTGGGCACTCAGCCCTGGACTGGCCTCTTCTTCCCACTTCTGAGGAACCAGACGGGGCGCACAGTAACCCACGGCAGGAACGGCCCGAGTCCATCCGAGACGCGGAACCACGCGCGGCCCCTTTAAGAGGCAGTGTCCCAGCCTAGGGCCGTGACGTCATAGCAGTGTAGCGGGCGGAGTAGCGCGCAGCGACAGCGACAGCGTGAGGGGGTGGGGGCGAGGATGGGGCGGGGCGGCCACTGACTGACAGGAGTGCCGGCCGACGCAACCCAGCCCGAAGCGGGATCGCCCCTCTCAGGCCCCGCCCCATCAAGACCCCGCCCCGCCCCGCGCTGGTCTTCCCAACAGACCCGCCCCACCCCAGACCCCGCCCCCCGCAGGCCCCGCCCCGGCGCACGCCCCGCCCTCGCCCCAAGCGGGCCTCGCCTCAGAGCGCGGTGGCGGCGGCGGCGCTGCGGGACTCTGGCGGCGGCGCTCCTAATGGCTGCGCGCGGGCCGCGGTGAGGCGCCGGCCGACAGCGACGGGCGCGGGCCGCGGGGCAGGAGAGCGAGCGAGCGCGCGGCCGGACACCGGCCAGGCCCGGCCCGACCCGCCGAGCCCGCGATGCGCCCCGGGGCCGCCCCCCGGCGCAGCTGACGCGCGGCCCGCGGACACCGGCCGGGCGGCCAGGCCACGATGGCGGGGAAGGCGGCCGCCCCGGGCACCGCGGTGCTGCTGGTCACGGCCAACGTGGGCTCCCTCTTCGACGACGTAAGTGCCGCGGCGGCGCCGGCCCGGCCCTGAGCCCCCGGGACCCTGGGACCCCGAGGCCGGATCTGAGTCCCGGGATCCAGTCCCTGAACCCGGGCCCCGACCCCCGAGCCTTGGGACCCTGGGACGTGGACCCGGGCACGGAGCCCTGGGACGCCGGGCCCTGACCCCTGACCCCGAACCCCGAACCCCGAATCCTGGACCCTGAGCTGCGGTCCTCAGAACGCGGGTGCCCTGTACGCTGCGGTCCTGAACCCCCGAGCCCAGGGCGCTGAGCTCCGCCTGCACCCCCGGCCGAACCCCCGGCCCCTGAACCCCGGTCCTCACTGTCGTCCACGCCCCCGGAGCACCAGACCCCACCCGGTGGCCCCCCGCCCCCAGCCCCTGCGTCTGGCCCGTCCCGCCCGCGGGCACCCCCCCCCCCCCCCGGGGCAGAGGCTGCTGGGCGGCTCTGGTGGCCGGAGCGGGCGTGACCGCGTGCGGCCGCGCCGTCGGGGGCCTGGGGGGCCGGGGGGCCACGCGGCCCGGGAGCTGCGGAGGGGACGGCCAGGCCTCGGCAGGGCCGCTCTCCGCCCCGCGCGGGGTGTCCCGAGCGAGCTGGCGGCGCTGTGCCTGTCGCTGCCCGACGCCGCGTGTCCGCTGCTGCCGCTCAGCCCCGCAGGCCGAGGCCCGGCCTCCCACGCCGCACGTGCCGGGACAGGGGCAGGGCGGCGGGCCCCACGCTCCCGCGGGCTCCGACTGCGCCTCTCTCCTGGCTGCGGGGCGACTCTGTTTCCATCCGGAGCGGCGTGGGGTTCGCGCACGGTGCGGAGGCTCAGCCTGCGGGACACCGTGTCACCCCTGCGCCCGCGCCCAGCTCCTCAGTGACGGGGGCTGTGGCGCCTTGGCTCGTGGTCGGGGTGGGGCATGGGCTTGGCGACCGTCAGCGTCCTTGGCGCGCAGGGGACGGGCGTGTGCCTGTGCCCTTGTGGCTGGTCGCCTGCGCCCCCTCCGGAGGGGCCACATCCAAACCCCGGCGGTTGCCTCGAACTGTGACTTGGCCCAACGTCCCGCCCCCACCTGTTGGCACCCCTGCTCTGTCATGTCCCCTGGAACGGCCGGGCCACATGAGTCCCCACGGAGGGCCCCTCTGCTTGCTCCTCACCCCGTCATGACAGGTGAGGGTGTGACAAACACCCGGATGCATTGGTCCTCAAACTTTTGCCTCTTACTGTCTTAGAGTCCACGGACGACCCTGAAACGCTGCTGGCTGCGCGGGCTGTGGCTCCCAGCGTCCCCACAGCGGCAGAGGGAGGTGCTGGAGGGCCGAGGCCGCGGGACGGCCAGGAGCGGAGGGAGGGGCAGTCGCTGCGCTGTGTGCCCCCCGAACACGCCCCAGGTGTCCTGGGCCCCCGCCGCAGGGCCCGCTCCCGGCCGTAGCCCTCCCCGCACCAGCACAGCCAGCGGTGCCCCCCGGCTTGCCCTCAGAGACCGTGGCTGTTCCGTGAGCCCAGCGGGTCTCTGCCGCCCGGAGGGGAGGCCAGCGCTGTGCTCCTGATTGTCCTGCTGGAGACGGCGGGTGTGACGAGCGAGGTCCCCAGCTCTCGGTGCTGTCGGCCTTCGCTGGGAGCGAGCTGACAGGTGACCTCCCGCAGGCCGAGGCTTCGGTGCTGGGCCGCCCTTACATGGTAAGGCTGCTCCTCGGGAAGGAGACCCGGCCAGGCGGCAGGACTGCGAGCACAGCTCGCTCTTGGGCGGCTGCCTGCAGGGCCGTGTCCTGCCGCTCGGAGCTCAGTGTCAGCTTCGAGCTCGTTTCCCATTTTGCTCCGTCCGCGCCGCGCAGCCCTCTGCCCTGGGGTTGCAGGCCTCTTGTGCAACTGCGCTGCTGAGGCGCTAGCGGGGCTGCAGGCCTCCCAGGGCCTTGCAGACAGCAGGTGTCCCTGAGCCACTGCCCTGGGCTGAGCGGGGGGTGCGGCACCTGCGGCACTTGTTCCTCCCTCCCCTGCCCCATTACCCCCCCCCCCCTGCTCTAGGTCCACCCCCCCTGAAAGCCCCCTGCACCTCACGGCCCCTCCTGCTGCTCCACTCGCTGGGTGCAGCGTGGGCCCTGCTGGCTGCCCTCAGCCTCTTCTCCCCGCTCTGCCTGGCCCTCCACCTCCGGGCCTGGCGGGAGCCCCCAGGACCTCGTGCCTGAGCGCCGCTGACGGCTGGGTCCTCTGCTTCTTCGAGGACCTTTGTTTGGCGATGGCTTCACTGAGGCAGCTGTCACATGCCACACACTTCAGCACCTAAGTGTCCAGACCCGGGGGTTAGCGTGTCCTCAGAGTTGTGTGACTATCACCAGCCACTCTGAGGACATTCTTCTACCTGAAGAAGAAACTCAGTAGGCCTTGCCTGTCGCCCCCTTCTTTCACCTTCTTTCACCTTCTTTCACCTTCTTGCTGCGCACACAGCTCCAAAGCAGGCTCCCATGTGCCTGTCCGGCGCTAGGTATTGGCTTGTTGTGAACGTTTCACACAATGGAGTCACTCGTGTTCAGCCTGGGTGCGCGTCAGGGCTGCGTTCCCGCCGGCGTCTGTGACCTCCCATCTGTGGTGGGCACCCGGCATCTGGCCACTAGGAGTAGCACTGCCCGGGGTTTGCGTGGGCGTGCGCTTCCTTTGTCCCGGGCACAGGCCTGGAGGGGCACCAGGGCTTGGTGGGGACTCCTCCTTGACCCCGCCAAGGAACTGCCAACCGTGTCCCAGGCATGGTGGCTGCCCCATTCTGCAGCATCTCCTCCCAGCAGCACCACCGTTTCTTTCCCAAGACCCCTCCTGGGCTCTGGGACACCTGCGTTTGGCTCTCATCCTCCCTCCACCTCCCAGCAGCGCCACCTCCTCCAGCCACGCTTACCTCCTGGGGAGCAGAAGACTCAGGCCTCCGAGGGCCGTTGCTGTGCAGACACCAGGGGGCAGGGAGGGGTTCAGACCCAGACCCTGAGCCCAGCATGCTGTCGCCTGGGAAGGCCCAGCGCCCAGGCCAGGGCCCAGGCTCCCAGGGGGTGGGCACGCGGTGGTTCTTGCTGTGCACACAGCTCCAAAGCAGGCTCCCGTGTGCCAGGCTGGGCAGACGCTGGCTGCCAGCCTCTGCACAGGCCCCGCCCTGCTCTCTGGGGCCCCCGGCCCCATGGGGGTGTCTGTGGCAGTACGGCCCCTGACCTGAGACCTCAGCATACTTCCTCTGTGGGAATTGGGTCTGTTCGCCCGAGTGTGGGACTCTGGGTTGTGGATGGGGACGGGCGGTGGTCAGATAAGCCGGTGGTCCCAGTCCGGTCGTTACGGGGCAGCTTTCTCCGTGTCAGGAAACCACGTCTGCGCCCTGCACACCTCTCACGCTGCCTGCCTTTGATGTGGCTCTAGTTGGAAGTCACCGTGGCGATGGTCCGAGAGCAGCCACTCTTGCCCCCTGGCCCTCACTGGCTGTGCTCAGCCGCTGCCGGCCAGGCTCTGGGAGCTCACTCTGTCGTCTGCAGGGTATCCTGTTTTCATCAGCTCTCCAGTCGCTGAGGGAGGGGTTAGCTCACTAGTTGGGGGCGCACTTCTATGTAAAGTATTCACTGTTTTGCTTATATGAATGCAGGTCGGCCCTGGAGGACAGGGACACGTCCACTGCCGCTCAGCCCGGGTGACTCGGGGAGGTCCTGTTCTGGTGGGACATCCCCGAGAAAGACCCCCGCGCTTGGTTTGGGGCCTGCGTGCCCTCACGGCGTACACCGTCGGCACGGGGTCTGCACGTTCCTCCTGCAGTGGGGGAGGAGGGCCGCGCTGCCTTCTGGGACCTGTCTCCTGCGGGCGATGGCCAGGTGTGGGGGCGCGAGGCCTGTGCTGCGGTGACCTGGGAGGACAGAAAGCGGACCAGGCCAGCCTCCAGCAGACCGTCCCCGGGGATCCCACTGATGGGGAGGGGAGGTGATGGGGGTGGCTGACTGCGGGGAGGTGCAGGGCTCCGTAAGGGACTGTGGGGTGACGACTTCTCCAATGTGTACTGCCTCCGCCTCTGCTTGAGTGGGTGGGCGGGGGTCTCCTGCTAGGGGGTGCGCTTGGTCCAGGAACAAGGTCCAGTCGGCGGGAGGTCAGCCCCAGACCAGTGGCTGGTCAGAAAGGCGGCGGAGGGCCTCAGCATCATCTCAGTCACCTGTGGTCATCCCTCCTTGAGACTCGGCCCAGCCTTCCCCGTGGTCACACTCGGGCCTTTCAGACAGGGTGAGTGAGCGTAGGGGGAGTGACTGTGGGCCTGGGGACGAGAGAAGGTGGCGTTTCCCCAGATGACTGTAACGGCGACTTTCAAGCATTACCTGCTGCTGGAGATGGCACTGGAGCAGTGTCTCCTCGGAGAAGGAGACTTGGGGGGGCCCAGGGCTCCACACATCGCAGGGCAGAGGTGAGCGGAGCTGTGGGGCCACGTTGAGTGGTGGTGTGGTGTGTGCACATGACCGGACATGACATGGAGCTGGCGTGGGTCTCCAATGGCCGCCAGGTTGGGAAGTGACAGGTCCCCCTGCCCCGAGGCTGGACCTGGTGTTGCCAACAGAAAGGGGTTTCCTGGGCTGACAGGTGCCCGGGCTGTCAGGGGAGCACACAAGGGCACCCACGCTCGGGGACGTGCTGCCCCTGGTTTTGGCTTTTCTTTTAGCGAGTAAGAGTAAGTTCTTCCAGGAGCATGGCCTTGGAGTCAGCCTCTTACTGATCTGGGACTTGTCTTCTTGGGCCATCAGGGTCCTGACAAGGGGTTGGGGGTGCCGCGTGCACTGTGGGCTGCAGTCTTTCCCCTGCCTGAGCAGGATGCCCTGGGGGTTGGGGTGGCTGTCCCCCAGTTCCTGCCCCATCTGACTGCCTGGCACCATGAGGCCCACGCTGACCCCTCGTCTCCTCCACCTGCACCCTGCCCTGCTACTTCCTGTCTACCAGGCCTTCCTGGCTCATCTTGCTCTGGTCCGAGAGCGTGGGAACTGGTGTCTGCGTCTGAGTCCTGGAGGTCAGGGCACCACCCCTCTGGCAGAGTCCTGCCCCAGCGCACTGGCCTGGGTCCGGACAGCCATCCTTCCTGCCCCACCTCTCAGGGCCTCTGAACAACTAGCAGTTATTCTAGGAAGTAGGTCTCGGTGGAGGGAAGTCTGCCTTGAATACCCCAGGTGAGACCATACTCCAGTGTCTGAGTGCAGGCAGTGAGTGCCACAGAAAGGCAGGAAGGCTGGAATTGTCCCTGCCTTCTGTCACGTGTGGCTGTGGGCACGTGACTGGACCTTCTGTAGCCTGTATGTGTGTCAGGAAGGCAGGAATGACATCTGGCTTGGTGGCTGCAGCAGGTCCGGGAGGGAATGGAAGCCCTGGCAGGTGTGTGGCATTGGTGTTGTCAGGTGTCTCTGGGTGCCATCCTCAGTGGGTCTCTGTCCCCTCTTTCCTGGCCAAGAGCCTCCTGGTGGCGGCAGCCGTATCCTCACTTGTGTCCAGGGCCGAGCAGCACTCAGGCTGCTTGGTGGGTCCATCAGCTGTCCCCTGACCATGGCCGAGGGGACCGCCTTGTTTTGCCCACCCTGTACCTGTAATGACATTCGGCCGGGACCAGACGTGCTCCCGTCATTGTGCTTCCGCCCCAGCCGCTCCTTCACGAGGACCGCCTTTACCTTCTGTCCCTAGCCCTGTGCAGCAGTCAGATGCCGCACCCTGAACTGGTTTCAGCTTTGTGCTTTGGTCCCTCCGCCTTCCCTCTTGATAGGGATCTCATCACGTGGCATTCCATTCAGGTGTGCTGGCCTCTGACCCACCGGCGCAGGGGCGGGCTCGGGGTTCTCCGTGGACTGCTGTAGGGGCAGAGTGGACGCAGCTATGGGAATCAAAAGAGCGGCGAGACTGCTGGGTTCCTGGACCCTGCCATGCTCATGTCCATAGACACCCATGTCAGAGCGCGGTGGCGCTGGGGGCGGGGCGGTCAGCCCTCTGGTTTGGGGGGAAAGTGCGGGTCCCTCTGGCAGTATCAGTCCTTAGGAGCGGGCAGTGGTAAGCAGGGTTCCCTGGAAGGGACGTGTGCACCCCAGGCTCCCCTCCCACTGCCTCTGGACAGGGCGGACTCCAACACAGGCCGGTGCAGAGAGGGCTTCTCGCAGGTGACTCCTCTGCCCCCGGCCTCTGGGTGTGGTGGCCGCTTGAGAGGGCTGTCCCCACCTCCCTCATTGCCTCGCAAGCGTCTCTGGTAGCCTTGCTGCCTGTGGGGTGGTGGTTCTCTGGTGCACTCTCACCTGGCTATGGCAGGCCCTCTCGGGTGGAGAATTTCTATGAAGGGGCAGCTGTGGGCCTGACGTTGGGTGGGACGGGGGCTTCAGTGCTGCAGGGACAGGTCTGTCATCGTCCTGATGGACCTGCGGTGGTTCTGGTCTGGGCTCGTCGTCCAGTGAGGACTGGCTTTGCAGGACAGCGGGGGGCAGGTGTCGGATCCAATGTTCCAGCTACTTCACGTTAGAGGAACGAGGGGAAAGACTGCTTGAGCCTTCTTTCTCCATTTAGGGATGACATTTTACTTCTTGTGACTGCGGAGGTGAGGGGCACTCAGGCTCAGAGGTCGTGTTCACTGGCCTGGCCTCCTGCTGTCCCCATCAGATGTGCTACTGCAGGATGGTTTCCGCCAGACTTGCTGGCCCCGTGCTAGTTGGCCGTTGGGGAGGCCTTGGAGCATGTGGCCCTTCCCTTGGAGCCTGGCCCTCGTTGGTGAGGGCGTGTGCTCAGGGCCTGCAGCCCCCCTGGAAGGGCCTGCAAGGGGGTTCTTCTGGGCCAGCAGCTTCATTAGCCACACTGTTCATTAGTCCCAGAGGCCACAGAGCAGGCGAAGGAGGACGGGGTCCTGAGGATGAGTGTGGGGGGCAGCTGCTCCGACCCCGGCATGGGTCTCAGCTCTGAGCACCCCCCACCCTCGCCCCCCGGCCTACTTAGACTTTCAGGAACCATTGGTGGATACCTGCCGGCTCTGTAAGAGCTGAGAGCGTGGAGTCAGGTCAGGAACTCTGGCCACGTGGGCGAGCCGGCCTGTGTGGACCAAGACCTGGGCTGAGTGGTCACTGCTTTCAAAGCCATCCTGAGGTCTCCTCTGCAGAGCCCATGGGAGCCCAGGAGGCAGGCACAGAAGGGTTAGGGAGCGGACAGACCCCTCGTCCTAGTTTGCCGAAAGATGCCCTCTGGGCGCCCTCAGAGTGCTGTACCGATTCCGGGCCCCAGGCTTGACTGGGGTGCCTTGCTGGGCACTGGCTTTACCAGGCCAGCAAATGTTTACCTGGCACCTGGGTGCAGAGCACCCTCTGCGTTTGCTGCACTGTAATTTGGGGTGACTTGGGACTTACTTTCAGACGGATTCATTCTGTTACAAATGACATCTGTCCAATTCACAGTCAAACTTGTGGGAACACGTGTTTTGCTTTTCTTTTCTTCTTCATCACTGTTACGGTTTTCAGATCTGTTGCAACTTCCTGTTTTCACTGTGCCGCTGTGGCTACCCTCGTCCTGCATCCAGGCAGTGTGTCTGCACGCGGTCCAGGCGGGAGGCGGGAGGCGGGGCTGCGTGCAGGTCTGGGGGTCGTGGTTATTAACGCTGCAGGCAGAATCTGGTGAGCAGGGGCGACTGACCAACTTGGGAAACAAAAGTAGCGCCCTGGTGGCCCATTCGATGACGGTACAAGACTGTCACCAGGACCAGGTAGGGTCTCACCCAACTTTCTGAACCCTCCAGGGTTCTGTCCTTACATACATGGCCCGGGGGACACTTGCTGTTTTTAGAGGGGAGTTCTTAGGGCAGGAGGTCTGGGCTCCATGCAGGCTAGCCCGGGATCCCCCCGTCCTAGCCTTCAGGATTCAGTGGCTCTGCTGAGCTGCCCAGGCTCAGCCTCAGCTGCGTTTGCAGGCACGTGGGGGATAAGGGTCCAGGAGAGCTGATTGTCAGGGACTGTTGATAGCGGGTCCTGGCAGCCTAGGGCTCCCCAGTCACTCGTGTTTAGTGAGTCTTCCTCAGGCCTGAGCCCCTCTCCAGGGGCTGGAGGGGGAGCAGGGAGCACCCCTGGGCCTCCCAGTGGCGGTGTTCCAGTGAGCATGCTGCCTCTGTGGGCGTCCTCTGAACTGGCCAGGCAGAGAGGCTGAACCCTGGGAGCAGCCTGCGGACCTCTGGGTGGGGGGCCCTAAAGCCCCTTATATGCTGCCTTCCCAGTTTCTGCACATACACACCCCCAGTTTGCCACACCTCCCCCATCAGTCCTAGCCTAAGACAGGAGGGGTCTGTAGGGTGGAGCCTGAGGAGCAGGTGAGATCACAGGGCATGAGAGGCAGAGAATGGAGGATCCTCAGGTTGAGGCCAGGAGAGGCAAGGACGGGATGGGGCCTGAGAGGGGCGTCCTGGGAGTGTGGGGAGGGGTGTTTCCAGAAGGGCTTGCTGGGGGTGCCAGGAGTGGGGCCCCAGGCAGGCCCAGGAGCCAGCAGGCGGAGCCATGACCCGGCTTCACGGAGCAGAGGTGCCTCCAACGCTGTCAGGGTTCCCTCTCCTCATCCTGCAGGCATGGGGTGCAGCCCACTGTCAGGGCAGGGGGCCTGCGCCGGAGCCTGGCTCAGGGCTTCTGCTCTGGGCCTGAGCTGCCCCCAGCTGCCAAGTGCAGCAGGAGGTGGGCGTGAGGGTGACTTAGGATGCGACGCCTGCCCTAGGTGTGGAGACCACAGACAGCCCCCTGGGCACGAGGCCGGACTGGGGCGAAGGCTCTGGGGTGTGGGAGCTGACCTAGGGAGGTGGGAAAGGGAGCCCACTGGGGCCACCGCGGGGCGGCAGGCAGCAAGCGGGCCTGCTTCGGGAGCTGCCGGCTGAGGGGGAGTGTGTTTGAGCCCCTGTTTCCTTTGTGCCCTGCGGACTGCAGCTGATGACCCGCCTCTGCAGCCTTTGGGAGATGTGGTGGGGTGCGGGGGCCCCTGCCTGGCCCCACCATTGTCCTCTCCCAGGGCGTGGCCCAAGCGCGGATGCCCGCTCCCTCCTGCGTGCCCGCTGGGGCCTGCAGAGCTGCCTGTGCTCTATCAGTATTTTTTAAGCTACTGATAAGTGAGTCAGTCCGGAAGGGGAAGAAGCGGGGCTCCGGGCCCGGCCAGAGGCGAGGAGCTCAGAGCAACTCAGGGAAGTGCGGCTGGAGGATCGGTGTCCATGCAGGGGTGCCACTGCGTGGTGCATGGGGATGGCCCCAAGAGTGGGGTTCGCTGTGGACCGACCCCTGAGGAACCAAAGGTGACAAACATGAAGGCACCACCCCATGTACTTTCCAGGCTTATTTTGTTCAGCCGTCACCTGAGGGAGGGGAGAGAACGTGAGAGAGAAGCATCCATCAGCGGCCTCCCCCACACGCCCTGACTGGGGACCGAACCCACACCGGTCGGTGTACGAGACAGCGCTCCAACCAACTGAGCCACCGGCCAGGGCCAGTTCTATTTTAGTGTAATTAAATGTCCCCTGGGGAGAGAGCTAAACATTTATCCCAGTTTCTGGGAGAAAATTGGTGTCTCTGACCCTGGCCTTGCTAATTTTAGTTTTCTACAGTGAGGGACGTGTGGACCGCCTCTCGGAAGGCCTGCAGCGCCCGTCCGTGTTCTGCGGACACAGAGGCCCGCACAGACAGACCTGGTCAGATTTCAGTGTGCGTGGCACTTGCTGCTGCTTCAGGAATCTGTATGTGGATGAAGGGCAAAGCTTTATTTTGTAGGAGAATAAACACCCACTTCCCTGTGGAATATAACGTGATTCCAGCCGCTTGTTGCTTTTCAGGGGGAAAGTCTGGATCCCAAGTTGGTGACCCTCCCTCAGAGTCTGTGTTGTCCCTGGTGTGCCATGGGGCTGCAGGCCCGGGTGCATATACTGGGTCTGCTTCCTTCCAAATTGGAAGCGGCACCCTGTGCCCCAACATCTGTCATAGTGTCCAGTGTCCTGGAGTGCAGAGTGTAGAGCAGAGGGACCCCCAAGCTGGCCCTTCCTTGTCACAGATAGGCCGCAAGCCCCTTATACTGAAGTTATTAGATACACAGGCATCTCAGCAGCACATTTGTGGGTCAGGCATCTGCTGCTGTTTTGTGCCTGGCACGTCCTGGCTCCATGAGGTTTCCCTGGCATTTTAGCTGCCATGAGTGAACATGACGAAATGTCCTCACGGAACACCAAGGGGCGGTGAACAGGGTTACATACACGGGTATGTTTATGTCCTACACATAATGTGTGCGCATCTCTTACGAGGTCTGTCGGGAAAAAGTCCAGCCATTGTTAATGTAACGAGAATGGTTTGCGTGACATCGATGGAACCCGGCAGCCAAGGAGTGGACTGGAATGCGCGTGTGTGAACAGTGACAACTTCACTGTACATGTCAGCGGGGGCGGTAGATGCCATTGACTGAGCGTGTGTACTGTGTTGCCGTCCCATTCAAAGTGACTGAGCGGGTAGAGCAACGAATCTGCATCACGTTTTGCGTGAAGCTTGAACATTCCTCTGCGGAAACTATTCAGCTGATTCAGAGGCCGCAGCTGTGGGCACCTGGTGGTTGGCAGCTTCATCACGACAACACGCCTGCTCACGCATCACGTCTCGTGCAGAGTCTTTGGTGAAACATCCAATCACCCACATGACTCAGCCCCCCTACAGCCCAGATTTGGCCCCTGGGACTTCTGGATTTTCCCAAAACTAAAATCAGCTTCGAAAGGGAAGTGATTTTAGATGGTTGATGAGATTCAGGAAAATACGATGGGGCAGCGGATGGCGACTGGGAGACCTGTGTGGGGTCCCGAGGTGCCTGCTCTGAAGGGGACCGAGGCGCGAGCGTCACTGTCCCGTGTACTGTGTTTCCTGTGTCCCGTATCTTCTTTAGTAAATGTCTTTATTTTTCAGACTGCACGGCTGGGTACTTTGTGGAGAGACCTTGTGCACTGTCCATATGTGCACATCACACACGTGTTCACTCCCTGCTGCTGGTCAGTCTTTGAAACGGGGCCACTCAGGTGGCTGTGACATCTGTCCTCATTGCATTTGCATTTTCCTGGTTACTTGTAGCATCGTTTTTGAGACTTTTCTTGGACTTTCTAGACTTTTTGTTTTAGAATTGTCCAGCCCTAACAGGTCTTGTCTGTAACTTACCGAGAGTTATTCTGATAAGGAGGGGATAATAGGGTTTGTGGAGTCGCCGCACTTCTTGGTCACCGAGACCGAGTCTTAGGGTCATTTACTTTCTCAGGGCTGTGTTCATGTGTACGGACAGGCCTGTGTGCAGGACTTTTGACTGGAAAGTCATGTTTTTCCCTCCATGAGCCCTGATACCCACGTGGAAGTCCCCGACCAAAGGTTTGGCAGTCTTGCTGCCAGGAGCAGTCAGATGTCCCGTGTGGCCCTCATTGCTTGGTCTCCACCATGTGACCTCAGCAGAGACGTGGGCCTCCTCGGCCAGTGCGCTGTGACAAGTAGCTGATGAAATGGGAGCATCTGTCTCTGGTGAGGTGGCAGGTGAAGGTGCTGGGGCCAGGCAGACGGAGGGGCGAGTGGTCCCTGCTGGAAGAAGCCCTTCTAAGGGGAGAGTCCTACCTGGCCGGCCTCAGCACTGGCCATGGAGTGAGGGTGCCTTCGTCACTGTGACTGTGGGCTTAGTCTGTGACAGGTCACTTACAAAGTGAGCTAGGGCAAGGGTGGCCGCCAGGTGGCTGCGTGCAGGGCCACCACCTCAAATGGGCTGCTACTCTGGGCCTGTGCTGTGAGTTAATTCCTGCATGTGGTGTGAGGTGGGGGTGCTCCCTCCTTCTTTTGCGTGTGGCTCCTCATTGCCCCGGTCCTGCGGCTGAAGAGACTCTTCTCGCCCCACTCAGTGGTGCTGGCACTGGCTGGAAGCGTGCGGGGTGCTTCTGGACTCTCCTTTCTGTCCCCTGACCTGTACGTCTGTCCTGGGAAATCAGGACGGGGGAGTCCGCCAACTTTGTTGTCTTTTTTCAAGATTGTTTTGGCTGCTCTGGTCTCTCCCCTTCCACACAGATTCTAGGGTCAGCCCGTCACTCCCCACAGGCGGGACAGCTGGGGTCGCACTGGACCCACTGGGGGCTTTCGGAGTGCTGTCGCCTCAACTAATTGCTGCTTCGCACCCACGAGCACTAGCTCCTTGTCAGTCTGTTTCAGTGGTGTTCATAGATCTCAGTGCAAGTCCTGCCCCCTTTGCCTCTGTCTCCAGGCCCCTCCCAGAGGCGGCCACCCCTGCTGCCCACACTGTGCTCTTTGCCCTCCTGTTCGGATGCCAGGAGACCTTTCCCTGCCCACTCACTGCAAGGGGACCCAGCTCTGGCGTCCGTGGACGTCTGCGGACCAGCGCTCGTGACGTTCCTGGTGGCCAGATGCGCAGAGCGCTGGGGAGGTGCTGGGCAGGATGGCTGGGCTGCCCTCGGGCCTCGGTGCACCTTCCCCGTCAGGACCACTGATGTCCCAGGGTCAGTTGTCCAGTTTTTCTAGCTGTCGGATCTTGAGAGTTTTTCCTGGCCCTGCTTGTCTGGCCGTACCCATTTTTCCTTTTTTTGTTTTCCTTTTTTTCGTAAACAAATTGCAGACCTAAACGACGTGTGACTCAGTTTCTAAGTTCAGTCATCAGAGTACACTGTTTCTTGTGGAAGCCCTGCTCACTGAGCCTGTGGACAGTCCCCTGACTGGTCCCCCCACCCGCTCTGTCCCCTGAGTGTGACTTCAGAGTGGTGAACTGTCTGCCCCTCCTCTCCGTGTGACCCTCTCTACCCTGACCCCAGCTCCTGCTCCTCAGTCCCTTCTGAAGAAGGGACAGCCTCAGGCAGGGTCCCGGGGTGGGAGGGTCCCATGCAGACTGCTCCCCAGGCTCCTGCTGCTGTCCCACCCCCGACCTGAGGCATCTCAGCCAGGCTTCCTGAGCTCTTGGTCCCGACAGCACCGGCTGCACCACGCCCGTGCTCCTGCCCTCACCAGCCAACTGTGACTCTCTCTTTCCCCAAACCCAGTGCGATGCCAGAGCACTTCAGTCCTGTGTGTGGAGCCGTGGTCTGGGCTGTCCACGGCTGGCCTCTGTGCCAGGGACCCTGTGCCACCAGGGCTCACGGGGCCCGCATGGCCGTCTGAGATGGTCAGGTGTGTCCTCGTCCCTGGCATCCACTGTGATGCAGCCTGTGGCCTCTGGCCCCCTGTCCTGCCTCTTCCTTGTTCTCCTCCCATGGACAGTGTGTGGCCCGGTCTGTCCCCTGTAGGAGGGGGGGCTCTGCGTCTGCCCGCCTCGCACATCTCTGGCAGTAGGCGGCTTGCAGACCAAGCGTAGCCCAGGGCCCAGGAACACATTTGGGATTCACGTGGGATGTGCAGAGGCCTTAGACGAGGGTCACGCCACCCCCTCTTCTTGTCCTCTGTCCTTTAAAAGAATGTCCAGGGCAGATGAGGGCTGCGGTCTCTCCTAGGCTGGCTGGCGACAGCCAGGCCCACGAGCCATGGCTCCGATGTGGGCTGCACTGTGCACGGAGGTGGTGGGCCGGGGCTGACCAGGCTCCACAGAGAGCGTCCCTGGGTCTCTCCTCAGGAGTTGGTGCAGAGGACCGTGTGGGCAGAGAGCCAGGCCGGGACACCCGTTGGCTCTGTTCTCTGTCACCCACTGCTGGCTTGTGAGCCCCTCGGTGGCCTGTCGGGCAGTGTGTCTGCAGTGGAGTGGCCTTTCTAGGGTTTCCACACAGTGGCCCTGAGCAAGGGGTCCTCAGGCTTCTCATCTCCATCTGGCACTCCCAGGTCGCCTGCTCAGCCTGGCTCACCTCGTTCTTTCACACAGTGTCCTCTGCCCATGGAGAGCAAAGCAGAACCTTCTGGAAAACTTTCAAAGCAGCAGTCATCGTACTTGAACAATACGCAGTACTGAGCTTGTCTGTGTTGTAAGCATGTGGTGCTGGCCACACTGCGCTGGGTCCTTCGAGTGCAGATCACGGCAGCCCCAGTAAAGTAAACACGGGCCTGGTTCCAGAATCACAACAAGTCGCCCCTCTGCCGTGCTGAGGGCTGCTGGGAGGCGGTGCCAGGTGAAGACCTGGGGAGACCCCCCCCCGCCCCCGACCAGGCAGAGGGACTGAGAGAGCGGAGGGCGGGAGGAGTGAGCAGGAGGCCGGTGGAGGGCAGGGTCAGGATAAAGGTGTTGGCCGGTGAGTCTGCAGGGCAGGGGTGGCTTTGGGCTTCTGGGTGTGAGGGCAGCTCATTCGGGTGGTCGGGAGGAGGAAGCACCTGCCCCTGCGCACGGCCTGGTGGGGGGAAGGGGCTTCTGGAAGGTGGAGTCTCTGGGACCCTGCTAGGACCGAGGTGTCCTTGTCCTTGGGACTGGGGCTCCTAGGACACCAGGCCATGAGAGAGGGTGCAAAGGGCCACTGGAGTCCTGTCCTAATTTATATACACTTTTTCTGTCTAAAACATTTGCTGACCCCTCCCTTGGGGCTCAAAGCATAGGTGGGTAATGGGTGGTAACGGCACGAATTCCAGCGTTGGCAGGCCTTGGACAGCAGCTGGCGCTTAGTTCAGAATCTGGGCCGTGGGGCCGCAGGCTCTGAAGCAGCCCCACCTGGCGCCCAGGTCTCCTTGCAGCCCCGCCGCGCCCTGCACAGCCCGTGGCCCTGGTGCGACGGTCTGGCGCGAGTGGTCCGGGACGGCCGGGTGGGGTGGCAGCCCTGCGTCTGCTGAGGCTGCCCCTCTGCACGGTGACCAAGTGTCTCAAAGCTGCATGTGGGCCGTGTATTTAAATCAAGGATATCAGACAGGAGCATATTCACGTTCACAAGTTGAACAAAAACGCTGGTACTTTGAGTTTCGGTGAGTGAGTGCAGAGCGTAAGCAGGGCAGGACAAGCTGCAGGTGATAGGAGACATTGTGTGCTCGAGAGACCCTGACTGCGGCTCACTGTGCTGAATAACTTTAAAACCCGGAGCACCTGTCCCTCAGGACTGCTGGTGAGCAAGGAAGAGCGGGCGGGTGTCCCACAGAAAGGCTAAGCCCGAGAGGCAGCAGAAGGCAGGACAGCAGCCCCGACTGTCCTGGCCGTGTGGCTGTGCTGCTTCTCCCTGGCTGGCTGGCTGGGCTGGGGGAGGGATTCAGTGGCCGGTACGCAAGGCGCCGTGATCCAGAGCGGTTCTAAAGGGGGCGCACCCTCTGGGAGGTGGCCACATCCCACTGCACCAAGGTTCTCAGGTTCTCAGCACCCGCCTAGGAGCTGGCAGCCACCATCTCTGCCAGACCCTCCCCGGCACTTGCTGCCCGGCCTCCTCCCCTGGCTGGCTGACTTCTTGTTGCCGTCCCCTCGGTGTGGCTGGGGAGGCGGGGGGGCCCCTGGCGATGGGGCTGTCCTTCACGGTGAGACCGTCATTGGTCCTGGAGGCGGCAGATGAACTGGGATGGCAGT
This sequence comes from Furipterus horrens, assembly GCF_987537825.1. Lineage (NCBI taxonomy): Eukaryota > Metazoa > Chordata > Mammalia > Chiroptera > Furipteridae > Furipterus > Furipterus horrens. The sequence continues at coordinate 202,665,504 of NW_028327175.1, forward strand.
TTGTCCCACAGGCCCCTCCTGACCCAGGAAGCCCTGGCTCCCAGTCCCGCCACTGTGCGTTGTAAAGAGCATCTGAAATGTGTTTGAGAGGCTTTGGCCCCGGTCTGTGGACATGTGACACGGGGTTTTCCACGGGGGCTACTGTCAGGCCCAGGGCCTGTCCCGGTGCCCCTGGGCGGTCCCTCCGTCCATGACCTGTTCAGTCCTCATGCGCATCCTCAGTAGAGCGCAGGCTGCAAAGGCGGCACTCATGTGACTGAGAGTCAGCTGCAGGCGGTGTCTGGTATCTGGAGAACGCGTGTATCAGGACCCCTTCAGAGGCGCCGAAAGCCTGTGATTGAAGGCACACAGTGGTTTGGGAGGACAGAAGGGGGGTGCGATGCTGGTGCCCAGCACCATCCTCTGTGGGGCCCCTGGCTGTGGCTGTGGCCGTGGTCCCAGGGCCTCTGAGCGTTCTTGTCTTTGCGCTGCTGCGTTCAGGGTGTGTGTGTTCTCGCACCGAGTGTTTGTGAGCGTCTGCTGCGGGCCGGCCCACGCTGTGCGCAGGGACAGCACCCCTGGGCTCGCAGCTGTGCTGGCCGAGGGTGCGTGGGGGAGCCTGCACCCACCTCATGAGGCAGAGCTGCTGTCGACGCAGAGGCGGGGGCCCGCTCAGCTGTGGCGCCCCTCTGCCAGGTGACCCCTCTGCTGAGCATCCCTCAGCTGGTGACCCCTCTCTGCGGGGTGACCCTGTGCCAAGTGCCCACTGGGCTGGCCGCAGACAAACATCAGCAGGTCATTTCTGCAGCGTCGCTTTACAGCTTCTGCACAGTTCAAAGTGTCCTGCACGTGATAGAGGGTATTTTATTTTTTACTTACTTTTTATTTTTATTTTTTTATATAGAGAGGATATTTTAAGTGGTACATATTTGAGGACTTATTTTAATTCCAAACCTGAAACAGTTAAGGAATAAGCTGAAGAGTGCCCTGAAGCACTTTGCATCCCTTCTCCCGTCAGCGCCTGGCAGCGCTGCCTCTGATGCAGGCGGTGCGTTGGGGGTTGGGGTAGCAGCCGGTCGGAACGCAGACGTCGGGGAAGGCTGGCTTCGGGTGTTAGTGCGCGGGGTCGGGGTCCCACTCCAGCCGCAAAGCCACCCCCCCCACACACATACATGGCTGTTTCCTCCCTCCTGATCCAGAGTCTGGACACGGGCTTCTGTCATGGAGACGGCTTTTCTGGGGTCTTAGGAAGGAAGACCCATTGCTCCGCTTTATCACCTGGACCAATAGCGGTCAGGGGCTGTGTTGGGAACCTTGGGCAGCCTCGGTGGCCTGGTGGTGGCCTCAGGCAGGCTGTGCAGCACTGGTTGCTGGGAATGATCTCAGGCTGGGACTGTCACCTGGCCACCTGCATTGCTGTCCTCAGTTCTCCAAAGAAACCTATCAAAATTCAGACAGCTTAAAGACATTTGTTCAACTATGTTCAGATAACTTAGAAAAAATTAATGCAATTGATAATTTTTAGCAAAATATACAGGGTCACACTGACCCTAGAAGAGACAGAAAAGCTACATTGGCCCATAATTAGAGAAAAAAGATTGATGGACCTAAAGCCACTGCCCCCGAAAAGCTCCATTGTAGCTTTTCATCAGTGGGCGCTGCCCAGCTGCGCAGAACACTCACCTCCTTCTGCTCACATCGCCCCAGCTCAGGGAGACCAGGGCGCTCCGAGACGCGGGGGCTGCCAGGCCGCACCCCAGGGCAGCTGCTGCCAGGTCTCGCTCTGCCTGTGGGCAGAGCAGCCCTCTCAGGGATGCTCCAGCAGCAGAGGACGGGTAGGGGTCTGTCTGTGTGAGACCCGGAAGCAAGTCCTTGTGTCAGGAATGTGATGTAAACCAGCAGATACTCACAAGTCAGCAACTGCTTGGTAGGAAAAACCCCTCATTGGCTCATCTCTGTAGATGCTGGAAATATAGTTGATGAGATTCAGCATCTCTTCGTTAAAAAATTATTACTCTTAATAAAATTGAAACAGGTAGATTTTCCCTTAATTTGATTTTAAAACATGGGGCTCAGATGTCTCCATTAGAGCCCGGGTTAAGACAGACAGATACCTGCTGTAAGCAGGGTTATTGAATGCAGCTCCAGGACCTGTAGCTGGGCCCTCGTCATTAAACAAGAGAAAGTGAAGGAAAACATTGGAATGTGAGAACGGAGAAACAAAGCTGTTTTTGACATTTAGAAATCACATTACATAGTTACCCATTTACATATTTACAAATCATATTACAGGGACAGTGATGAATCTGGAAAACTCAAGAGAATCTACTGAGCGCCCAGATTTTAGTCATGAACTGAATATACCTGACAGTGGCATTGTTACCTTTCGGGGCAGAAGAGACCCCATTGGTGATGATCAGACATGTGAGCGTGACCTGGGGAATGAGACTTGTCTGACGACAGCCTGGATCTGGCGAGGGGCCGAGCAGCTTAGGCAGAACTAGTCACTTTTCCTGGTAGGTGCTCAATAAATGGTATCTATTTTTAATTCAAGCAGTTTACTGTCCAGATTATCCAAATTGTCACTCCTGTTCTACCTTGTCATTTTACTAAGATCTCTGAGTGTGTGCGTGCCGGTTTGGGTGTGAAGTTTCTTGAGGGCAGATTCTGTCGTGGCATCTAGATCCTTCCGGAGTGGGTCACATGCGAGTGTGTGGCATGGCTCAGGGCGGTGTGAGGAGCCCTCTGACTTAAAAACACGTGTTTACCCTGATGGCAGCTTTCAAAGTTCATCTCTTTGCTCGCTCATTTGCTGGATGAAGTGCGAAGGCTCCTTGACTTCACAGTGAGGCCCGAGGCACGAGGAGAGCTGGGCTGTCGGTGTGCCCAGTCTCAGGGACCATTGCCCCGCAGGCTAGGGACAGCACTGTCCTGCTCCCCTGCACCCGCCCAAGCGGGAGGTGTGCACAGAGCGGTGAGCAGATTTGTGTCTAGGTCTGGACACCTGTTTCGGTGGGGAGCAGCCATGAAGAACTTCACGGTGCAAACACCTGACTGGCGCTTTAGGGCTGGCAACGGCTCTTCTGTTAATCTTCCAGTCTGACGAGCCTCCCAGGGAGCCCGTGTCGGTGAGGGGCTGTGGTAGCCGGGGACAGGCCTCGTACTGACATTGGCTGAAATCGCTGCTTCACCCTCGACACAGGGGAAGGCTTGGAGGGGAGGCTGCTGGGGGGCTGGTGGTTCGGCTTGTCGCCCGGGGCTCCCACTCTCCTCCCTCCCTGCCACTCCCTGGGCTCGTGACAGTCCCTCTGGGACAGATGTTGGATGTCCCCATCAAATGCTGACACCACACCCTGTGGAGTCAGGAAGGAAGCGCGTGGAGCTGGGGTGAGGGGCATGCCCTCAAAAACCCAAACGGAAAAGCCCACCTTTTTCTTGGGCAACTTTTATAAAACTGCTTAGTTTGGGAAAGTTCTAGATTTACGGCCAGGTCGCAAGCAGCACAGGCCCCTGTGCTTCCCTCACACGAGCGTCTGGGACTGGGGTCCGTTTGTCAGAGCTGAGGAATGAACGTCGGTGCAGCCCTGTTGGCCAGACCGCAGGCTTGATTGGGGTCATACCGGGTTCTCCACCGATGTCCCTTTTCTGTCCCAGGGTCCTGCCCAGGGACCTGCATTTAGCTGCCATGTCTCCTCAGTCTCCTCTGCATGCAGCGTCCCTCGGCCTTGTTCCCAGCGTGCAGGGCACTTAGCGGAACGGAACCTGCAGGGCAGAACGTTGCTCTGGGTGTCGGAGGGAAGAATGAGGGACATGAAGCCAAAGCCAGGATGTGACGGGACGCCACAGGAGACTGTGTGACGCTGTGCCCTTAGACTCTGCTCAGCCCATAAAGCAGCCTGAGATGGAGCCAGGCCAGGAGCAAACGGTGCCCTAAAGGCCCGCAGGCGGCCTGGCGCTGTTTACAGCACGCTGGGCTCCTGAGCACAGCGGCGCTCTGGAGTGGTGAGGACTGGGGTGTCGCAAATGCGTGAGCCTGTGACTCCGCTGTTTGTCCCCAGCGCCTAGTGCCACATCCCAGACGGAGTTGTAGGGGCTGCACTTCACACCCCAGGAGGCGTCACCACACACACGTGTGAGGGATGTGTTGTGCTGGGGCCGCATTGTCGTAGCTGTGATCTCCCTGAGTGACAGGAATTTTACAGCATTGTCGTCATCTCATGGACCCCTGTCCCATGTGCGGTCTGTCGCGGGCCCAGTGTTGCTGTGCAGCTGTGACTGTACACATGTATCAGATCATCACGTCATATACCTTAAACGTAGGCAAGGTTGTATGGCAGTTATATCTCAATAAAGCCGGGAAAGAGAGAGGCCAGTGAGACGTGTTAGAACCTGCAAGGAGACGTAAATGTGCGTGGGCGCCCAGCGCGGGACGGAGGTGGCGTTTCAGGTGGAGACGATGGCTTCTCAGTGTGGTCAGAGCGCTGGGCCCGCCCCAGTCCCCGCGCCAGACGGAGCTGACGGGGTCAGAAACTCACCGAACTTCTTCCGGTCTGGGAGCCTTTGCCTTCCAGCCCCTCACGCTCCAGCCGGTCTGTAAGTGACATTCGTGTTCGGGATATTTGTTTCCATTTAGATTGGCCTGTGTCTGCACCGAGGCCCTGTTGCTGTCCTTGCGGTCCAAACAGCCCACTTCATTGCTTCAATAGCTGGGTATTTGAAATGTATTATTTAATTTTCTCTGAGTACGAAGTTTATTGAGAAGAAACAGTGTGACTTGCACTCCCACTTTTTTTGCCTCTTTACGTGATGCCTTAGGGCTCAAGTACAACATCTGGAAAAAATCATCACGTGCCGGCCGACCCCGGTGACGTCCTTCCTGGTGCTCCCTGGCCCCGCCTCTGCCAGAGCCGGTTCCGGTCTGCGTGTGCTTCTCCCCAAAGGCCCTTCGCCAGCTCGCAGTCCAGGTCTGGTGTTGCCAGAGTTGTTTCTAGCAGCTCCACGAGATCAGCGAAACTATTGGCTCTCTTTACCTAAAGCCCCGAGCTTTCCATTTCAAGCACATTATTAAATATTTTCCTGAAAAATTAACGGGGATTGAAATGTCATTGCCTCACATGTGTACGTTTGCTGCCTGTATTTGTAAAAAGTGAGGCTACAAGTCAAGATGGCATCTTCTTCGTGTTCTCTTTCTGAAATTCGTATAAATGCTGGACATATGGGAACACCTGTTTAGTTCTGGCCACGGCAGATGGTGTTAAATTCAGAAACTTTCTCCATCCTTTTCTTTGGATTGTCATCAGTTCTCTCCGGTGAAAGACAGTTTTAAGTTTTATTTAAAATGTTTTGTTCTATGAGGCTGACTTGGGAGATTCTAACCACATCCATAATCATTTGGACACTGGCGAAAAGTGGGAAAGAGCAGCCTGATCCCACTTCCCTCAGCAGACCGCAGGCAGCTGAGTGTATTTACTTCCCGGCTTTCCCCGCAGAAGCCCGTTTATTTGAAGTTCTGTGAGCCGTGTGTATGTGGGTGAGGAGGAGTCGCGGACGAACGCAAACAGCTGCTCCCGGCGCCGCCCTCGGGGCTGCCTTTCCAGCCAGCCCTGCTCCTGCTCGGGGTCCTGGGTGGTTAGGGGTGTGGGGGACCCGAAATGTTGCCTGTCTGGTTTCCTTCTTACTCGTGCAATAGTTTGCTTCTCCCTGGCTGGTTTGGCTCAGTGGATTGAGCGTCGGCCTGCGAGCTAAGTGTCGCTGGTTCGATCTTCCAGTCAGGGCACATCAGAGAAGGAAAACTCTGACTCCAAAGAACCTCCGCTGCCTTGCGGCATACCTCTTCAGGGGAAAGGCTAAGGGAGTAAACCCCGACAGAAAATCCGGAGCCGGAGTCCCTAAGGCGGTTTGACGTTGTAGTCAACACCGGCAACTCCTGCGGCGCACCTGAAGCCAAGCTGTATTGACTCCGTCTTTCCCTTGGACCCTTCAGCTGCGAAGAGAGGGGGGGTCTGCTGCATGGGCAACAGCAGACCCTCCATATCACCCTGCCCAGGCTCTGTAGCTTCAGCTCCACTGGAGAGGACACTCCAGCGTCATCGCAAGATGTCGACTCAACACGGGAGGAGACAGATACCGTGTCACTCCCGAGTCGGACTGCACAGCCATTCTCGGCGGTGCAGATAGACTCTTAAGAAGCTACACCATCGTCTCTCGAGACGGACGGCTGCCGACGACGAGTTTGCTTCTCACTGTCGCAGCAAAGGGCCCGTCTGACGTAATGGCTGTGGCTCCTGTCCACTCCCCTAACACGCACGGCTCTTTGGGGAAAGGATTTCTCTGGGCTGCCCACCACAGATCTCCCTGCACCCAGCTGCCACCTCACCCATGGTGGCTCTGGAACTGCTGCCCCGGCCCCTCTCCCCGGCATCCTGGCTTCTGCCCGGCTCCGTGACCACTGTGGTGGAGACCAGGCTGTGTGCGCAGCCATGAAGACCCAGCAGGGTCAGACGGCAGGGCCGAGCGGGGATGCCTTGCTCCAGTCCCCAACCCCTGAGGACTGGCACCGCTCCTGTGCTGGCTCAGTGTGCTTTTCTGGGGTCACAGGACAGCCCCAGGCCTGTTGAGTGCTGACCCTCTTTGCAGGCAGAGGGTGGGCTCGGAATCAGGCAGTGGGCGAGTGCTGGGCGTCGCCCCGGGTTCCAGGACCCGGTCCCAGGGGGTTGGGGTCCTTGCCCTGGGTGCAGCGGGAGCCAGAACTCTTGCCTTGGCTCCCGGCTGTGGGGGCTGCAGAGGGTCCAGGCTGGGATGTCGCCCTCCCACCTGCCCCTCTGCCCCCCTCCCGGCTGGCACTCTGCCCGCCCTGGGCCCACCCTGCGCACGACACAGACACCCTTCTCCTCGGCTGGCCAGCGGTGTGCCTGCCAGTCTGTCCTGGACGACCTTGGACACAGCCTGTCTGCACGACGGGAAGCACTGGGGTTTACCCTCTACATCGAGTAGGTGGCGTGTGGCGTGCAGCTCCCCCGTGCCGACTGGCGCTCTCGTGTTCGGAGAGCTGGGGCTCGGGGCCCGCAGGACATGGGCAGCATCCCTGTAACCGGGCCTGAGTCCCAGAGCAGACCTGTGTTTGCCGCTGGGTCTGCTCTCTTCTGCCGTTTCCCGGAAACGCACGTCACGACTGGCCGTGTTGATGGGAGCCCACTTGAGGGTCAAGAGCTGTGGCTGAGACAGCCTGTTCCAGGGTTCGTGGGTGCTCAGGGGCTCAGGAAACTGAAGGGGGGCCTTGGAAGGGGCACTCTGGCAGGGCAGGAACACGGGGCATGGAGGAGGGTGCAGGGTGCTCCCAGTGCGGCCGCTGTGCCCGAAGACAAGTTCGAAGGACAGAGACAGCCCCCCGGGCCACTGCTGACTGTGGCGGTGAGGGCCAGGCTCCGCTTCACGTGGCAAGTTTATGCAGAGACGGGAGGTCGGCAGGGCACCGGGAGGCCCAAATCCCACCAGTGTCACCTTGGTCTGTGACTCCTTGAGTTACAGGTTTATCTGGGTTGTGACACACCTGCCCTGAATGCAGCAGTGGGTGTGACTGGGGGAAGCACCTGGGTCCCTGCGTGCGTAAGGCCCGCGTTGTATGGTAAGAGTGCGCTTGTCCACGGGGCTGCATCAGGCCCAGCCCGCTCGGGCGCAGCTGGCGAGTGACATCTACAGGCGGGGATCTGAAGGATGGGCCTCGGGGCCTTGGCGGAGACGCTGGGTGGGCAGAAGCAGGCATGGCCAGTGCCTGAGGGGCTGCGGCTGGGATGGTGGGGGCGGGCCAGCAGCTGTGGGCAGGGCCGGGCGTGGTTCCCTGAGCCCCCGTCGGGACATGGGGGCAGCATGCCCTGTGCTCCCAGGTGGCCTGGAGCCCCTGATCTAAGAGAGGAGCCTTGATGAGCTAGGTGGCTGCCCCTTAGGGGTGCACTCTGAAAAGTAGGGACAGAACAGCCCTGACAGATTTCTGGGTGATTTTAGTCCTGGGCTTATTCATTAAATGTCAGTGATTTGGCTTCTCTCAAAATTTGTTTTGGGATTAGGCTCAATATTGAACTTCCATTGAATGAAAACTAGGATTCTGAAATTAAATATGCTGAAGAAAGTTATTTAACCCTTGGGAGATGATCATGCCCCTGTAAAAAATGTTGCCAAACTTTAACATCCGTAAAAAAAAGCCAAGCGCCCCCCCTTTTTGTGTCTGTTTTCAACACTGTGGAACGTGAGCCTGTTCGGGACCAGAGCTTAGCGCAGACACCAGCCTTACGGAGTCCGCAGCACGTGGGTGGAGCGTGTCAGCCAGCACTTGGTGACAACTTGCTGCTTGTCCCCTGCTGGCCTCCGGGAACTGGAGCGAGTGCCTGACTCTTGTCCCAGAAGGAAGTCAGAGGACACCGCTTGCTCCCAGCAGCTGTGTGCTTCTGTTTGCGCCTGGACTGTGCTCTGGGCAGTCTGTGTTCTCCGGACACTGAGGGGCGGGAGGGCCCGGCGGCTGTGGGTGGACATCGCAGGTGTGTGGCACCCGTTGACAGGCGTGTCTCCTGCATACCCTGCTCCATCCTTTCCCTGGGTCCTGACTCTGGACCTGAGGTTGGGTGTCTGGCCGAGGGGGCTCCAGCCTGCTCTGGCACCCCTGGCTGTGGGGGCGCATGGTGGAGCTGCCGTGCGCGTGGGGTGATGTCTGTGATCCCCACCGAGGATGCGGTGAAGGCTAGGTGGTAGTGGCCCTGCACAGAGGGCACGTGCAGGCCGGGGCGTCCTTGCTGACCTAAGGGCAGGCCAAGTGCACAGTCGCCTTAGGTGTTTTCCTTCAGGTTGCTTCTGAAGGAAGGAGGAAGCGTTGGGGACCAGGGACAGGGCCTGTGGTGCCTTAGCACCAGGTGTCACGTGGTGAGCCTCGGCCAGTGACAGGGCTGGTTGAAGGCTGTGCCTGCCCTGTCCCTCCTCTTCTCCACGTCCACCTGTCTGCATCACCTCCTCCCTGTCTACACCACCTCCCTGGTCCCTGCTCTGCGGGGCTCCTGACCTGCCCTCTCTCTTCCTGGTGACCACTGGGCCTCTGGGGAGGGAGAGCTGGTGAGGAGAGTTGGCACATTTCTCAGGCGTGGCAGCTCAGGCTAGCTCCGCGTGCAGACCCGTGTCGGCTCTGTCCCTCTGAGTTCACACCAGCCCCGGGGTTTTCAGCTGCCTGCTGATGGCAGGGCCCAGGCTACTGGGGGGCCCTGGGCTCCAGCCATGGTGGGTGGGGGCACGAGGGACTCAGGAGCGGGGGCTCCCGATGGGAGGAGGGGGAACCGAGAAGGGGAATGGAGGGAGCAAAGACGAGGGCGGCAGCTCTTGGCCTTGAGAAGTTGGGTGAAGGCCGCGGAGGATCTTTCTTCCCCTCCCAGCCTGGCTGGAGCCCAGCAGCACAGCTCTGGGCCCCACGGGGGACGAGCTCTGGGTGCCTGGCCTTCCCGAGTGGAGGGAGAAGTGGGCCAGTGCTGTGCTGTGCTGGGAGGCGGGTGCGGCTGGGCAGTCCCGTCCACAGGCACACGGGTCCTGCGCCCCCGCCGCTGCGCCGGACCCCGGGGCCAAGGGAGCCCCCCCGTGGGCCTCCTGGAGCCCCTGCCGCCCAGCCCGGGGCCTGGGACCAAGGGAGCTGTTCTGGTGAATCAGCCTGGCCTGTGGCGGGGGGCCTCCAGGGATCCCTGGCCCTTGGCCTGACTCTCTCCTGCATGGGAGCCCCTGGCTGGATGGGAGTGTGGTCTCGGCCCTGAGCAGGGCGTGGCTCTGCTGTGACTCCAGTGGAAGGAAGGCTTCTCCCGTGTTCACTTGCCAAGGGCCCTACTTTTAGACTCCAGGTGTTCTGAACGTGAATTTTAAGAGTTTAAAAAACCCTCGGAGACTCAGCTTGTGTAGAAGGGATGCTTTGACTTTACTGCTTTGCCACTGTGACCTGAACGCTGGTCTCCCTCGTGGGCCCCGTGGCCGCCCAGGGTGACGGGCTCCCCAAGGGCCCCCTGCCCAGAAAGACCCCACACCATGCAGCTTTCCTGCTGCCGGGGGCCTTGTCACTGAACCACCTGCCGCACATGTTCTGCGGTTGGTCCTCTTGGCTGGAGAGCAGACAGCTCCCGTGGCTCCCGTGAGGCTGTGCTTCGTGCGAAATCACAGACGGGACCGTCAGCTTCCGCCTTGTTAGCTTTCAGTTTCATCTTCTCTCCCAACATTTATGACGAGGAGTAAAGTTCCCAAAAGGAATAGGATCGCGTGTCCTTAATGCTTGGGTACCCCCGCCTCAATGGCCTTGAACATGTTAGTCCGGTTTTGTCACACCCTGACCCCGCTCGTTCTCGTCTGCGTTTCCGAGGAAGTAGCAGACAATAGAAGGCTCCTCTCTGGACGCCGCAGCGGGAAGGTCATTGGCCAGAGTGCAGTTTTGGTTTTGTTTGCTCTTCTGGTGGAAGCTCATACAGTGAAACGGGCAGATTTAAGTGCACGTGGACTGAGTTTGACAACTGCTTGTGTTGCAGCCAAACCGTCGTCAGACTGTGGGGTGTGGCCGTCACTCCAGGAGGCAGCCGCACCCCGAGGGGCCAGGCTCTGGTTCCCCCTGGGCCCCAGGGGTCAGATCGCGGGTCCCCCAGGAGACTCCGTCCCCGGCAGGCGGTCTGTGCTGTCCCTGAATCCCTTCCTCTGGCAGCCAAGTTGTGAGGCCTCTGGTCACACTGGGCATGTGGCTCTTCTCTGTGGGCAGATGCCTGGGCTCTTGGCGCGCTTTGGATGCCATTGAGCGTTGCCATCGAAGTCCCTTTGCAGACATGCTCTCCTCTCTCAGGGGACTGCACCTGGGGGCAGCAGGGGAGCCATGGGGTGGCTCTGCTTATTTCTCCAGAAATGGCCAGAACTGCTCGTTTGGTCTTTGTCCCCGTTGTCATCCTGGGGATGTGCAGCGGTGCTGAGCACCTGTCCAGGGGCCTGCTGGCCGTGTGGGTGTTTCGTTTCTGCTGCGTGTTTGTTCCTGGGACTGGCGTTGCTGCTGCGTCACTGGTGTGTGCCCCCAGCACTTGCGGAGACCCCTCCCCTGAACTCTGTGCCCTCTTAGTGGTGACCACAGACTTTCCGTTAGATTTCTTTTTTTATTGGTTTTCAGAGCAAGGGGAAGGGAGGAGAAAGAGAGGGAGAAAAACATCCATGTGCGCACACCAACAATGGGGACGAGACTGCGAGCCCGGGCTGTGTCCCGACTGCGGATCACACTGGTGACCTTTCGGTTTGCGGGACGACGTCCAGCTGCTGAGTCCCACCGGCCAGGGCAGGGTGGCTTCTTAGGGATTATTGCTTCGTGCCCTAAGGGTCCCTGCCAGGTCTCCCCATGACTCCTTCATGGTTTCACCTTTCCTGTTCGGTTCTCTGTCACCTCAGATGAAGCTGGTGTATGATGTGAGGCCGTGGCTGAGACTTAGTTTTTCCACGTGGATGTCAGCTAGTCTGTCACCGTCTGTTAAGATTTTGTTTCCTGAGTGGATTCTTGGGCACCTTTGTGGAAAAATGGAAGTGGGGGCGTGCCTCTCCCCAGCTTCTGCTCTGTGCCGTGGGTCACACTTGTCCGCCTCTAGGACCGTCCAGGCGCCCTCTCCACGGTGGCCTCCCAGGGGGCTTGGAGCCTCAGCACGAGCCCTCGGACTCCCCTGTGCTTCGCGGTTGCTTTGCATTCTCTCAGGCCTGTCGCAGGTCCAGGGACGTCCTACATCAGCTGCTCACTCGCAGCCCTTGTCACACTGAACCCTCGGGCTGCACGGGCAGATGGACATGGTGACAGTGCTGGGTCTTCAGCTACTGGAGACCACACAGCACTGTTTGTTTAGGTCAAGGTCTCTCAGCAGGATTGTGTGGTTTTCATCCTGGAGGACTGTGTACCTTTTGTTAAATGTATTTCCATGTAATTTATGTTTTTTGAATGCTGTTGTAAATGGTATTTGAAAGCAGTTACTTCCCAGTTGTTTGCTGTTGTGATACAGAAATGCCAGTGAACTTCTGTGTGTTAACTTTGACTCCTGTGACCTCGCTAGACTGTCTCTTTTCAGAGTCGCGAGGACTGTGTGTCAACCCCCAACGTCCGCAGCGGCCGGCGTGCGGCTGCCTCCTGCCTGGGTGCCTCTGGCCTCTCTGCCCTGGGCCTGGAGCCGGCCTGCTGTTCTCGCGGGGAAGCATTTAGCAGCCACCACTAAGCAGGGTGGCGGCTGGAAGTCAGTTTTCCTGCTTCACATGTTTTTCTATTAAGATGAGGACATTTTCTTCCATCTCGTATGATGCTGTGAGTTTTTAACCATGAAAAAATGTTAAATGCTGAAAATGCATTTTCTGCATCTACTGAAATGATCCTGTAGTTTTTCTCCTTTAATCTGTAAATATAGTGAATTACATTGGTTTTTCCAGCAAGCCATCATTCCTGGGCTAAACCCTATGTGGTCACATCATAGTCTCTTACATACGTGTATTTCTGCATTTGGGGCGTGTGTGCTCATAAGAGATACTATGCTGGTCTGTAGTTTTCTTTCTTGGCCATGTCTTTGAAGGTCTCTGTTGAGGTTTGGATTCGGGTCATGCTGCCTTCATAGAACAACCCAGAAAGTGTTCTCTCTTCTCCTGTGAAAGAGCCGTGTAAGGTGGGGGTTTCCTCCTCAGGCGGTTAATGGAATTCCCCAGCGAAGCCCTCGTGTTCCGTGGGAAGGCTGTGCTACCAGTCCAGTTCCTCTAACATGAAGGTTTTGTGTTTCCTGTGCCGCTTTATTTCAAGGACTTTGCCTATGTCTCCCGAGCGGCCACTTGTGTTGCCGTTGCTCGTAGCCTCTCCTGTTGCTCGTGAACATCTGCATTGATGACCTTGGATTCTGATATTGGTCGTGAGAATCCTTTTTTCTTTACCCCCCTTGCCTAGGGGTTTATCAGTTTGACTGGTCTGTTTAAGAGCCAGGTTCCGGGCTGGGCTGGCTTGTTTTCTTTATTGTCCGCTGCCTGCACTTCTGCTGAGTTTCTGCCTCTGACTGTTCCATCGTGTGACCAGGATGGGCACTCACTTGCTCGGAAACCTGGCTCTGACCTGCCTGGGGCGCGTTCTCTCCTTTGTCACTTTCTCATGGACCTACGGCTGCACTCCTGCTCTTCAGACACCCCTGTGGCATCACCCCCCACCCAAGCTCTGTGCACTTATATTAATTGTCTCCTTCTGGGATTCTCTCCTCCTCCCATAGCTGGTCTTCCTCCCCCAAGACCCAGCTTGAGCTTGGCCCTTTCTTTGTAGACCTTTTCCCACCTGTGAGCCGAACGCTGCACGCGGTGACAGGAGCAGGTGGCTCTGTGGGGTCAGGGTGCCCCTTCGGTCACAGCAGAGCTGGCTCACCTCCCCAGAGCCCCAGGGACCAGAACCGGGAACATGTCCCTGAAACCCAGCTTTCGTCTATGGAAAGAGATGCTGCAGCAGTGTGGCAGACCTGTCTCTGAAGGAGTCGAGTGTGTCACTGAAGAAGGGGCAGAGGAGAGTGCGTCTAGAGCCCGGCCTTGTGCGTCTGTGGCCGGGCCTGTGTTCTGCCTCCAGGGGTGGACCTCCATCAGAAGACGCAGAATCTCTGTTTCTTTCTCTCTCCCAGGCCACCTCCGTCTCACACTCCAGTTCTGTCTCCAGCAGAAGTGAGCACCCTCCACGAGGGACGTGGGCTCGGGGACCTCAGCACCACTGACGGCTGCTGGTGGCCACCTCGTCGTGGGGACACGGGCGTGGCAGCAGCAGCTCTGGGCAGGCTGCACACCTGTCCCCAGAACTCCCACTGGGACTTCATCTTTGAGGCACAGTCAGCGGTGCGCCCGCCTCTGTGACTCGTCTCACGGGGCTTCAGAAGCCACCTGACTGGCCAGCCGCAGTGGACGGCTGGAGGGGCAGGTGACAGGTGGCTGCGCAGTCGTTGGTGGATAGCACTGGGGTCGCCAGGGTGTTCGCATGGTGGGCAGCAGCGGTTTTGTATTTGCTTCCGCCCTGGCTGAATGTCCTGGGATGTCTGCTGTGGGTGTGACTCACTCTGAAGAGAAGTCCTGCTAGAAAGTGGACGGAGGGAGGGATGCCTTGCTCATTGAAAGCGGCAGTGCCCCGGCCCCGGCCTGGGAAGGGTGGCCGGCCTGCCGTGCAAGGCTGGTCCCCATGACAGCTCACCACTCACACCTGGGCTCTGCTGCTGTTCGTTTTGGACCTGGGGCTTAATTTCCATCATCCGTGGACTTCCAAGGGCCTCCGTGCGCTGGCCCCCTCCCCAGCACCTGCTCTGGTCCTGGCGCGCCCTGGGTTCCGTCAGTTCCTCCGGACCAGGGGTGTGTTCGTGGATGAGCCCCCCGGTGTGCTCCAGTTTTACTCCTTCTCAGTCTCCTTTCCTACAATCCCACTTGGAAAAGGGAACAAGGAGAGCCAGTGTGAGGGCCGCAGCCCCTGAGCTGTGCTGAGAAAGTCGGAGGATGGAAGGGAGAGGCATGGGGGCTTAGGCTGGTTCCCGGGGAGGTGAGGGGCTGGGAGGGGCCCCCTCCGTCCTCCGCCCGCCCAGCAGCCGTCCCTCCCTCCGGGGCCCTGGCACGGCTGTTCTCTGGTGCCTGCCTGGAGTCGTCGTCACAGGGGAGAAGGCGGTGGTGCTGGGGGCACTTCCCGGGTTGGGCAGGTGTCCTGTGGCGTGTGCCACTGCCTTGGGCCCCGCCCGTGTCCTGCTCTGGGCCACATCTGGTGCGGCATTCCAGCCGGACACCCTTCTGCTGGGAAACCGGCTCCCGGTCTGGGCCTCGCCTATGGCTGCCGTGCAGGACCGGCCTGGCCAGTGGGCGGCATCGCCTTTTAGAGGCCGTTATTTCAACGTTAAACTTGCTTCGTTTCCTCGAATTTGATCTGGCGTGATGATAAATTATTTTGAATATATTATGTTCTGGGACACCCTTTAGCAGAAAGCATTTCTTCTGTTGTAAGTTCACCACGCCCCTTTGCCCCGTGATTAAGGTTTCCAGAGGAAGCATCTTTCAGAGGCGTCCTGGCATAATTTGGAGACCCTAGTGGGCTTTTCCTTCTTGTGTCATGAAAGAAGAGGGTGTTTCTAGCTGCCCTTCCCGGGACGGCCTCGCTCTTCTCACGCGCTTCTTCCCCATTCTCTTGCTGCGCCCAGCGTCGCCAAAGGGCTGAAGGCCAAGGTGGAGGGTGGACCTCACAGCCCCCTGCAGCGGCCTCCCTGCTGCCCAGCCACCCTGCCGCTGCCGCTGCCGCGGCCCCGCTCCCGCACTTGTCACTTGGCGGAGGCTGACCGTCACTTCCTTCTGCGGGGCTATTTCTAGCCTCGGTGTGTTTCTGACTGCACAGACAAGATTTCCCTTCACGTGAAAGGAAACGGTTTTCCGCAGGGATAAGTGGGTGGCGGGGCCAGGATTTCCTGCGGATCGCGCAGTGCGCAGCAGAGGCCCCAGCACAGAGGCCCAGGGAGCGCTGCGGGAGGTGGCCCGCGTTTGGCAGGGCTGAGGGACTGTTTGAGGGGAGTGAGGTTGCATCCCCTGGGCACAGTCCTGGTGGGCACTCTTCTTGGAACGCGGGTCTGCTGTGTCAGCGCCAGTGAACCGCGGGGGTTGGGTGCTGCCTCCAGGACTGGGGGTGCGGCTTGGAGTCCGCACCTGCCTGCAGCCCAGGCTGCAGCTCAGCAGCCATGCCGTCTCCTGAGTGACCCCTGTGCTGCCAGCGACACCTCCGCTCTGCGAGCCCCTCCCTCTCCTGCAGGACCTGGAGACCAAGGTGTCTCAGAAGGGGGGTCGGAATGGGGCTCCTGGTTCCCCAACCCTGAGCCCCCAGGGGAGAGCAGTGCCCACGAGGCAGTCCTGCTGGGGTGGGCTTTCCGGCACCTTTGCCCACAGGGACATCTTCTGACCCTGGGCGGGGCCCCCGTCTGCACTGCGGCCTCGGTCTCGTCCAACATCTTCCCCCGCGGGGTGCACTCTCACGGCCTGGCTGGCCGGCGGCCTCCTCAGGAAACTGCCCCTTCCCGGCCTCTCTGCAGGCTACAGTGACACGCCTGTCACCCGGCGGGATGCGTCGGAGGGTCTGCTGAGCTCCCTGCCCACAAAGGCGGCAGAGGCGGGGTCTGAATCTGCCCTGCGGGACCCTGGGCTGGAGGAGCCAGTGCCTTTTCTGGGGCCCTGCAGGCAGACTTGGGATGGACCCCGGCGCTGCTGCTCGCAGGGCTGAGTTCCTTCTCCGTGTTAGGTAGAGGGCGGCAGTTCCGCTGAGGGAGGGGCTCCTGGAGCCGTCGTGCCAATCCAGTGGTGGAGAAGCCGGGGTGCCCAGGCAGCGTGTGGGGTTCACTCCAGCGGGCACTCAGAGCATCGGCTAGTATGGGCCGGATGAGCCACCAAGACCAGTGAGGTCCTCCTGGCTGGCCAGGCTGCTGTTCAGGCAGCCACTGAGGGGTCAGGTGGGGGCGATTCCTGGAGCAGAGCATGGCAGGGGTGCAAGGAGGGGCCGTTCAGTGAGAGCCGAGCTTTCTGCCGAGGGTCATGGGCCGCACACCCGTTCTGCCCTCTCCACCCATTCGCATCCTGCCAGGACCTGCCCTGGCCCCAGGCAGCCGGGGACTGGCCAGTGTCCCCGGCACAAGCTACCTGCTGGGGTGCAGAGGGGCTGTAGGGAGGAGAGCAGGCGGGGTGGGGGGACCAGTTAGACAGTGAGTGGCAAGCACCATGGTGCTCAGAGACGTCAGAGGCACCCCCACAGGCAGGCGCCTCCCGTCTGAGCTCCGTCCTCACTCCGGCCCTGTGTTCTGGGTGCAAAGGCACCTGCGCAGTCTGCGGTCCCGTCACCCAGCTGCCTCCAGCCTGTGCTCGGGGCGTTCACGCCGCCCTGGGGGTCACAGCTCTTTAGTCTGTCACTCTGCCCTCCCCCCTCCACGCTGGCCTTTCTGACCCTGACGTGGTGGAGTTACGACCACTCACACGGCAGGGTGCCCCACGGTTGGGATCTTTGCTTGTCCCTTCCTGTTTAGTTTGGGTTGGACGTCATTTTAGCGAAACCCCTGGGTGGGCAGGGTGCGCCCTGCCCCCACCGCAGGAGGCCCGCTGCCAGCTCTTACCTGGGACGACGGTGCGCCTCTTTTCACCCGGGAGGGCGTGTGGAGACCTTTCCTGTGACTCTTCTGTCCGGGTCTTTTCCCACTTTCCTATCAGATTTTTTGTTGTTTTTCCTTGACTTTTAAAGAGTTCCTCAAATATCAGGTAGAGCAGCTATGTGATTTATGTTACAAACATTGTCAGGTAGTTTGACATTTGTCTTTTGATCTGGCTTCTGGTTTTGCCATGCAGAAGTTTTTTGTTTTTAATTGTAGTTGGAAGTATCGTTCTTTTTTCAAATGGTGTTTGGAGTTTGAGTCATAGTGTATTTTTCCGTACGACCTTTAGCATCAGCCTATCTCGCTTGGGCTGGGTGGGGCGGGTCACGCACTGGTGGGGGACAGTGTCATTTCTGGGCCACTTGGAGAGAGCTGAGTCACCCTCCTGAGAGCCAGAGCTCGTCCTTGACTCAGGGCTACTTTCTGTGTCTGCCAGGAGTTATACAATTCTCACATATTCCTCACTTGTATCCTTCTTTATGTTGCTATTGTAAGTGGGGCTTTTCTTTTTCTAAATTCTTTCATTTTTTCCCCGTTGTCTCACTGAGCCCCTGGGTTGTCCTGATGTCCTGTCCTGCCACGTGCGGACGCGGGTGGTCCCGCCTCTCGGCGTGCTGCCCCTGGCGGCTCCTCTTGCTGTCCCCGCCGTTCCCTGCTGCCTTTGAGACGCGCTCCCGCCGTGGTGGGAACAGGCCCGTTGCCTCCGTCCTGGCCGCGGTGGGTGTGGCCGCGTGTCTCTTGCCAGGGCCGTGCTTGCTCTGGGCCACGCGGATCTGTGGGCGGGTGAGGTTTCTAATAACAGATTCTGTGGTATTCGAAATTGTCATTATTAAACAAGAAATACTAAAAATAAAGGAAACATTTCACTCAAACAGCTAACTTACAGAACCATGCCAAACACTGAAGGAACATAGAAGGATAACTATAAACCCAAATTCTATTGAATTAAAAGCAAAAAACAGAAAAGCCCATAAAGACAATAAACTAAGAAAATGTAAAGAGTTATTTGTTTGAATACATAAGTGAAATAAATATCTGATAAGGCTAATTATTTGAGGGAAGGAGGGAGGGACGGACAGACAGATGGACAGACCATCTGGCAGCGCTCAGGAACAGGGTCTCCTAGTTTAACAGCCTGTTATAGACTGGACTCACTATTAGGGCAAATGGTAAATCAGACCCTTACCATACACCTCACACCAAAATAAAATCTGAATGGGGCAAGAATGTTTAAAACAATCTCTGTTTTACTTTATTTGACACACCCACACGTGTGTTAAGGACGTGTGTGAGTTGTCTCTGCTGTGTAACAAATTACCACAGACTTGGTGGTTGAAACAGACATTCGCTTCTTGTCTGCCCTTCCTGCAGATAGACATGGGGCGCAGCCTGGTTGAGCCCTCTACTCAGGGTTCCGCAGGCTGAGCCCTCACCCGGGATGGCCGGGGAAGGCGTCTGTCCACGCTCCTTGGGCTGTGGCAGAGGCCCTTCCCTGAGGGCTAGAACCCAAGCAGCTCGCTCCTCCGGGGCCGGCAGGAGCATGTTCTCTGTCCCCAGAGTCTGACCGTTGGTGAGCACCTGGCCTCTGGTAAGGGCAGCCCTGCCCAGGTGTGCCCTCTCCGTGCACCCGAGGTGAGCGAACTTGGGAAATGAGCAGCATCTGCCAGCCCTCTGCTCCTGCCACGCAGCGTTGCCTGATCTCTGCAGTGACCTCACTGTCTTCCAGGTCCCGCCCATGGCAGGGGCGTCCAGTGTGGGACACGGGACACCGGAGGAAGCGGAGTCCTCCTACTCTGGGAAGTCCCTGCCAATTCTTGCTCCATTCATGCTTGTCCTAAGCGGCTACAGCTTTTACTGAAGAACTTCTCGGGTTTTCTTACTTTTCTGTATTGCTTCCCTAATGTTCTTCCTTCTTTATGTAAATCCAAAGTTTTGACCTATATAACTTCCCTTCTCCCTGAAAAAAATTGTAAAACATTGCTTTTAGGGCACAGCCCAGTGCAGCCTCTACTTTGGGCTAAAATGAGAGTGTTTCTCGAAGATCTAGTTTGTGTGTTTATATTTTATTCCTATTTTAGTGGCTTTAAAAATAACTCTGTGTTAACCAAACATGGGCTGGAGCACTGAGGAGGCTGGCATCCATGTGGCCTCTAGGCCTGGCCCAGAGCCACTCCTAGCAGAGCCGCCACGTTGTCATGTCAACACGGAGCTGTGCACTTGAAACGTGGCCAGTGTGACCGAGCACAGCCGGCCCAGCCCTCAGTGACAGGGTGCTGTGGCAGGCAGGTCTGATTTTACAGAAAGTGGGGTATGTGCATGTGTGTGCATGCGCAAGTGAGTACGTGTGTGTGCACATGGGCTTGTTTGTTCCATATTGTTTAAGGGTCTGTCTTCTAGAAGTTTGGAGCAATAACTGACAAGGCCTTTTGGCGCTTCCAGTAGTTTCTGCTGTGGTCTGTGCGCTTCCTCCTGACAGTGTCTTGGGGGACAGCTCGGCATGTTCCACACTGTTCTGTCGGCCCCGGAGGGCGTGTGCCGTGACTTGCCTCACGGAGGACATGGGGCTTTGTTGTTGAACACCTTGTATGTGGCAGGATGAGACTGAGGCAGACAGCAGGGTGTCAGACTAAATTCCATTGTGACTTCAAGAAATCAGTTTTCCCTGCATCTCCAGGAGACCATGAGGGAGGTTAATGGAGGGTTGTGCACCAGCAGGGGTGAAAGGAAGCACACTGACCGCGGCAGTGAGGTGGCCCTGCAGACCCTGTCCTCAACTCTGATTCTTCCGCCAGTTCCATCCCTTCGGCGCGTGTGCAGTCACGGTGTGAGCAGTGACGCTGGGCCGAGGAGCCCACCGATTCTGTGCCTCCGTCGGGTGGAGCCTGCTTATCACGGGGCTGGAAACTTGTACTGCTCGCGTGTTAACAAACTTAAGAGTGCATTGCAGTCACATCCGTGGAACAAGTTCACCCACAGCTGAGCCGCAGCTGGGCGCCACCCCTGCCATCTGCTGTCCTGGTCCGGGGCCAAGGCGGCGGAATTGGCAAGAGGGGCACCCCGGGCAGTGGTCTCAGTGTGTCCGTCCACAGGGTTGGGCAGCCACCTCCGCAGCCAAGTCTAGCAGCCTCGCCGCCGTCCCTGTGGATTCGCCGGGTCCCCACACCCCACAGAGCGGAGCCACGCATGGCTGGCCCTCTGCGTCCAGCTTCTCTCACGCGCATCATGTCCTTGCGGTGCCTCCATGTCCTAGCACGTCCATGCTACTTCCCTTCCTTGGCCAAGTGACATTCTGTCCTGTCTCAGGCCATGCCGGCTACTGTGACCAATGCTGTGGATGTGCCTCTGTGCGGACCCAGACTTTCCCTTCTGCTGGGCCACAGGGTGGCTCCGTGCCCAGCCTTCTGAGGCCCTGCCAGACGTTCCCACGGCAGGGTCTGGGGTTGCGGCCTCCGTGTCCCGGGGAGTGGGCTGCCTTTCCCGTGGCTGGGTCTGCAGCGCCCGGTGGCCTTGTGCTTGTCGGTCATTCTCTTCAAACCCTCTGCCCGGTTCCAGCCGGTTGTGCTCTGTCTGCGGCACTGTCTTCCCTGCTTGCCTGGAAGGGTCACAGTGGAGGCGGCAGTGCCGTCCTGTGCAGAGCGGGTCCCCCGTGCGGAGTGGGCGCCCCGCCCCGACAGGGAGACCGGCAGGAGGTCTCCGTCATAGCAACTCCTGCTCAGGCTGTTTGGGGCTGTGTCAATGGTCTGACTGGCTTCTCTTTTTTCTTCTTAACTTGCAGCCGGAAAACCTGCAGAAGAACTGGCTTCGGGAGCTCTATCAGGTGAGCAGCGCGGCTCCTGCGGAGGGGATGCTGCTGAAGTGTGTGTTTGCGGCCGTCACCGGGCGTCCCACTCCTGCCTCACGCGGCTGAGTCCCTTTCCCATCTCCTCCCTGTGGCCAGGGTTCAGGGGACTGGGAGAGGTCTCCTCATTATTGGAGGAGAAGCTGCCGGAAGCTTGCGGGGACACTCGGGTGCTTTTTGGGGATGTGCTGGGTTACAGCCTGATGAGACCACGCAGAGGGCTGCCGTGGGGTCGGCAGAAAGTGTGGGTGGTTGGGAAGGTGTGGACAGAGGCCCTGTCTTCGGGGAGCTGTGCTCTGTGACGGGGGCTCCGATCCCGGGGACACAGATGCCTGGCACCCCCAAGGACGGCTCAGGTACTTCCGTGACAGTGAGGATGAGCAAGGCAGTCACGTGGTCCTTGGTGCAGCATGTGTACAGGTGTGTGTGCCGGGTCCTAGGTGGGGCGTTTGAGAGGCCCCTCTGGGTGGGAAGGGCGTCCAGCTTGGCCGAGGCTGCAGGAGGACTGGGCCTGGCAGGACGTGACTGTGGCCACAGCCCAGAGGGCTGTCCCGTGCCAGGCGCGGGGCGTGGGCGGCCGAGCACAGCTGTGAGGACGGCCCAGCACCGCCCCACTGCTGCAATAAACGCGGGGCGTCGCGGAACCACCAGTGTTGAGACATCCACGTCCCCAAAGGTGCTCAGGGCCCAGCCGCAGGGCAGTGAGGGTCCTGCTCCCGTCTGGAGATGACAGTGGGGACCTGGAGGAAGAGGCCCAGGGCAGGCCTTGTTGTCCCTGCGAGGTGTGTCCCCCTAAAGTGTGTGGAGGTGACGTTCCTCCCTCACCCAGTGACGTGTATTGTCTGCCAGGCATTGTGTTGGTTGTTGGGACAGAAGGCAGGTCCCTGGGGAACAGCTGAGGCCCAGGAGCAGGGGCATCAGGAAAGAATGTCCTTGGGATGGGGCAGATGAGAGGCCACCCAAGGCAGGGTCTCGGGAAGTGAGAGGGGGCTGGTTTCCCATCGCCTGGGCCCTTTTTCCACCTATTCTGCTCTTCCGAGGTAACGCCTGGTGTCAGGGACCCCTGGCCCAAGCCGGGCAGGCAGGCTGCTGCTTGTCATAGCCGCCTCGGGAAGCTGTGCTGGGGGGCAGCCCCTCTGGGCAAGGGCTCCCCGCATGACTGCACAGTCCCCACGTCCCCCCACTGCCTGGCCACAGGGTGAGAGTCCTCGGTGTGGCCCAAGCCCTCCCATCCAGCTCCCAGCTCCCTGGGCCTGTTAATTTGGGTCAAAACATCTGTCATGTTAAGCTACAGGTTTTGTGGGGTTTTTTTCTGTCTGTTTGATTTTCAAAGGCGGGCCTTGGAAAGTTCGTGTGCGGCAGAGGCTGAGATTGTTAGGGCGCGTCCAGTCAGGGCGAGCAGGCAGCTGGTCTGGCTCCTGGCTGGGAGGGGCTCTGGCAGTGACGACCCCCAGGGGACATGCGGGAAGCCTGTTTGGGGGGGTGGCTGTCCTCTGGGAGGGGCCGTGGGAGGCGACGTGCCCCGTGGTGCCATCCCGATCACTGCCCGTTCCTTTCTCTCTCCCACTGGAGGGGCATGCTCCCCTCTGCCGTGGCCTGCATGTGTGTGTGTCCTCCCCCCGCCCCAACTCCTGTTGAAGCCTGACCCCACCGGGAGGGTGTGCAACCGGGCCTTTGGGAGGTCACTGGGATGAGCTGAGGTCATGAGGTGGGGCTCCAGGATGGGATTCGCGGCTTTGTAAGCAGGGGAAGAGACCACAGCTTGGGACCCGCCTGGGGCCAGCGTGAATGGCCAGAGAGCCCCTGCCCTGGGGGCGTCCGTGGCCCTGCAGAGAGACATTCGGAAACTCCTCAGGGTGGCCCCGGGGCAGCCTGGGAAGGAAGGGAACCCCCTGGTGGCTGAAGCTGCAGGCTCATGGGTTGTCAGGAAAGCCAGGAGGCAGATGGACGGAGGCCTGCAGCCTGGGCAGGGGCAGCCCTCCTGCCTCATCAGGTCTCCAGCTGCCCGCTAGGTGTGACTTCCTGTCTCTGAAATGGGGGTAAGGGGGGGCTGGCACTGGAGCTCTCAGTCAGCACCTGTCTTGCTCAGAGCGTGTCCTGAGCACCTGGGAGCACGTCTGACGCCTCTTAGCAGTTCCTTGCTGAATAGCACTCAGGAAATTGCACAAAGCAGGAGAGTATAAACAAATGTCCCCACTCCTGTCCCGCTCTGGCTGGATGTCCACACCCTCTGTCTAACCGTCCATGTGGCTGCCGTTTGGCAACCTTCCTCCGCCAGTCGGAGATAAATGTGCTTCCACAGCCTGCTCTTTTGGAGGGTAAACTAGGAAGTCTTTCTATGTAAGTTAATATACGCTGTCCATTTTAATGGCTTTAGAGTATTTTATCATGTGAATAGGTCATCATTGAAATTAAATTAAAGTTGTTTTTCTTTTGATGAACCTTGGGTTGTACAAGTTTGTAGTAATGCTATAGATAAATTTTAAAATTGATAGAATTTTGGCTTGCATACAAATACAAGATGAGCAAGTATTAAAGACTTTATTGTGATAATAAATATTTATTATTTATCAATGGAAGGACCCATAGGATGTTTTGAGTGGCTCAAATAGATTCTCCCATCAGCGGTGCTGAAATGAATTTGCAGAACAGATGCGGAGCTGGCCTGTCACGACTGCCCTCCCTGGACACTCTGCCTGCCCGGGGACCTGGGACGTTTGCGTCACCATCGGCCTTCAGAACTCACAGAGCTGTAAAACAACTCAGATAAGTCAAGGTAGAGACACCCCAGTAGGTGAGCTAAACAGGACCCTGACATTTTTTTTTTTGCCTATTTAAAAGTCACAATTTTTTGTGACAATTTAAAAAGTATCGTGATGAGCAAATCTGCCTCCGCTAGCATAGAAGAATGGGTAACCCACCCTCCTGCCTTAAAGGAATTAAAACCAGAAATCTCTGAAACAGTGCTTTTCAAGCACCAGCCATCAGGCAGGACGTGGCAGCTGCGGCTGCGGGAGGAGGGGGCGGGGCAGCCATGGCCGCCGGGAGAGTGTTCCCCTGCGAGCGCCCAGCCAGGCGACGGGGGAGGTTGTATTGCTCCTGTCCGGCACTCCCTGTCCAGGCCGGCAGAGGGGCAGGTGAGCGGGGCGCCGGGCGGAAGCGGCCGGCCCGGCGCGGCTCTGGTCTCGGGGAACCATGCCTGCTCCACAGCGCGTGCGCTCTGCCTGTCGCCACGGATCCCTGCTCTCACCGTTCCCTCTGATCGCTTTGGGTGCCATCTGCACCGGTTTCTGAGGCCAGAAGGAGCACGGCCAGTTTCAGAGCTGTGGCACGGGTGGCACTGAAGGAATAATGAGGGACACCGGGAACGGCCTCATGTTGACAGATTCGAAAGGGCTGGTTAGTGGGCAACAGCGCGCAGAGAAGAAACAAATGGCCTCTTGGCCCTCTCTCTGCTGAACTCAGACCTTGCCTAACTTTGCTCAGAAGGCTTCCCAGGGCCAGAGCAGGACCCGCAGCTCCACAGAAGCACTTCCAGACGCCTGAGGCCGTGGGACACCTCCTCACCGCCTGTGCCCCTCCGCCTCCACATCACAGGCAGAGATGAAGATGCTCCAGGCAACCAGTGCCAATGCTCATGAGACTCTAACAAGTCAACATATGAGTGTATGCAGAGCATATGTCAGTAAGTAAGCGATAGACACACAGGCACAGGAACGGCGTACCTGTGTCAAGAGGCCATTGCCAGCCCCCAGGTGGGAAGGGAGGGGGAGGACAGACGGGAGGGAAGAGGCACAGCTGTCTCAGCCGAGAGAGGACTTGCAAGGGCAGAGGACTGGCTGCTCATTAGAAAGGCCTGGAGCGTCCACCCAGACCTTCCTAAGAGAGTATCAGTGAATTAACTTCGTTTGCAACATAAGCGGTCACTTTGAAAACATCACTTTATATTAGCTATGAACAATCGAAACCTAAGAACTGAAGTCTCTGAAAGCACTGACATAGCTGGATAGAAATCTAACAGATACGGCACTACTTGTGTACGGGAAACTGCAGAACGCTGATGAAAGAAATAGAGAAGGTAGGACGAAATCTACAGCAACCCCACCGTCAGGGTCGGGAGGCTCGCCGCGTTAGCTCGTTGGCACCACGGACCGACCTGCGATCTGATGCCCTTCCAGCTGGAACCTCGGCCGGGCGTCTGGGGACGAGACGCCGGGTGCCTCCAGCAGCAGCAGAGTGGGAGTGAACCAGACAGCCCTGAGAAGCCGGTGAACCTGAAGGCCTCACACGTTCTGATTTCAAGACTTACTGAAAATAGACTGCATTCAAGACACTGTCCTTTTGGCAGAAGGACAGAGTATGGATCATGGAGCAGGAATTGGACCTGCACAGACAGCCAGGTGATGGACAGAGGCCATTCATCAGAAAAAGAACGGTCTTTTTGATGATTGGGGCCGGAACAATTGGACATCTACATGCAAAAAAAGGTGTTTTCTATCCTTTGCATCATCTGCAAACATTAAAATAGGTTGTAGACCTAGATGTTAAAATTATAAAAGTTCTAGGAGGAAATTTAAAACAAAAATCTTTATGACCTTACATTAGGCAAAGATTCCTTAGATGCAGCACCAAAAGCACCATTCATAGAAGCAAAATGTAGATGATAAATTAGAACCTAAATTAGGAACTTCTCCTCTTCGTAAGACAGTATTAAAGAACGGAAAGACGTGTCACGGGCGGGGGCAGAGATGTGCACATCACAGGCGCTGAAGAGCGGCGAGGCGTAGAGGACTCTCAGAAGCCAAACTGAGAACGAGTAGGAGGCCTGAGCAGACGTTTTACCAAAGGAGACGCGCAGTGGGAAACGAGCGCGTGGAAGACACTCAAGGACCCCTGGTCGTCAGGGAGTGCGGGGCACCGCAGGGAGACTGAGCACACATCCGTCAGTGAGGGCGACCAACACGAACCAAACCAAAGGGGAAAACCCTGGGGAGCCCCAGCCTGCCCGTGGGAACGCAGAGTGGCGCCTCACTCGTGACGGTGCACTGCCCACCCCACCCGACCCCGCGGGTTCCCCCACAGGGACCTGGGACAGGTGTTTGCAGCTGCCCTGTTCGTGGGCCCCTGTGCAAGAGGCCAGACGCAGGCCTGCCTGCCATCCGAGTCCGCGTGTGCAGCCCGTGGGGCGGCCCGGCGGTGGGGACGGGAGGGCCGGTGCCACAGGAGCTCGGGCAGGCCGTGAGCAGCAGGGCGCCAGGCGTTGGCGCGCGATGTCACTGCTCCTGAGGCCCCCGTCTTGCGTGCGCACCGCTCTTCTGCATCCTCACCTGGGCGGTGGCACGCGAGCCACTGCAAGCCAGTCCCTGCTCCTTTCCAGTGCCCACCCTGCCGCGTCCCACGGCCCCAGCTGCCAGCCCCACCTGGCTGCCTTCTGGGCCCTTGATGTGGACGGCTCCACCCTCTGCCCCCAGCACAGCCAGCCTCCTCCAGCCTGTCCTGATCCCCCGGACTCTCTGCCTGCCCCATCGGCCACCCGCCTATCAGCACCTCTCTCCTCCCCCTGGCGGGCTGCAGGGGCCTCCTCCAGCCTCTTGCCACCTTCCTGCCTTCCTACACCCAGCACCACCAGGGCTGGGTGCCCGGGGCCTCTAGGGAGCTGTTGAAGCTTATTGCCCACACCCGAAGGTCTGGACTTGGAGTGACTTGGGGAAACAGCTTACGATGTAACGTTCATTGTGACATTGCAGACAGTTAAGTTCCTGCGCGTGGGAACACTTGGCTGCAGGGTTCAGGTGACCCGTGTGTGTGTGTTTTCTGTCCTGACCCTTCCGTCGTGGTTCTTGCTGTGGTGCAGGGAGGACCGCGCCCAGCACCGCCGTCTGCAGAGGAGTGGATGAGGTTCGAAGAGGTTGTGGGAGGCGCCCCTGGCCACACAGCTACGTAGTCGCTGTCACAAGACTGAGCCCATAATTCCAAAGGCCATACTAGAAACCAAGCAAGGGACTTGGAGCTGGGGACAGGGCCTGCTGGGGGTATCTGCTGAGAGCTTCTGAGCAGACTGGACTGTGTCCATCAGGGGAGGGGCATGGGAGTCGGGTCAGCAGTGCCAGCGGGGCCATGTGCTCCTTCTCTCTCCTTCCTCCCTTCCTCATTCCTTCCATCTCTTTCCTGAAAAGGCTGCTAATGAGGTTTGTATGAGAAAGTTTGATTTTGTCCCTCTTCCGTCAGGTATTGTTAAAGCACCTTTGGGCATGTTCTCGTCTGAGGACGTGCATGAGAGGCAGGGTCTGCAGGGTCCCTTCTAGGAATACGCACCAGGCCTGATACCTTCCTCTAGGAGGAATCTCTGACTGTTAGCTGCCCATCACCCATAAAACTCTGCAGTGCCAGTGGTTTCTTTGTGAATCATTCAAAAATCAAAAATCGGGATTATAAAAACTGTTGGATTTTCTTATGAACTTACCAGGGAAGAATTTCCAGGGAGAAGCATATGGCACCTCTAACATAAAGCTTAGATCAACAGTTAAGTCAAGGGGTGGGTGCGCCCGGGTGTCTCTCTGTGAGTGGGCCTGTGGCAGGTAAAAGTCTGAGATGGCCCGAGACCCCGTACTCCTGGTGTACACGCCATATTAAAAAAAGAAAAAAGGTGCATCAGTTCGCGTCAAGCTTTGACGTCCCAGAGCCAAAGGCCTGGTGCAGTGTCCCCGTCTCTGCCTCTGTGGCAACGTAGCCTCTGCCCAGCTGTCCAGACCAGGGGACAGCAGCCACCCTGCTGTCGGCTTGCTGCTTGGCTTTGGCGGTCAGTCCTTCTGCCCAGCCAGCGGGCACCAAGGAAACCCAGCCCCACTTCAGAGGTAATGCCGGGCCTTACATCGAACACAAGGGCTGGGAGACGCCCTCACAGATGGGCGGCCACGCAACCCCCTGGCAGGTCACAGCGATGTGCAGCGTCCCCTGTAAATGTGGCAGGAGGCGTTCCCGCTGCCCACACTGCTGGCTGCCGCCCCGATCAGTGGCCACGTGCAGGCGTGGCCTCCAGGAAGGCGTCCCATCAGGGCCCCCTGGAGCTGCAGTCACAGGGTGCAGCCCTGGGGGCAGTGTGGGTGTCCTGGGTGAGCCCCCAGCCGCCCCAGCAAAGGGGGCCGATGGTCTTCAGGGC
This sequence comes from Furipterus horrens, assembly GCF_987537825.1. Taxonomy (NCBI): domain Eukaryota; kingdom Metazoa; phylum Chordata; class Mammalia; order Chiroptera; family Furipteridae; genus Furipterus; species Furipterus horrens. The sequence continues at coordinate 202,693,654 of NW_028327175.1, forward strand.
AGGGTGTTTCCAGAGCACCTGGGTGGGCAGCCGTCATCTTCTCTCGAGAAATTCTCGTCCCTCTTCTGCTCCTTATCTTGGGTCTCAGGCTCCCGCTGGGCTGCGTAGAGGATGTGAATCCTTTTTTGGTCACTCAGACACTCCTCTTGGGAGGAAGCCTAACAAGGCCTGGCTGCTTCTATTTTTAACGCTGACTCCTGGCCAGCAAGGGGCCGGTGGGCCGGCCGCTGTGCTTCCTGGGAGCCCAGAGCTGCCCCTCGCTCGGCCACCTGCGCAGCGCCAGGAAGGGGGGAGCTGCTTTTGATTTGGCTGGTTGCTGTGGGTTTTTTTTTTAATTCCCTATGCTCTTTCCTGCCAAAACTTGTAATTCACTCTTTTCCAAAATATTTTTCTTTAGCTTTCCTATGAAAGAACACACGTATTTTTTATCAGTTGCCTATTTTTCCCCCTAAGGTTAGAAGCAGCTCCTTTTTTTTTTGTAGACTTTTGGTCAACCAAATGTGCAGCTTTGGGCAGTGACTTGCCTGTGGTCCCAGGTGAAGTCACGCTAGCATCACTGTCAGGTAGGGCGTCAGCTGCTGAGCCAGAGCTGGGGTGGGCGAGGCGACCTGCCTGGGGCCCGTGTTGAGTTCTTGCTTTACCGAGATGCGTTTCCCAGCTGAGACGGGACCTCTGTCCCACACTGTCCTCAAGATGTCTGTGCTGGCGGCCCTGTGGCACAAGGATCTTTGTGCAGGACCCTCCAGGTTCCAGAGCCCCTTCCTAGATCAGGAAGGCCAGCAGCTCTGTCCCACCTGAGCCACAGCCCATCTGCCAGGATGCACACTGGTGTGGACTCAAACCACCGGTCAGGGGCTTCGCCATATGCAGGGACCATCCAAGGCAGGCTCGTCGGGCAGCAGACACTCGGAGAGCCCTGGACACAAGGCACAGGGTCCCTGCCGGGAAGTGACAGAGCAGGAATCCAGGCGGTGGGCTTTCTGGAACGCCTGCCTGCAGAGTGCCCTGGGCCAGCACACGGGAGCTGGCAGGTGTCAGGAACTGGGAGCCAGGGGTTCAGTGCAGCAGTATTGAAGACCTAATTCTGTAACCTACAACCGAATCCACCACTTTAAACCTGGCACGCAGCACTTCTGGGTGACTTTACTGTTGGGGTCCTGGTTGTTTATGTCTGTGTCTCAGCAGGGAGCCCTGAGGGTGTGTCGTTGAGCATCGCCCCCAACTTCTGATCTGCGGCGCCATGTCGGGAGCCGGGCTCGGGTCTGGGGTGGGGGGGGCATTTGCACAGTGGGATCAGGTTCTGCCCCATGTGCTGGCCATAACTCTTACCAGCACACCGCACCTGTGGAGCAGGGCCATCTCGCTGACCACGGGGACTCTTCCCCAGGGCCACACAAGTCCTGCTGGACCTGGGGTGCGGTTGGTAGGAGTGTCCTGTGGAGGGCTGTTCCAGGACCACCTGCCCCAGGACCCCAGCCCCGGCTCCCACCCGCCTCACTTCCCGAGCCGGTGTGGTTTATGGTGCCATCAGCGAATGCCCCACAGCTTCACTCCCTTGCAGAGAAAGTATTTTTCATGATTAGCAAAGATTTCCCCCTAAAATTACCATCTTCTGTTGAGCAGTTTTGAGAATTTCTCATCTCGTGCACTAGTTAAATCTTTTTGAAAATGAAGTCTCAGCTGTGTGTCCCAGTCACCTTGGAGAACTGTTACAGATGTGCACGCGCCAGGGACTCATCCTCTGATTGGGGCACCTGCCCTCCGAGAGCTGGAGGCAGAGGGGCGCCTTCAGAAGAGACCTCAGGAGCTCTTTCCTGCTTGCCTCCCATTCAGGAGCCAGAGAAACACAAGAGGAATAGAAAGTTGCACGTCACTGTGGGCGCGCTCACAGGGACATGCCCATCAGTGCCCCGGCCAGCTCCGATGTGCCTGACGCGCTGCCCTGTGTGGCTAGAGGGTGAGGGGTCCTTCAGGGCTTTGGTTAAACAATGAGCCTGTGCAGCAACTTTTTATTATGAATTTCAGACCCGCAGGGCAAGGAGAGTGCAGTGAACCGCACAGCCATCACCCCACTCAACAGTTTCCAGCTCTCTGCTGGTTGTTCAGTTTTGCCCACGCCCACCTCCCTCCCCTAGCCCACCGCGAGGCGGCCGCTGGTCGGCATCCTCTGCCGGCGAGGACTCTGCCCCGTCCCTGCGCAGGAACCTGACAGCAGCCGTGCAGGGCCACTGCTGCGCCTGGGGTGGACAGTCCCATCATGCCATCCCACAGCCAGCCCGTCCGGGTCTCTCCAGGTGCCTCCCAGGTGTCTGCGGCTTGTATGCAGAAGTGGACCCGTGCGGGGTAAACATTGGCCTTCTCGCAGGCTCACGGAGGTGTGGCTGACGCACGACAGGCTTCACGTGTGTCAGACGTGCAGCTGGGGGAGCCTGGGGTACGTCTGCACCCGGGAAGCCATCGCGATCCAGACCATGAGCGACGTGTCCGTCGCCTCGTGTGCTTCCTGGCGCCTGTCCGTCACTCCCTGTCCATGCATTGCGTTGTCCAGAGTCCCGTGGCCGAGGAGTCAGACGGTGCGCTCTGCTGTGGTCGCCTTCCCTTGCCTTGGTTTTGCTTCCATGTGGTCAGGGAGAGTCCTCGTGGTCCCACCTCAGCGTTGAGGGCCCGGCGTCAGGCCTTTCTTAGAGAGAAGGCCTCGGAAGAACGATGCTCCGTAGTGTGTCCAGGCTTTAGATCAGAGGGGCTGACCGTGAATCGGCTGACCGCATGGGCACACGTGTACATGCTTTGTGCCTGTATGTGCGTGCGTTTCTGTTTTCAGCCACATGCAGGTGTGCGGTGGTGCTGTCTTCCCAATGAGCTGTTGCGCTCATCATGAAATGTCCTTCATCCCGGAGTCCCTCGTCTTTCACTAACATGCTCGCCCCAGCCTTCCTCGGCCTGACGTGTGCACGCTGCGTCTTTTCTGGCCACTACTTTCCGTCCACCTGTGTCTTTCTGCTGCAAGTCCGTCTCGGTGGCCGCGTGTGCGTCAGGCCTGTGTTTCACTGGGATGTCTAGGCAGCTCGCTGTGGTCCCGCAGGACTTCCTCTGCTGGTGGCAGTGCTCAGTCTGTGGTGTCCAGCGATGCAGCTGCCGGCTCCCTGTGGCCTTGACCGCTTGAAGTGTGAGCCGTGCGGGATTTTAAACATATTCCATTGTCGTTGACTTAGGCAGCCCCGAGGCTGCCTCCTGTAGAGTGCAGTCTGGGCGCGGGCGTGGCGTCGGGCTCTGCTGGTTCGCGGCCGCTCTGCACCTGCACCCTTGGGTTTCCTGCCTTTGCTTCCCCAGTCCTGCTTCCTTTGCATTATTTCATTTTTGTGCCTCCATTTTAAGTTTTCTAATTGGCTTTTTGCCTTTCAAAAATAGTTTTAAATGGTCACTCTAGGTTTATAACATATGGGTCTAAATGTTTTACCGTCTGCTTCGAGATGGCATTACACCACGTCATGTGCTGTGTGGAAATCTTGAACTCAAATAGGTTTCTATATGGCACATATATGATATCTGTGTCCATTGAAAATCCCCATAGGTGGTGTTAGGAGTCAGCAAACTGCTCTCACCCCAAGCCACATCCTGCCGCTGCCTGGTTGGAGATGAGTTTTATGGGTGCACAGCCGCACCCACCCTGTAGCACCCTCTGGCTGTCCGCGTCCACGCCGGTGGGTAGAGTGGAGCAGTTGCCACAGAGATGCTGTGGCCGCAGATCCTAAAGTACTGATCTGGCTGTTCGTGGAAAGTGTATGCCCTGCCCTGTCCTCGTAGGCTTCTCACAGAGGGCTGGCAGGGGTCGGGCATAGCACTTCCTAGATGTTTGTGTGTTGACAGCTGTTTTTCTGTGGGTTTGGTGTTTGAAGGATGCTTGGCAGAATGGATAATCCTTGGCTTACACTTTATTTCACTGGGATTTTCAAGAAAGGCTCTTCCCTTGCTGCCTTGATTCCTATGGTTGTTTTGACAAGTCTGGTGCCAGTCTATATATTTAAAAAACTTAACTGAGCTTTGTCCCCGAAGATCCTGAGGAGTGTGTCCTTATTTTGAAATCTCGTGGTCTGGCTGGGATGCGGCCTGGAGTTGGTCACGCCCTGGGTTACTTCTCTCCAGCGCCCAGGGAGCCCCCTCACTGTGTGCGTGAGGATTTTCCTAGTGGGAGAGTTTTCTTGGGTTATGATTTTAAATGCTGGTTCCGGCCCCTCCGTGTTTCTCTTCAGGGACCAAGGAGGCCAGGGTTCCTGCCCACCTTCTGATTTCATGTCACCTCCACTTTTTCTATTGTCCTTGTTGCTTCCTTGGCCTGTTTTTCTGGCTTCAGTTATGACTTCCCCTCTCAGGAGGCGCCCCCGGGAGCACGTTGTGATTTGTGCTTTCCTCTGGTGACTTTGTCTGTTCCTGTCATTTCTCCCCTTGGGTCAGCCAGCGCTCTCTCTCTCTCTCGCCCCCTCCCTCCCCCAATTTCTATTTTAGTTTTGCTTCTCACATTCTCAAAGGCTCGTTTGAGCCCATGTAATCGTTTGCAGCTCCGTGATTCTTTCTCTTGGTGGGGCCTTTTTCTCGGTTTATGTGTGGACATTTTTTCTTTCTGCAGCAGCTTTGTAGGGATTTGTTGAACTTTCCTTCATTTGCCCTAACGGTATTGAGGGTTTTACGGGATTCCTGGTTTAACAGCACCCTCTTCTGTCTGTCCAGCCAAGTCCAAGTATGCGCGGGGCTCGCGCACATGTCTGACTGTCTTGGCGGGTCCCTCTCCCCCTTTCCATCTTTTCTGTCCCCATTTGCCTGCTGCTGCCTCTCCCTCCTCCTTGTCTCCGCATCACCAGAGCAATGGCTCACACCAGGCCCATGCCTTGCAGCCTCTTCCTGGGGACGCGCTGGTGGGCCCAGGGCTTTCCCGTGTTTTCAGACCCCAGGCTTTCTGACCACCCCTGAGTCTCAGGGCCTCCCCACACCTCCCAGGTGCCAGTGTTACAAGCCTGTAATGCCACACGGCGTGTTCCAACACCGTGGAACCATCTGTGGGGCCTCTCAACTCTCCTGTTGGTGGCCGGGGTTCTGCTCTTTCGGTCTAGCAGGGGTGACCAGTGAAGGTCCGCTCACAGAGCCCTCTCTGGCTGCTCCCCACTTTTCAGGGTTTCCTTCTTTCTCTCTCTCTGGGATTATTTGCTGTCTGCCCGGCCACAGCGCCCGGCAGCCGCAGGCTCTGGGGAGAGCGGGACTTCCCTGCTCGGTGGGGCATGTGCGTGTGGCCCCTCTGCGTGTAGCTGGGTGTGCTGCTGCCTCCCCTACCTGTGCCGCCTGCTGTCCCTGAGGCGGGTGCTTGCTGTGAGACCCTGGGGGCCTGACCCCAGTGTCCGCACAGGACAAGGGGTGGCGGCCCAGCGGCACCCACACTCTCCTGAGGCTCAGCAGCTGGGCCAGCCTCCCCGAGCACCCCAGGGCTCCAGCCATGGGCCCAGCCTGGTCATGTCCGCGGCACCTCCCGCGGTTCTGTCTCCTGGTTCCCTGGGGGCTTCCTCCTCCTAACCATCCTTGGAGCCCTTCCTCAGGCCGTACTCCAAGGTTTCTGCCTCCTCTGCCCTTGTCTGGCTGGTCCATAGGGCTCTGGGTGTGAGCAAGGCCATCTCAGCGTGGGCAGGCCCTGGGTCCCTGTGCCCCACAGCCTGGGTGCTGCGGGGCGGCGTTCAGCACGGGACGTGGTCTGTGCCTGTGTCCAGTGGGACGTGGGAACGGCCTGAGGGAGCGTCCATCCACGCCCGGCCTTAGCAGAGGTGCGAAGGAGTAACCGGCTTCCCCACACTCTCTACACACATTTTCAGGTCTGAGTTTTTCCCTATCTATTGTCTTTATAAGATTCTACTTATTTATTTTTAGAGAGAGGGGAAAGAGGAGGGAGAAAGAGAAGAGAGAGACATTGATGTGAGAGAGACACATTGATCAGGTGCCCCTCGCACACCCCCAGTTGGAGACCTGTCCTGAAACCCAGGCGGGTGCCCTTACCGGGAAGAGAACCGGTGGCCTTTCAGTTTGTGGGATGACACCCAATCCACACGGAGCCCCACCGGTCAGGCCGGAATTCCCCACTTTTTGGAGAATGCCCCTGTGTTGGGATCGTGTTTCCCTGTCACTGCTGAGAACCAGGCACGGTCTGATCGCTGTTCTGGTGCCGGACCAGCCCCACAGTCTAGGGGCAGCGGCTGCCCTGGGAGCTTGCTGACCGCACGGCAGGTCATGCGTCCCACCGACACCCACGTGGGCCTGGTGCCCGCGTCCTCCACCCCTGTGGCCAGCTGTCTGTCATGGCCTGGCTGAGTCCTGGGCGTAGTCACATTCTGTCCAGGATGGCACAGCCGTGTTAGCCCGTCTCCCCAGGGCCATCGAGATGCAGCCGCACTGACCGCTGGGCATGGGCACCAGCAGGAGGCGGTGGCCGAGGCCAGGATCCTGGGGCTGACATGGGGGGGCGTTAGGTGCTGGTCTTGTGTGGGGGCTGCCTCTGGGATGGTGTGCTGGGGAGAGAAGGTGACTTTACAGCTTTTTGGTAAGTTCTTCAGAGCCAGGTGCTGCTTTGTGTCTGGAAGTGCCTGGGAGATGGGACGGGAGGATGGAGCCAAGTGCGCGCAGCGGGCAGGTATGGACAGGTGCAGTTAGTATGACGGCCGGGGAGAGGGGCATGGGGACCAGCACCTCTCAGCCTCCAGCAACAGCAGGGTCCCCTGTGCATCTCCACTGCTGCCTTCAGCTTTCTGGTCCCTGCGGCCCCCACTCACTGGCCCTTCCCAGCTTCTGCGTAACCCTTCCCCCGACTGCACCCTGGGGGCGGGGCCAAGCCCCTTGGCGGCTGTCATGGCACAGCTACCCCCCTGCCCCAGTAGTGGCCCCACCAGTGACATACTGCCCCCTGTGCTCCTGCAGGGCAGTGTTCGAGAGGGCCTGTCCCCTCTGAGCATGTGCTGGTCAACAACTGTCCCTGTGACCTATGGGTCATCTAGCTGCCAAGCAAACCCTCGTGGTGGTCACCCTGAGACACCCACCGTGTCCACATGGGTCACCCAGCCGCCCAGTGGGTCGTGCCCTCACCCAGCACGGCCAGAACCCCTGTTGCAGTCGTGGGGCCCTATTTTCTGCCAGCCCCTCCTCACAGGTGGGATGGCGCCTGTGCAGCCCTGCGCAGCCCCCGGCCATGTTACAGGACAGAAGGGGCCTGTCCGCTGGCACCGGCAGAGCCAGCACTGGGTGCTGAGAACAGCGACGGAGAAAGATGGGCTGTTTTCTTAGGGGTGGTGCTGTCTAGGAGAGCGGGAAGCTAAGGCTCAAAGCCAGAACTCCCTGGTGGGTGCAGGCCACATAGGCCACGGGACAAAGTCACAGGGCCCCGGGCATTAAGGAGCTGACGGTTGGAGGTGGCGTAAAGGTTACAAACCGTCTCTCCGGGTCTTGAGGGCAGCGCTGAGGTCTGCCCTGCGGCCCTCTGTCCGGGCCCTTGGGAGGGTAGCCGGGGCGGTCCCACCGCAGGGCTCAGGAGCCAACACATCGCTCAGGTCCAGATGTCCTCTGTGTCCTGCAGAGGCCCAGACCTTGTGACTACTAGTCAGGCCTGGGCTCCGTCCTCTGCTGCCTTGGGGGTGCTGATTGTCTGGGAACAACTTGGTCTCTGAGGGGGACTCCGTTTTAACGACCCTGTCCTGTGCTTCCTCCCCAGGTCGTCCACACGCACAAGCCGCACTTCATGGCCCTGCACTGCCAGGAGTTCGGCGGGAAGAACTATGAAGCCTCCATGTCACACGTGGACAAGTTTGTCAAGTAAGTCTGGGGGCACGTGCCGTGGCCCTGCTGTCTGTGGAACTGTGGGCGCCGCCCTGCCATGGGGAAGCCCTGAGGGGGAGCCGCAGCTTTCCACAGAGGGAAGATGTGGCCCGTGTGCGCAACAGCACGCTTGCTGGGGGCACTGCAGGTGACAGTAGTGCCTGCTGTGGGGGGGACTGCAGGTGACAGCGGTGCCTTCTGGGGGGGACACTGCAGGTGACAGTGGTGCATGCTGGGGGCACTGCGGGTGACAGCGGTGCATGCTGGGGGCACTGCAGGTGACAGTGGTGCCTCCGGGGGGGGACTGCAGGTGACAGTGGTGCCTCCGGGGGGGGACTGCAGGTGACAGCGGTGCCTCCGGGAGGGGACTGCAGGTGACAGCGGTGCATCCTGGTAGAGGGACTGCAGGTGACAGCGGTGCATGCTGGGGACACTGCGGGTGACAGTAGTGCATGCTGTGGGGGGGACTGCAGGTGACAGCGGTGCATCCTGGTGGAGGGACTGCAGGTGACAGCGGTGCATCCTGGTAGAGGGACTGCAGGTGACAGCGGTGCCTCCTGGGGGGACACTGCAGGTGACAGCGGTGCCTCCGGGGGGGGACTGCAGGTGACAGCGGTGCATCCTGGTAGAGGGACTGCAGGTGACAGCGGTGCCTCCTGGGGGGACACTGCAGGTGACAGCGGTGCCTCCTGGGGGGACACTGCAGGTGACAGTGGTGCATGCTGGGGGCACTGCAGGTGACAGTGGTGCCTCCGGGGGGGGGACTGCAGGTGACAGTGGTGCCTCCGGGGGGGGACTGCAGGTGACAGTGGTGCCTCCTGGGGGGGGACTGCAGGTGACAGCGGTGCATGCTGGTAGAGGGACTGCAGGTGACAGCGGTGCCTTCTGGGGGGGACACTGCAGGTGACAGTGGTGCATGCTGGGGGCACTGCAGGTGACAGTGGTGCCTCCGGGGGGGGACTGCAGGTGACAGCGGTGCATGCTGGGGGCACTGCAGGTGACAGTGGTGCCTCCGGGGGGGGACTGCAGGTGACAGTGGTGCCTCCGGGGGGGGACTGCAGGTGACAGTGGTGCCTCCGGGGGGGGACTGCAGGTGACAGCGGTGCATGCTGGTAGAGGGACTGCAGGTGACAGCGGTGCATGCTGGTAGAGGGACTGCAGGTGACAGCGGTGCATCCTGGTAGAGGGACTGCAGGTGACAGCGGTGCATGCTGGGGACACTGCAGGTGACAGTGGTGCCTCCTGGTGGAGGGACTGCAGGTGACAGTAGTGCCTCCTGGGGGACTGTGGTGACAGCAGTGCCTCGGGCTCAGAGGCCTCAACCCTGGGCCCGAGGCAGAGGGTCCCATCTGTGTGTACCGGGGGTCACGCCTTGTGTGGTCTGATGGCTGCCAGCTAGCCTGCTGCTGCTGAGGGTAGATGAAC